>NC_140165.1:319565905-319589440 GCF_963971535.1 Notolepis coatsorum
CTGTTCTGCTCTGTTCTGTTCTGTCTGCTCTGTTCTGTTCTGCTCTGTTCTGTTCTGTTCTGCTCTGTTCTGTTCTGCTCTGTTCTGTTCTGTTCTGTTCTGTTCTGCTCTGTTCTGTTCTGTTCTGTTCTGTTCTGCTCTGTTCTGTTCTGTTCTGTTCGTTCTGTTCTGTTCTGCTCTGTTCTGCTCTGTTCTGCTCTGTTCTGTTCTGCTCTGTTCTGTTCTGTTCTGCTCTGTCTGTTCTGTTCTGTTCTGCTCTGTTCTGTTCTGTCTGACTCTGTTCTGTTCTGCTCTGTTCTGTTCTGTTCTGCTCTGTTCTGTTCTGCTCTGTTCTGTTCTGTTCCTGTTCTGTTCTGTTCTGCTCTGTTCTGTTCTGTTCTGTTCTGCTCTGTTCTGTTCTGTTCTGTTCTGTTCTGTTCTGTTCTGCTCTGTTCTGTTCTGTTCTGTTCTGTTCTGTTCTGTTCTGCTCCGTTCTGTCTCTGTTCTGTTCTGTTCTGCTCTGTTCTGCTCTGTTCTGTTCTGTTCTGTTCTGCTCTGTTCTGTTCTGTTCTGTTCTGTTCTGTTCTGTTCTGTTCTGTTCTGTTCTGCTCTGTTCTGTTCTTTCTGTTCTGTTCTGTTCTGCTCAGTTCTGTTCTGCTCTGTTCTGTTCTGTTCTGCTCTGTTCTATTGACTGTTCTGTTCTGTTCTGTTCTGTTCAGTTCTGTTCTGTTCTGCTCTGTTTCTGCTCTGTCTGTTCTGTTCTGTTCTGTTCTGTTCTGTTCTGTTCTGTCTTTCTGCCTGTCTGTTCTGTTCTGTTCTTCTGTCTTCTGTTCTGCTCTGTTCTGTTCTGTTCTTGTTCTCTGTCTGTTCTGTTCTGTTCTGTCGTTCTGTCTCTGTTCTGTTCGTTTTGTTCTGTTCTGCTCTGTTCTGTTCTGCTCTGTTCTGCTCTGTTCTGTTCTGTTCTGTTCTGTTCTGCTCTTTTCTGCTGTTCTGCTTCTGTCTGCTCTGTTCTGTTCTGTTCTGCTCTGTTCCATTATTTAATTTAATTGTATATTCTATTTCATTATGTTGGTTCTCAGCCATATAACTTTGCTACAGCTGGTTCTTATCTTGTCTCAGATTGGGGGAGAGAGAGAGAGAGAGAGAGAGAGAGAGAGAGAGAGAGAGAGAGAGAGAGGAGAGAGAGAGAGAGAGAGAGAGAGAGGGGGGGGGGGGGGGATGATATTTGAGGTTTAACTGGTTTCTCTTTCTGGTTTCAGCATCTCATTAATGTATCTTGTGTGAAACAGCTGCAGGGACTAAGGGTGCAAAGGTTTCGTGCCGCAAACTGAATCTGAAACATAATTTAACTAAAGTTTGCTCATGTTTCCTTCATGCCGTCGAGTACGCAAAGCTCATACCCTCTGTGTATCTGTGGGATATTTGGGAATTCCCTTCCAAATGTTTTCCCTGACATAGCACATGCAGTTCTTAGTAACGTGACCTTTGACCTCTGCTTTGAACATGCTGAGTCACAGGCGAGGACTTGGTGGAAAAGGTGCATCTGTGTTTCACATAAACAAACTATTACTTAAACAAACTATTACTTAAACAAACTATTACAAAACGCCCTGTTGCTGTTCTGTCCAGATAGTGTTTCCCGGGGGTGTTTTCTATTACTTTCAGGTTATGGATTACTCGCTTAGAAATGTAATATAAACCATAATCATAATTTAATATACATCATGAAATAACATGATCGTGACCGAACACAACATAGCATACTGTAGTGACAGTCAGTAACATAACCTATTGGACTGCTTTAACTCAATAATTAAATCTGGATTTAACCTTATTCTTTATAATCCCGTGCCTCCAAAATCTATAGACCATGAATTCAAACTGACAATTATCAAGCAATTAAATGAAAAGCAATTTCTGGATCATTCATAATAACGTTCATGCATCCTCATTTTTATTTACTAAGTTATTACTTACTTATAGTATATTTCTTCCCATTCTTTTGTATTTATTATTCTTTCTTTTTATGAATGATCTTTTATTTTTATTAATATTTTCTTTCAATTCAGTTTTGTTCCCAGAGTTTCAGTTTAGTTTGTTTTGTTTAAAGTCGTTTTAGTTTTAGAGGATGTTCAGACTAGTGCAACACAGACTAGTCTATTGTGTAACACAGCAGATTCAGATTCAGATTCAGATGACTTTATTCACCATATTGGAACGTGATTTAACGTTTACAGTGCATGCTTTTTTTCACAATTAAGAACAATACAACAGTAAATAAATACTTATAAGTAAAGTGCAAAACAGGACAGAACAGTGAGACAACAATAAGACTGTAAAAAGTGCAGTGGGGCACCTTGTGAAGGTAATGACTCAGTCATGACGTCAGTCTCAATCAACATCATGCACCAATCAATACCTCCTGTGTTGACAACATTTTTACCAACTTGATGAAGACTAAAACTAAAGCCATTTTCCATTTTCAAGTACACAATATACAGTAGTTTCAGTTTTTTATTTGTCTTTTTTTTAAGTCTAGTTTTAATTATTAGTTTAAGTTTTAGTTTGAGTTAACTCTGCTCCAGGTGAGCCGGTCGGAACGCTTGCATGGCCTCCGCTCCGCCCTCGGTGTGTGTGAATGTGTGAGTGAATGTGAGGAACAGAATTGCAAAAGTGCTTTGGATAAAAGCTGCTATATAAATGCACCATTTACCATTTTATTTATTTGACCATTTAATAGTATTTGTAATTATTATTTTTTTTGTATCCACTTTTTCTCCCCATTTTCTATTTTTCTCCCATCCCAATTTCGTAGTATCCAATTCTTCCCTCCCCTGTCTTGAACGTTGCTAGACCATGCCTCCCACTGGTCGGCTGTAGTGAGGACAGAAGCCTTGCATCACGTGTCCCATCCGGTACACCAGGAGGCAGCCTGTCGCATCTTTTCACCGCAGCAGCTCGAACTCTCAGTGGCGAGGAGTAATGCGTGGGAGGCTCACGCTGCCCCCGCTACTTCCTGTTTCCGCCACACCGGCGTCACCCAACCGACCTGTAGGAGTCGCTGTCCACAAAGTCAAATTCCCCACCCACCGGCTTTCCCACTCTCTTAACACTTGCCAATTGTGTTAGTATGACGGCCGGCCAAGCCGGTAGCAACGCCGAGAGCTGGGCTCGAACCCAGCGTCTCCTGCGTTAGTGACACTGCGCCACTCAGCCGCCCCTAGTATTTGTAAGTAATCTTAATATGGTAACTGTCTGTTTACAAACCTCTACTTGTCTCTCTCCCGTCGACAGAGACCCTGCGATGACATCATCCCTCAGGCCGCCGCCTCTCCTCCTCCTCCTCCACGTCCTCCTGGCTTCCTGCATCATCGGCGTCTCCAGGCAGCTGGAGGACAACCAGATCCCCCCCAGCCTGTGCACCGGACACCCTGGCATCCCTGGTCAGCCGGGGGTACATGGCACCCCTGGTCAGCCGGGGAGGGACGGGCGGGACGGGAGAGACGCCACGCCGGGGGAGAAGGGAGAGAAGGGGACCGGTGGAGATCCAGGTGTGTGTGTGTGTGTGTGTGTGTGTGTGTGTGTGTGTGTGTGTGTGTGTGTGTGTGTGTGTGTGTGTGTGTGTGTGTGCGTGCGTGCGTGTGTGTGTGTGTGTGTGTGTGTGTGTGTGTGTGTGTGTGTGTGTGTGTGTGTGTGTGTGTGTGTGTGTGTGTGTGTGTGTGTGTGTGTGTGTGTGTGTGTGTGTGTGTGTGTGTGTGCGTGTGTGTGTGTGTGTGTACATGTGTGTACATGTGTGTAAATCAATGTTGGACTCTGGGATGTGATTTATAGACCTGCTGCAGCTTCAACTCTTAAACCTCTGTTCTGTCTGTCTGTCTGCCTGTCTGTCTGTCTGTCTGTCTGTCTGCCTGTCTGTCTGTCTGTCTGTCTGTCTGTCTGTCTGTCTGTCTGTCTGTCTGTCTGTCTGTCTGTCTGTCTGTCTGTCTGCCTGTCTGTCTGTCTGTCTGTCTGTCCGTCTGTCTGTCTGTCTGTCTGTCTGTCTGTCTGTCTGCCCTCAGAGTTATTACTGGTGACAGATATGATACACTGTGTCCTTTATGATAGATATGATACACTGTGTCCTTTATGACAGATATGATACACTGTGTACTTTATGACAGATATGATACACTGTGTACTTTATGACAGATATGATACACTGTGTCCTTTATGACAGATATGATACACTGTGTACTTTATGACAGATATGATACACTGTGTACTTTATGACAGATATGATACACTGTGTACTTTATGACAGATATGATAAATATTAGTGTGTCCTTTATGATAAGGTTGGATGGCCTTCTCTGGTTGAAAGGTGTAACTATCATTGGTCTTTGATTATTCTTAAAGCCCTCGTTGGTAAACCTCCCTCTCAAGTCACAACACTGTTGGAATGGAATCTTGGAAGCTATTCTACACATTCTAATGACTGGTTGGTTCTCAGGGTTCTGAAGCTGAAGGTTCTTCCTTCTCTTGCTGCCTTTAAAAGTATGATCTCCGACCACCGTGTGTCGACATGTAACTGTCTTAGCTGATTTTCTATTGTTTATTGTTATTTATTGTGTCTATATGTATGAAATCGCAGGTCAACTTGATTTGTAAGCTTGTCGTTGCTGTAAATGAGGGTAACTTCAGTGTTTTATGAGTTGAAATAAAGGTTGAAATAAAATAAAATAAAATGTTTATGTATGTATTTTAATGTGTAAGTGTATGTGTGTATGTATGTGTGTGTGTGTCTATGTGTATGTATGTCTGTATGTGAATGTGTATGTACATGTGTGTATGTATGTATATATGTATTATTTATATGTATTTGTATGTGTGTGTATATATGTGTGTGTATGTGTATATGCATGTTACGACCCTGGCTCAAAGGGACGCAACATAAGTGCAAACAGACACCAAAGCCTGTGTTTAAACCAAAAGACTACTCTAACAATGAATACTAGCACAAACTAAAGATCAAAGAATGGTGGAACGTAAAAAGTCTCTGTTTCCACACTCTCCTCTAGCCACAGTCAGGCTGCATGTGTGACTGAGGGACTGGCTTTAAGCTGCCAGGCATGTATCCAATCAGCAGCAATCAGCTAATTAGCAGCCCTCACCTGTATGCACAGTGACACAGGAGTGATCAAGCTCATGGTACATAACACCTCCCCCACCAAAATGGTTGCCCAAGAGGCAACCACTACACATCAAACCCGTAAACAAAAAATATTGTGACCCATTAGTTGTCAGGGCCACTACCACAACAGCGATAACGGGCCGGCCCCTGTTGAACACGAACATCAACCGTGTCGCATGCTCCCCACTGTGGAACATTCGCCAATGCTGTGTAAAACAAAAAACAACCCTGTCCCGACTCTCGGGCAAGCTAGACCTCACAAAAGGTTCCTCCACTGCGGTATATGGCTGGAGTGGGGCAGGCTCCTCCTCCACTGAGGCGTAAGACTTAGGACCCCATCGACAAACCAAGACCTTATCACATATGAGCTCCATTTCAACAGGCCCCTCCACCGATACCGACCTGTAAAAAATAGACTGCAAACCAAAATCAATATGAGAGCTAAGCTCACTGCGCTCAACAGGACAGAACACAGAAAAACAAAAACCATAGATCTCTGATACCACCACAGCGCCCATATCCATCCCACCTGGCACTGGCAGTTCAGGATACTGCAAACCGTGAACATCCAGAGTAGGATGCACCGCCTCAGGTACAGCCCCACCGTCCCTGGAACATGGCAATACATCAGTCACAAAAGCGTCTGGAACCCCATCCAAAATGGCGTCACACAAAATAACATTGTCCTGATCAAAATGGTTGCCACTCATCAGACCAGGTCGCGAAGGTGGCTCCTGCTCACACAGGTAACTAGGTTGACTAGCACACCTAGTGCATGGCAGAGAGTCAGTGTGGACACGTGAATCAATGTCAGAATCATCAACTGACATACTGGGACCATCCCTGCCCACAAGTGAAACATCAGGGACAATAGAGCTACTGTGGGAAGGCTGGCAGCCTAAGTCAGGCCTTGTAGCCTCTTCAACTAGAACAGTGTCAGATGAATCAACAGCATCTCTCATAGCATCCTTCCCACACTCATCCTCCAATTCATTCGTGGCCTCAGTGTGACACCCCTTTTATGGGGATGTGAGAACATACCCCCACAACAACATTGCCTGATACTAAGGGAGAGTTGAGTGTGACCTCATGCAAAGGTGCATCCACAAATCCACCTCCAAAGCCACGAACAACGACACCGGAATGTAAAGAAGACTTTTCTGAAAACGGCAAAATCCCCTCCAGAATGAGGGACTGAAAAGCTCCGGTATCTCTCCAAATTGTTATAGCCTGTTTGGACTCTAGTGCATCAGTCAGGGAAACAAATCCATCCATCATAAATCTTGAGGAACCCTCAAGCTCTTTGTCCATACGTTTGATACTTTCCCCATCACCCTCTAACGTTGGCATAGGTGTTCTGCATACGGTTTCTACCAGAGCCACCGTTCTGACATTTTTCTGTTCAAGCACCGGGCACCCAGCAACGATATGACCAGGCTCTTTACAGTAGAAACATATAATCCCTTCTGGGAATGCACTAGCAGCCCTCACCTGCATGCACAGTGACACAGGAGTTAACCTCGTTCCCAGCTTTATCCCGGACAAACTCAACATCTTCTACACTAGATTTGAACAGACACCCCCCCCACCCCCCTCGCCCCCCTCCCCCCTGCCACCTCCCCCCTTCCACATCCAGGAGGAAGAGGTGAGGACCACCTTCAAGAGGATAAAGAAAAATAAAGCAGCAGGCCCAGATAACATCAGTTCATCTGTCCTATATCACTGTGCTGCAGAACTGGCCCCCATCTTCACCAACATTTTTAACACCTCCCTCCGTAATTGTTCAGTCCCCCAATGTCTCAAACAGTCCACCATCATCCCTGTCCCAAAATCCAATAATATCTCCTGCCTTAACGATTACAGACCAATTGCCCTCACATCCGTAGTAATGAAATCATTTGAACGCATCATTCTCACCCACCTCAAAACCAGCACCACCCCCCTCATGGACCCACATCAATTTGCCTACAGAACCAACAGGTCTGTGGATGACACAGTCAACACAGCCACTCACCACCTGCTGCAACACCTGGAAACCCGCAACTCATACGCCCGCATTCTGGTTATGGACTTCAGTTCCGCATTCAACACAATTATCCCAGCCAAACTCATCAATAAACTTCTGGACATGAACATCAACCCCTGCATCTGCCACTGGATCCACAGCTTCCTCTCCAACAGACAACAGAAGGTCAAAATAAATAACATCACATCCCACCCTTTATATCTCAGCACAGGAGCCCCCCAAGGCTGCGTCCTTTCACCCTGGCTTTTCTCCCTATACACCAACCTGCTCATATCCCTCCACAACTCCGTAAAAATATATAAATATGCAGACGACACAACCCTTATAGGCCTCATCACAGACAATAACGAAACAGAATACCGTACACAAATCAACCACACACTCACCTGGTGCACAGACAATAACCTCCTTCTCAACTCATCAAAAACCCAAGAACTCATCATAGATTTCAGACGCCAGCCAAACCCCAAAACCCCCATATCCATCTCCGGCAAACCCATAATCACCACAGATTCCTTCAAATTTCTCGGCACTCACATAAGCAATAACCTCAAATGGAAAACCAACACAGACCACATACACAAAAAAGCAAATCAAAGACTCTTCTTCCTCCGCCAGCTTAAGAAATACAGAGTCAATAAACATCTCTTGCTCCGTTTCTACCAGGCCATTATACAAAGCATCCTCACCTTCTCCATAACTGTTTGGTACAGCAATCTGGACACTCACTCAAAAAACAAACTACAAAGAATCATCAATAAATCCTCAAAAATAATCTGCACCCCCCTCCCTTCCCTCGAATCACTCCACCGCCAAATCACAATCAGGAGAGCCAGGAAAATCATCTCCGACCCCACTCACCCAGCACACCACATCTTCCAGCTGCTGCCCTCCGGGAGGCGCTACAGATCCCTGACCACCAAAACAACCCGGTTCAAAAACAGCTTCTTCCCCACTGCCATACGGACACTGAACTCCCTGTAGCACCCCCCCCCCCCCCCCCTGTAGTACCCCCCGCAACCCCCCTTACCTCTGCTGACATGGACATGGACAAACTCACAAACTCTGAACTATATCTATGTAATTGTGTTTTCTTTTATGTACGCTGTAAGTGATGTTATATGTTCTATGTTTTTATGTTTTTATGTTGGAACTGCTATGAAACCTGCACTGAAACCAAATTCCACCAGCCTGGCTGGGTGGTCATTAAAGAAATTGATTGATTGATTGATTGATAAAGCCTGGTAAAGCACTACGGCCGAAAGTGGGAATCAGGTAGGAAGTCCCGCCCCTGAAATCACGACACGGTGCTCATGAAAATGTATTCCCCCCAGAAACAACCTTGTTATCGCCTCCCTCGACAGGCTGACAGACCTGCTTGTTGTTTGTTTCGCTGGGGACTATAAACAGATCAGGGGGTGCCCGGAAACCGGAAAGCCTGTAGCCGGTATTTCTGTATTTCCGATTCACATTTTAGGAGGCATAGCTTTACCAGCCTACACAGGAGTGATCAAGCTCATGGTACATAACAATGCATGTGTGTGTGTTTGATCATGAAGGAGACAGTCACACCCCTGCTGTTCTCTCCCCAGGTGACGCCGGCTCGCGGGGCCTGACGGGGGACCACGGCGACCCGGGGCAGAAGGGGGACACGGGTCAGGCGGGGGAGTGCGCCGTCGCCCCCAAATCCGCCTTCAGCGCCAAGTTCTCGGAGACGCGCGCCGCCATGCCGGTGGCCGGCAGCGACGCCGTGCGCTTCGACGCGGTGGTCCTGAACGAGCAGGGCGACTACAGCGCCGAGACGGGCGTGTTCACCTGCCGCGTGCCCGGGGCGTACTACTTCGCCGTGCACGCCACGGTGTACCGCGCCAGCCTCCAGTTCGACCTGATGAAGAACGGCCTCGCCACGGCCTCCTACTTCCAGTTCTACGGGAACTGGCCCAAGCCCGCCTCGCTGTCCGGGGGAACCCTGCTGCACCTGGTGCCGGGGGACAAGGTGTGGGTCCAGATGGCGCTGGGCGAGTACAACGGGTTCTACTCCAGCTCCAAGACCGACAGCACCTTCACGGGCTTCCTGGTGTACTCGGACTGGAAGCACTCGCCCGTGTTCCTCTGATGACGATCCAGGAGCGTTCTCAAACTGTTTCATATTTCATATTTCATTTTATTTAGGATTGTTTTCGGGGACCCCACACTTAACCCTTTCACTGCCACACGACAGCCGGTTAACCCTTTCACTGTGACAATACAGAAGGTTGGCCCTTTACTATCACACAACCGACGGCGATGCTCCATCATTAGCATCATTAGCTCCGCCTTTGCGGAGCTAATGATGCTAATGATGGAGCATCGCCGTCGGTTGTGTGATAGTAAAGGGCTAACCTTCTGTCGTGTGGCAGTGAAAGGGTTAATGTATCGCGTCATTTCAATGTGGAGTTATTAAGGAATATCAAAATAAAAGCACACGTTGTTGAACTTGTTGATCATGCATATTTATTAGAACATGTAATTACAGCACTATGTTATCAATACACATTTATTAAAACGAGGCATATTTAGCCAAAATATGTTGCCAGAATATTAAAGGGACATGTGTTGCTATTCCTAGCACTATTTGGGCAACTTTACACAATTCCTGTGAGTCTATGAAGACATCTGTAAGGTTTTTTCAAAAAAAATTCATTGTTTTATATTTCTAATCAAGTACTCAAACCATAATTTTTCAGCATCAAGATTTCAGGCTGTTATGGCCTGGCTCCGCCCATAAGCACTTTGAGTGACAGTCAGTCCACACAGTCTGCGACTGGTAGACAGAGAGAGATAGAGAGAGAGAGAGAGAGAGAGAGAGAGTGAGGGGGGGGGTGGGAGAGAGAGAGAGAGTTAGAGAGAGAGAGAGAGAGAGAGAGAGAGAGAGAGAGAGAGAGAGAGAGAGAGAGAGAGAGAAAAAAAGACAGGCCGTTATTGATAAGGCCCCCTCTCTCCCTCCCTCTCTCTTCCTTTCTTTTTTCTCTCCCTCTCGGGTGTGCCGCGCGGCAGCTTGTGGGGGGGGGGGCCCTCCCTTCCTCCCTCTCTCTTCCTTTTTTTCTTTCTTTCACTCTCCCGTGTGCCGCGCGGCAGGTCCCCCCCCCCCCCCTTCCCCCAAGTGCTCCCGAATGCTCTCTATCTCTCTCTCTCCCTCCAGAGTGCATGCAGAGGTGGGTTTCTCTGCCGCAGTATGAGGAAGTGGTTTCCATTGCTGTGTAGTCAGTCTAGGTAGATTGTGGGCGGGCATTAGCTACAACCACAGAGCCAATCACATCACTGCCTGCTACCCAGAGCCTGAATGACGTGACTCAGGCCTTCAAATCAGGATGGCCTAATTTACTGGAGCAGGAAATGATCTGAGCTGAATCAGAGCAATCCGCCAATATGGTATTTAGACACTAAAACACATTGATACTAACTCCTATTACTATAATACAATGCTAGAGACTGAAAAATTACATTTATAATGCATGTCACCTTTAAAAAAGAAATAATATATTCTTTTTTTACTTTTTTACTTTCCAATGCGCTGTCACCTTACCCGTGACCCCAATTTGGGTCGCGACCCGTAGTTTGAGAACCACCTTCTAATCTGGCCTCTCACCGACACCGCGGTCAGAGTCAACAGTCTAAAAAGTCAAAGTTATTATGTTTATTGTAATTTTTCCATCGACATGGAAGCACGAGACGCGCAGGTCTCGGTTATTATAGCCAATTAATATTAGATCAACTAGAATAAATACAAAATAAAATACCGATCCTCACGACAGAGACATACAAACAATGATTCAATAAAAATCCAGTCAAAACGATATCATTCAATAAAAACAACGAATTCAATAGAGAAAACGAATCCATTCAATAAAAACCTATAGTCTTAATTCAGTTAAAAACTGATTTAATTCAATAAGACTAATAATATGATTCACTGATTAAAGCGAGATGGGCGCCATAAAGTGCCACGGTGCAGTCAGGGTGCAGTCAGGGTGCAGTCAGGGTGCAGTCACGGTGCAGTCAGGGTGCAGTCAGGGTGCAGTCACGGTGCAGTCAGGGTGCAGTCACGGTGCAGTCAGGGTGCAGTCAGGGTGCAGTCAGGGTGCAGTCACGGTGCAGTCAGGGTGCAGTCAGGGTGCAGTCAGGGTGCAGTCAGGGTGCAGAGAGGGTGCAGAGAGGGTGCAGTCAGGGTGCAGAGAGGGTGCAGTCAGGGTGCAGTCAGGGTGCAGTCAGGGTGCAGAGAGGGTGCAGTCACGGTGCAGTCAGGGTGCAGAGAGGGTGCAGTCAGGGTGCAGTCAGGGTGCAGTCAGGGTGCAGTCAGGGTGCAGTCAGGGTGCAGTCAGGGTGCAGTCAGGGTGCAGTCAGGGTGCAGTCAGGGTGCAGTCAGGGTGCAGAGAGGGTGCAGTCAGGGTGCAGTCAGGGTGCAGTCAGGGTGCAGTCAGGGTGCAGTCAGGGTGCAGTCAGGGTGCAGAGAGGGTGCAGAGAGGGTGCAGTCAGGGTGCAGTCAGGGTGCAGTCAGGGTGCAGAGAGGGTGCAGAGAGGGTGCAGTCAGGGTGCAGAGAGGGTGCCGTCAGGGTGCAGTCAGGGTGCAGAGAGGTGCAGAGAGGGTGCAGTCAGGGTGCAGAGAGGGTGCAGTCAGGGTGCAGTCACGGTGCAGTCAGGGTGCAGAGAGGGTGCAGTCAGGGTGCAGTCAGGGTGCAGAGAGGGTGCAGAGAGGGTGCAGTCAGGGTGCAGTCAGGGTGCAGTCAGGGTGCAGAGAGGGTGCAGAGAGGGTGCAGTCAGGGTGCAGTCAGGGTGCGTCAGGGTGGCAGAGAGGGTGCAGAGAGGGTGCAGTCAGGGTGCAGTCAGGGGTCAGTCAGGGTGCAGTCAGGGTGCAGAGAGGGTGCAGTCAGGTGCAGTCAGGGTGCAGTCAGGGTGCAGAGAGGGTGCAGTCAGGGTGCAGAGAGGGTGCAGTCAGGGTGCAGAGAGGCATCATGGCAGTAGATCCAAGCCACACTTGGCTTTCATCTGAAATGTCACTGCAGATGTCGCCGCTATAGCTGGACGGAGACAGAAGAGGCGAAGATGTGATTCTGGTTGTTTCCCTGACATCTGTATTTGTGTAATAAGTGGGAAACACACCAGACGGTGTCCCTTGAAGGCTGCATGCCACGCTGGCGGGCGGGGGGGGGGGGGGGGGGGGGGGGGGGGCGAACAGGTGCATGGAGCAGCGCTGTTTATTTCATGTCTTTGCTTCTTCGGTTGGAGTCATATATTTGACAGCTGTAACTGCCCGTTGTTTTAACCAGATGTTCCGACAACAGCCTACATTATGATTTATGACCTGGTTATCAAAGATATCCTAAGTTTTTTTGACATTCATCTCTGCCCAAAATCATTCCTTGTTGTTTTCACTGAAAACACGTGATTATAGCGTAATCGTTTTGGTACTAATGTTCCTCCTCCTCCTATTAACTTATGGTATGACCTCAGGTTTTCACCAATGTTGTCTTTTATTTTTGTATTTTCTTTATACATAGAATATTAAAACAAAACATGACAACACATAATACAGTAATAATAATAACAACAGAACAACATTAGACAATAACGATAATAACAATGACAAACAGCAGAATAACAGAAATAATACAATAATAAACACAGGACCTAAAAATTAAAACAACTTATATTATCACAAAACACCACAATGGACAATTCAACCTCACTCCTGGCTGATCTGTATAATACGGCACCTTTTTTTGTACTATTTGTGCATACTTGTGTTGTATTCTGAAGAGTTATTATACTTTCACAGTCATCCGTCCGCATCTGAAAAGTGACTAATCATGCTTCCCTCAGTAATATTAGCCGACGACGCTCTAGTTATAAATATAATATTTCAACCACCGAAGTCATACCAAAACTAAAAGGAATGGGGGAAGAAAAGAGTTTTCCACTGGAATCACTGTTTATATAATGATTTCACCAAATGCTGACGGCAGCCTGGACTTCAACTCTCCGCCCCCGACTCCCTGCCTTCTCTTACAATAACTAAAAACAATACGTTTAAAAATAATTACTTTCCTGTTGTTTCCCCCCCCCCCCCCTCATTCCCTCTTTTGACAATCGTCTGATGTTGTGACATTACATTTACATTTACATTTTACATCTAGTCATTTAGCTGAAACGCTTTTATCCAAAGCGACTTACAGGTTCTGTACGACAAGTCAGCAGGAAGGAAGGAAGGGTGCAACTCTTACAGCTGAGTAACAATGTTCATCAAACATTGAAACTTGGGTGCTGCAGTGTTGAGTGCTGCATAGTAGTAGGGACATATTAGCATAGTAGGATAGGTAGTAATATAGACAAGGAAGATTAATTTGTGGAAGAGTGCATGATAGGAGAAGACAGTAAGAAGGTTAGGTTATTCGTTTTTTTTGCCTTTCTTTCTTCTTTCATCTCAGATATTAATTGAAGAAGTGAGTTTCAACGGCGAAATATTAGTCAGGTTTCGGCTGTCCTGACTGGTGGGAAGTTCGTTCCACCATTGTGGCCTGAGGACCGAGAATAGGCGTCTTCTCTTTGATGTCCCTCCTGGAGCTCGGAGGAGTGGGTCTGAGGCGGCCAGAAGATGCAGAGTGTAGGGGTCTTGAGGGTGTGTAGTTAGAAGATGCAGAGCGTAGGGGTCTTGAGGGTGTGTAGTTAGAAGATGCAGAGCGTAGGGGTCTTGAGGGTGTGTAGTTAGAAGATGCAGAGCGTAGGGGTCTTGAGGGTGTGTAGTTAGAAGATGTAGAGCGTAGGGGTCTTGAGGGTGTGTAGTTAGAAGATGCAGAGCGTAGGGGTCTTGAGGGTGTGTAGTTAGAAGATGCAGAGCGTAGGGGTCTTGAGGGTGTGTAGTTAGAAGATGCAGAGCGTAGGGGTCTTGAGGGTGTGTAGTTAGAAGATGCAGAGCGTAGGAGTCTTGAGGGTGTGTAGTTAGAAGATGCAGGGCGTAGGGGTCTTGAGGGTGTGTAGTTAGAAGATGCAGAGCGTAGGGGTCTTGAGGGTGTGTAGTTAGAAGATGCAGAGCGTAGGAGTCTTGAGGGTGTGTAGTTAGAAGATGCAGGGCGTAGGGGTCTTGAGGGTGTGTAGTTAGAAGATGCAGGGCGTAGGGGTCTTGAGGGTGTGTAGTTAGAAGATGCAGAGCGTAGGGGTCTTGAGGGTGTGTAGTTAGAAGATGCAGAGCGTAGGGGTCTTGAGGGTGTGTAGTTAGAAGATGCAGAGCGTAGGGGTCTTGAGGGTGTGTAGTTAGAAGATGCAGAGCGTAGGGGTCTTGAGGGTGTGTAGTTAGAAGATGCAGAGCGTAGGGGTCTTGAGGGTGTGTAGTTAGAAGATGCAGAGCGTAGGAGTCTTGAGGGTGTGTAGTTAGAAGATGCAGGGCGTAGGGGTCTTGAGGGTGTGTAGTTAGAAGATGCAGAGCGTAGGGGTCTTGAGGGTGTGTAGTTAGAAGATGCAGAGCGGAGGGGTCTTGAGGGTGTGTAGTTAGAGACCATTGACCGGAGGGGTCTTGAGGGTGTGTAGTTAGAGACCATTGACCGGAGGGGTCTTGAGGGTGTGTAGTTAGAGACCATTGACCGGAGGGGTCTTGAGGGTGTGTAGTTAGAGACCATTGACCGGAGGGGTCTTGAGGGTGTGTAGTTAGAGACCATTGACCGGAGGGGTCTTGAGGGTGTGTAGTTAGAGACCATTGACCGGAGGTAGGCGGGAGCCGTTCCCTTCGCTGCACGATATGCCAGGTCGAGGACCTTGAAGCAGATTCGTGTGGCGATGGGGAGCCTAAGAAGTGGGGTAACATGGGCTGACATTAGTGACATTACTGACATTAGTGACATGTACTGTATGTTGTGGACGTGACTGGTCAGTACCACCACGGTAAACAGCGGTGCTAAGGCCCGCCCGAAGGCCCAGACCGGCGCAGCGCTCTGCTCTGCAAACACTACCTCACATCTCATTTCAGTCTAATCTCATTTTCCAATTCCCTCCGAAACACAATTACGTTCCAAAAGAATAAACCTCTAGGTTCTTCTCCGGGCGGAAAGATGAGAGGTGCAGGGAATTAATCAATCTGCTGTTGGCATCAATCAGCCGTTTCCATTAGTCCATGGCATCGGTCCCTCACTGCCAGGAGGCCAGAAGGTAATCAAGCAGGGAGGAGACGGTGAGGTCATCATCCCTGGGTGTCTCTGGGGTGAAGGAGAGAGAGAGAGAGAGAGAAGGAAGCGGCGGAGAGCACAGAGCGTCCGACGTCACAGAGGAAAGATAAATGTACACCACCGGCTGCAGACAGCTACAGTCCAGTCGATGTGGACGGTTTTTCGATTTGACAACATATAAACATTGGAGTTTATACTTCCTGTGTGTTTGCTGATGTCAATAACTGACTGACGGGAAATAAACACGAACAGTTCAAGCTGTTCCCTAGCAACGGGATCCCGGCGAAACTGTCTGTAAAGTGCGGATAGGAGGACAGACATAAATGAATGAATGAATGAATGAATGAATGAATTTTTATTCACACACACACGATACATTTTACATGCGAGTATCCTCATGTGATAACATGTCGCAAATTGTGTGCATGTGCCAGGTCTCCCAAGAAGCTATTTAAAGCTTTTGGAGGGAGCCTGCACACAGATACAAACAGAATATGAACAAACAAAACAATAACAAAATAAACAAAACAAACAAACAAAAACAAAACAAAAAACTACAACGTGGGTAGGTTTACACACCTACCTACTAACTGACATATAACAGAGATACATAATACAGACAATTTTATTCCTAAGTTATAATTTTTATTTAGAGATATGATTTTAGCAGTTCCTCTTTCAATGATTTTTTAAAGGTTTTAAAGGTATTAGTCATTTTTAGATTTTCATCAAGCTTGTTCCAGATCTGTGGACCCCTGCATGCTATGCTTAGGCTAGCACAATTTAGCCTTCTCCTCTTGCCAGATATAAGATGCTTGTTTCTTGTGTTGTGGATGTGCAGTGGTTGGCAGACTGGGACAAGCTCAGACAGTCTGTGATTCATGTTGTTGACAACTTGATACATAATTGATGCGTTTTGATGAATGTTAAATGTCATTATGAATTGAAAATGGGGGACCCTGATGTAAACAAGACGAAAGTCTTTCTCTGGTCTGCATCCCCTTAACAATTGTGTGTATTGAGCCGTACTGTATTGTACCCATTCTGCAATCTGTTAAATAAAGTTGTCATTCATTCATTCATTCATTCATTCATTCATTCATTCATTCATTCATTCATTCATTCATTCATTCATTCATTCATTCGTTCGTTCATTCGTTCGTTCATTCATTCATTCATTCATTCATTCATTCATTCATTCATTCATTCATTCATTCGTTCATTAATTCATTCACTCACCAAGCGGATGTCTCTAAAATGAGAGATGAATCATTAACGTATGTGAGCATGGACTAATACCGTGCTTTAACGATAAGCACTTGTGATTCTGCAGGAAAGGGTGTTTTTCTAGGTCATCTTTAAAAATTATCTTCTGTTCCGGTGATTTGCATCATCATCACCACCTAATATTTATTATATCACTTCACTTCTATGTCAGTCCAGCCATCTGCTTCGGTCATCTTCAACTATTAATGACCTCTTTCTCCACTAGAGGGCGGCATTGCACATCTGCGGTTAGAAGACTAGAGAGCATCTGCATAGGAGTGTGCCTTCACGTGTCAGACACCAGTAGTGCTGTTTGTGGCTCTCAGACAACCAGCTGTGTCAACATCTGCTAGGCATCAGAGCTACCTCTTCTGGTTGGAGCATCAGTAGCTGGGTATTAATAACTAGTTGGGTTCTGCTCCAGTAGCCGGTTATTAATAATAACTCGTTAGGTTTGTATTTGTATTTTATTTTTATTTTTGTATTTGTATTTATTTATTAACACAAATAGTTAAACAAAAGTATAAAAAAAAAAAAAAAAAAAAAAAAAAAACATAATAACCATATTGTGTAGGAGAAGTTTAGAAGCCTAGAGGCTTATTGAGAACGTCCCCTGTTTTGTAAAATCAAACATACAAAAATATACATATTATAAAACAAAATACCAGTAATACATTCAAAAGATATGTGTTAACACAAACATACATACACACAGTACATACATATATACATATATACCCTCCATCACAGGGGCTGAGTGTGTCTCCATCATCGTCTCCCCTTTATTCTTTTTTTTTAATCCACTTATTCTCCCATTTTCTATATTTTTCTCCCATCCCAATTTTCATATCGTCCAATTCAACCCTCCCCTGTCTTTGAACGCTGTTTCTTGCCTCCCACAAGCCGGCTGCAATGTGGACTAAGTCATACATAGCACAAGTCCCCTCCGATACTCGAGGTAACAGCCGTCGCATCTTTTCACCTGCGCGGCTCGATCTTTCAGCGTCGGGGGTCTGGGCTTTGGAGGGGCCCCGCCCCCGTCGCTTCTTGATTCTACTGCGCAGGCGCACCAACCGACCTGTAGGAGTCGCTGTCCACAACGCCCGATCCCCACCCTTCAGTTTCCCCCACCCGTAATACGGCCAATGTGTATTAGTACGGACGACCAGCTAAACTGAAAGCAATGTGGAGAGCGGGGCTCGAACAGGAGGCATCCTGTTCGAGCCCAGTCTCCAGCATTCGTTGCGAGCGCCTTGCCCACTGCGCCACGTAGCCTCCGTCTCCCCTTTATTCTTTATACATGTCTTCAGGTGCAGCCGGGCCCGGTCCAGAATGAACACATGAAAGGGAATAAGAGCGCTTATATCTGTTGATAGACTTAAGGCGAGACAGTGTCCCCTAATAGGCAAAACAAATATTTGAATAGATATCACTATGAAACTTTCCCAGTTTGCTATGTACATAAAAACGAAGAGAAAATCTATTGCAAGTTTTCTGAATTATATGTTTATATATGTAAATGAGGCACTTCCTATTTGTATGCCTCAGTACCCAGAACCCGCACAGAGTTTGGGAAAAGGGCCTTCATGTTCTCTGCTCCCTCTGCCTGGAATGGACTTCAAAAAACGTTTAAACTGCAGGCCCTCAAAGTTTAAAGTTCAAATTAAGGGCATTTTAAAGAATGAGATGGGAGAATGTCGCTGCTTCACTGCATAATGTGGTGTTATATTTTATATTTTTAACTTGACCTTCTCTCCCCAGCAACCTCCTGCAAAGCCTCACCTTCCATCCTCTTTCTACCTTTTTACCCTCCAATCCCCCCCAATCCCATCTAGTTTGCTGCAGCTCAGATGTATCCCTTTGCCCCACTTTGCCTTTTATGTCTCTGTCTGTGTTTTGTGTATTTTGTATGTTTGTTTTTATTTTTGCTGCCATTTTGGCCAGGTCTTGCTCGAAAAAGAGATCTTTGATCTCAAGTGACTACCTACCTGGTAAAATAAAGGTTAAAGAAAATATATATATTTTCTAGGGTAGATGTGTACCCAGGGGTGTAAAAAGTACCCATAAATTATACTTAAGTGAAAGTATGGGTACCGTCTCGAAATCGTACTCAAGTAAAAGTCAGAGTATCTGGCTAAAAACACACTTGAGAAAAAGTTCAAAAGTTTCTACTTTTAAATGTACTTAAGTACTAGAAAGTTAAAGTACAAACTTTTTTTTTATTGCAAGGGATAGACCAGAGGTCTCAAACTCATTCCATCGTGGGCCAAGTTTTCATTTTAAATACCCATTGATTGCACCAGGTGAGTTAGTTGAAGAGGTGAGCCAATTAGTGAAATCATCAGCTGGTGTTTAGACAAGGCTGGGATGAAACCAAGCATACACTCACACAAGGACCAATCAGCATGGGTATGGGCGGGTTCATTTTCCATCGATGGGGATTTGATTGGCTGTTTTTAAATAAAGTGCGGCCGCAGGATTAATAAGTTAATAACGTTATTAGCGTTAGTTCGGCCAGAGAAACAATTATACTAATTAAAATGGTTGATCCTGCGAGATTTGTACTTTGAACGAATGAATGAATGAATGAAAACGTTTATTTTTGAACATGTATTCTCCACATTCCTCCAAACAAATCACAATATAAAGCTCTGTCAAACAGAACAATCATAATGAAAAATAAATTATGAACAAAAAGTCAAGAGCAATGTAGTTAGTTAGTTGTCTTTGTACTTTGTAGGTCTGCATTTTTTTTTATCCACTTTTTCTCTCTATTTTCTATTTTTCTCCCATCCCAATTTCGTATTATCCAATTCTTCCCTCCCCTGTCTTGAGCGTTGCTAGACTATGCCTCCCACTGGTCGGCTGTAGTGAGGACAGAAGCCTTGCATCACGTGTCCCATCCAGTACACGAGGAGGCAGCCTGTCGCATCTTTTCACCGCAGCAGCTCGATCTCTCAGTGGCGAGGAGTAACGCGTGGGAGGCTCACGCTGCCCCCGACACTTCCTGCTTCCGCCGCACCGGCGTCACCAAACCGACCTGTAGGAGTCGCTGTCCACAACGTCCAATCCCCACCCACCGGCTTTCCCACCCCTAACACTTGCCAATTGTTTTAGCATGAACGACCGGCCAGCCAGTAGCAACGCCGAGAGCTGGGCTCGAACCCAGCGTCTCCTGCGTTATTGCCTTGCCCACTGCACCAATCAGCCGCCCGTAGGTCTGCATTTTAAATGTCCTTACGTAAACAAATTTAATAAAAAAATTCTCTGAAATGTAATTGAGTAAAAGTACAAGTATACAAACCTAGTAATAATACTTGAGTAAAGTACAAATCCCCCAGGTGCGGCCAGGTAGCGCAGCAGACTAAGCGTCTGTCTACCACCACAGAGCCAGTGGGATCGAATCCAGCTGCGGTGCCTCCGGCTCGGCCGAGCGTCCATACTGACACAATTGGCAGTGTTAGCGGGTGGGAAACCGGCGAGGGTGGGTCCTGGTCGTTGTAAAACAGCGACTCCTACAGTTCGGTCGGGGCGCCTGCACAGCGAGGGGAGGATCTAAGAGAGGTAGTGTGACCTTCCACACGTTACACTCCCCCAGTGAGAGTCCGCGCTGCCAGGTGAAAAGAAGCGGTGGGCTGGCTACACATGTGTCGGAGGAAGCATGTGATAGTGTCCGCCCTCCCAGACCGACGGTAGGGAGTAGAGTGCGCAACGACCAGGAAGGGGAGTAGGAATTGGCATAACGACTAACATTGGGAGGGGAGAAAAACGAGAAAAAGTAGGGGGAAAAAGATAATAAAAAAAATAAGTACAAATCCCCAAAAACAGTACTTAAGTATTGTAACGAAGTACAATTACTCCAGTACTTTACACCCCTGCATGTAGCAGAACAGGCTGTCGTCTCTCCTCATGAATGTGTGGAAACTCGCCATGACATTAGCATTTCCTGCTTTTAAAATAGAGAGGATGCTGCCCGTGGCTGTCAGGACAGACCGGGGCCGCCCGTCTTCCAGGCCGTGTCGTAGTCCAGTCACTAAATCTTCAGTCCCCAGTGTTCGAGTCCGAGTCCAAGTCCTAAAGTGACGTCAGACTACACCTCCCTATAGGAAACTAAAGTGACGTCAGACTACACCTCCCTATAGGAAACTAAAGTGACGTCAGACTACACATCCCTATAGGAAACTAAAGTGACGTCAGACTACACCTCCCTATAGGAAACTAAAGTGACGTCAGACTACACCTCCCTATAGGAAACTAAAGTGACGTCAGACTACACCTCCCTATAGGAAACTAAAGTGACGTCAGACTACACCTCCCTATAGGAAACTAAAGTGACGTCAGACTACACCTCCCTATAGGAAACTAAAGTGACGTCAGACTACACCTCCCTATAGGAAACTAAAGTGACGTCAGACTACACCTCCCTATAGGAAACTAAAGTGACGTCAGACTACACCTCCCTATAGGAAACTAAAGAGACGTCAGACTACACCTCCCTATAGGAAACTACAGTGACGTCAGACTACACCTCCCTATAGGAAACTAAAGTGACGTCAGACTACACCTCCCTATAGGAAACTAAAGTGACGTCAGACTACACCTCCCTATAGGAAACTAAAGTGACGTCAGACTACACCTCCCTATAGGAAACTAAAGTGACGTCAGACTACACCTCCCTATAGGAAACTAAAGCGACGTCAGACTACACCTCCCTATAGGAAACTAAAGTGACGTCAGACTACACCTCCCTATAGGAAACTAAAGTGACGTCAGACTACACCTCCCTGTAGGAAACTAAAGTGATGTCAGACTACACCTCCCTATAGGAAACTAAAGTGACGTCAGACTACACCTCCCTATAGGAAACTACAGTGACGTCAGACTACACCTCCCTATAGGAAACTAAAGTGACGTCAGACTACACCTCCCTATAGGAAACTAAAGTGACGTCAGACTACACCTCCCTATAGGAAACTAAAGTGACGTCAGACTACACCTCCCTATAGGAAACTACAGAGACGTCAGACTACACCTCCCTATAGGAAACTAAAGCGACGTCAGACTACACCTCCCTATAGGAAACTAAAGCGACGTCAGACTACACCTCCCTATAGGAAACTACAGTGACCTCAGACTACACCTCCCTACAGGAAACTAAAGTGACGTCAGACTACACCTCCCTATAGGAAACTAAAGTGACGTCAGACTACACCTCCCTATAGGAAACTACAGTGACGTCAGACTACACCTCCCTATAGGAAACTAAAGTGACGTCAGACTACACCTCCCTATAGGAAACTACAGTGACGTCAGACTACACCTCCCTATAGGAAACTAAAGTGACGTCAGACTACACCTCCCTATAGGAAACTACAGTGACGTCAGACTACACCTCCCTATAGGAAACTACAGTGACGTCAGACTACACCTCCCTATAGGAAACTACAGTGACGTCAGACTACACCTCCCTATAGGAAACTAAAGTGACGTCAGACTACACCTCCCTATAGGAAACTACAGTGACGTCAGACTACACCTCCCTATAGGAAACTAAAGTGACGTCAGACTACACCTCCCTATAGGAAACTAAAGTGACGTCAGACTACGCCTCCCTATAGGAAACTAAAGTGACGTCAGACTACGCCTCCATATAGGAAACTAAAGTGACATCAGACTACACCTCCCTACAGGAAACTAAAGTGACGTCAGACTACACCTCCTATAGGAAACTACAGTGACGTCAGACTACACCTCCCTATAGGAAACTAAAGTGACGTCAGACTACACCTCCCTATAGGAAACTAAAGTGACGTCAGACTACACCTCCCTACAGGAAACTAAAGTGACGTCAGACTACACCTCCCTATAGGAAACTAAAGTGACGTCAGACTACACCTCCCTATAGGAAACTAAAGTGACGTCAGACTACACCTCCCTATAGGAAACTAAAGTGACGTCAGACTACACCTCCCTACAGGAAACTAAAGTGACGTCAGACTACACCTCCCTATAGGAAACTAAAGTGACGTCAGACTACACCTCCCTATAGGAAACTAAAGTGACGTCAGACTACACCTCCCTATAGGAAACTAAAGTGACGTCAGACTACACCTCCCTATAGGAAACTACAGTGACGTCAGACTACACCTCCCTATAGGAAACTACAGTGACGTCAGACTACACCTCCCTATAGGAAACTAAAGTGACGTCAGACTACACCTCCCTACAGGAAACTAAAGTGACGTCAGACTACACCTCCCTATAGGAAACTAAAGTGACGTCAGACTACACCTCCCTATAGGAAACTAAAGTGACGTCAGACTACACCTCCCTAGAGGAAACTAAAGTGACGTCAGACTACACCTCCCTATAGGAAACTACAGTGACGTCAGACTACACCTCCCTATAGGAAACTAAAGTGACGTCAGACTACACCTCCCTATAGGAAACTAAAGTGACGTCAGACTACACCTCCCTATAGGAAACTAAAGTGACGTCAGACTACACCTCCCTATAGGAAACTACAGTGACGTCAGACTACACCTCCCTATAGGAAACTAAAGTGACGTCAGACTACACCTCCCTATAGGAAACTAAAGTGACGTCAGACTACACCTCCCTATAGGAAACTAAAGTGACGTCAGACTACACCTCCCTACAGGAAACTACAGTGACGTCAGACTACACCTCCCTATTGTGGAGTCGGACCGTGTCGGACTTCCTCTCTTCATTTATCAACGTGTTTATACAGCGCAAACGTGATTTACTTTTCTGGGGGTCGAGGAGACCTCTGACCGACAGGAATGTATCTCTGTGTGAATCATGCTTCCTGCGGGGGGCCAGGCGACCCCCCCTTTGTCTCCGCTCTTTAATTGTCCGGTTGACCCGTTTGCAACCTAAGC
>NC_140165.1:319589640-319592140 GCF_963971535.1 Notolepis coatsorum
CCAACACACACACGCGTCGCCAACAAACAACAACAACATTCCCCCCGCCGGACTCACGCCGATCAAATAAAAAAAAAATTACTTTTTCGGACTGATCATCTGAGCTCCTCTCCAGTTGAACTGCTATTGTGTTTAAAATCCAAATAATCCTCTGCCATTGTTGTGTAACATGTCATCTGTTCTCTAGTCTTCAGTCTCGGCTTCACGTGAAGTGAAAAACTCTCTAGAAGTGAAAGTGAAACTTACCAAGCCTATAAGTTGTTAAAGGGGCAGTAGGCAATTAATTTACTCTGGATGCCTGAACACAGAATGACACCAGTATCACTGACCGCCACGGTAAGCCTATAGAAAATTATTCTATTTAATAATTATAATAATTATCATAAATATAATATATAAAAAAATTAAATAAAAATAAATAATTATATTAATAATTTATAAATGTTTTTTTTCTGTTGTACCGAACTCGTACCGAACCGTGGCTTCTGTGTACCGTTACACCCCTACTACTACTACATCTGCATGGCTATCATTATGCTTTCAGTATACGACGCACAGCCTTTATTCTGATCAAAAGTGTCAAAAATGTATGTAAACAAATGCTTTCACTGTCATTGATTGATTTTGTGCCAAACCCGACACTAAAAGGCGTTTAGCTGAAGAAACGACGCCTTCCCTCGGAGAGACGCCCGGGCATCTCGTCACGGTTCGCTCCGGTCGCCGACGTTCGTCTGTGTTCGGCTTTGCGATGTCATTGGAAGAAGGCTAAGCTTTGTCTCTCACGGTAAACAATGGTTTCAAGAGAGACCAGACTGTTGTCCTCCTCCTCAGACCTTCATCTCAGGTATTCCTAACTGAAGACCGGCGGGGCTGTGACCCTGGACACGACCACGCGCCCTAACCTTTGACCTGCGGGGAACACGCTGATGAACAATGTGATAAGAAAAGAAAAAATGGTAATCTGTATTTTTGTAAAAATGTCATGGCGGTTGATTTTTGTTACTCTTAAAGCTCAATAAACCTGTTATTGCAGAGAATCTTTTAAGTACAAGTGTGTTATCTGTCTTTGTGTGTAAAATAATGAAATAAATTGACATCCTCAGTCTAAAACGTAAAAAAAAGAAAAGAAGAAAAATCTTTGTAGCTCATGATGTCAAATGAGCAGAGCCAAATTTGGTCAAGTTAGAGATGGCAAAGTAAAAAGGGAGGGGAGGGGGGGGGGGGTTAGCTAAACCAAGCTGAAAGGAATGTGAGTTGGCAATTGTGTTTTGTATTCTTAGTACAAGATGGGACATTAGGGAAGGGCTTCCTGCTTCTCAGGCCCTGTGTAGCACATCCAAGACTCCAAGGTTCGATTACTACGGTCTGTTTTTAATCAAAATAGCTCAATCAAATTGATTACCTCAGATGTGCTCGCTCACGGGGGGGGGGGGGGGGTGCCCCCCAGTGGCGCACCACGTAAATAAGTCCTGGGTTCGAATCTGGCCCAGGGACTTGTGTTGCAGGTCCTCCCCATCTCTCTCTCTCTCTCACACACCCTCTCTCCCTCTCCCTCTCCCTCCCTCTCCCTCTCCCAATTTCCACCTGTCCTGTCAATAAAAGAAAATGACCTAAAACTATCTTTAACCCTCTCACTGCCACACTACCAAACTGTTAACCCTTGCGCTGCGACAATACACATAAGGTTAACCCTTTCACTGCCGCACAACAGCAGGTCGACCCTTTCACTGCCACACTACAGAAGGTTAACCCTTTACTATCGCTAGTGCGATAGTAAAGGGTTAACCTTCTGTAGTGTGGCAGTGAAAGGGTTAAAGAAAAGAAGTGCCCGCTCACTGCTGAATCATAACACATCATCACGCCAGGAAGTGGATTTATTCACACGGTGTTTCGGTTCACATCACTTGTGTTGTAGAGCCGGCATGAAGAAACGCTGAGAGACACAGTCACACCAGCCTCCAGCAGGCCAGGCCACACCAAGGCCTGGTGAACGTGAGAATGTGGGCCCCCGTCTGTGAGCAGAGTCGGGGGCCTGGAGGACCCCAGCGTGTGTGTGTTTAGCTGGGCGTGCTAGCTGCAGGGGACGGGGTCAGAGGACCAGGCTCTTGATGGCCACGAGGGACTCATGCTTCCACCAGAATCTGAGCCACAGATTCATGGCTTTGTTCCCGTTCCCAAAGTTCCCTCTAAAAATATCCCATCATCTGTGACGTCGGAGACCCTCGGCTGAATAATTGTCTTTCTTTTTCTCGTAAAGACGAAGGAATGCAGCCGCGGTGACTCGATAGGAATCCAGATTGAAATCGCGACGCCTTGTTTACAGAGAGGGTATGATTTTGGTTTGACTCGGTTGAATAGAATAGAAATAGAAATACTTTAACCCTTCTTCCACCGCCGCACTACCCAACGGTTAACCCTTTCACTGCGACAACACAGAAGGTTGACCCTTTCACTGCCACACGACAGCATGTTAACCGTCTGTAGTGTGATAGTAAAGGGT
>NC_140165.1:319597140-319611508 GCF_963971535.1 Notolepis coatsorum
AATACAGTACAGCTCAATACACACAATTGTTAAGGGGATGCAGACCAGAGAAAGACTTTCGTCTTGTTTACATCAGGGTCCCCCATTTTCAATTCATCAGGAGGTGTAGTCTGATGTCACTTTAGGACTTGGACTCGGACTCGAACACCGGGGACTGGAGACTTAGTGACTGGACCACAACACTGCCTGGAAGACGGGCGGCCCCGGTCTGTCCTGACAGCCACCAGCAGCATCCTCTCTATTTTAAAAGCAGGAAATGCTAATGTCATGGCGAGTTTCCACACATTCATGAGGAGAGACGACAGCCTGTTCTGCTACATGCAGGGGTGTAAAGAAGTACTGGAGTAATTGTACTTCGTTACAATACTTAAGTACTGTTTTTGGGGATTTGTACTTATTTTTTTTATTATCTTTTTCCTCCTTCTTTTTCCGTTTTTCTCCCCTCCCAATGTTAGTCGTTATGCCAATTCCCACTCCCCTTCCTGGTCGTTGCGCACTCTACCCCCTACCGTCGGCCCGGGAGGGCGGAGACTATCACATGCTTCCTCCGACACATGTGTAGCCAGCCCACCGCTTCTTTTCACCTGGCAGCGCGGACTCTCACTGGGGGAGTGTAACGTGTGGAAGGATCACACTACCTCTCCCAGATCCTTCCCTCGTTGTGCAGGCGCCCCGACCAAACTGTAGGAGTCGCTGTTTACAACGACCAGGACCCCCCCACGCCGGCTTCCCACCCGCTGACTCTGCCAATCGTGTCAGTGTGGACGGTCGGCCAAGCCGGAGGCACCACAGCTGGATTCGATCCCACTGGCTCTGTGGTGGTAGACAGACGCTTAGTCTGCTGCGCTACCCGGCCGCTCCTGGGGGATTTGTACTTTACTCAAGTATTATTAGGTTTGTATACTTGTACTTTTACTCAATTTCATTTCAGAGAATTTTTATTTATTTATTTTTTTACGTAAGGACATTTAAAATGCAGACCTACGGGCGGCTGATTGGCGCAGTGGGCAAGGCACTCGCCACTAACGCAGGACACGCTGGGCTCGAACATGGTAAGCCAAACTTTCCCCCCACTGTACCGAAAACCCGTACCGAACCGTGACTTCAAAACCGAGGTACGTACCGTGGTTTTTGTGTACCGTTACACCCCTAGTATGCAGTGGCGAATCCTTGTGGAAGCCAACGGAAGCCATGCCTCCCTATAAATTTCATATCAAATTATGAAATATGAAATATGAAAAAAAAAAAATTAAAATATTATTTTTTTTTAATATAGTTTACATTCATCTGTGCATCTGTGTTTTTTTTTATTTATTTTTTTTTAATGTCTCCCTCTTCTCCTTCTCACTCCCTCTAACACACTGTCAGACTGTGCTAGTATAGGAGAGAAGCAGTGGGTAGGTCTCTTTCTCCAGGCTTCCAGCATTATAGAGTGAGTCCAAACTCCAAATCCGATCCTAGCCAATCAGATTCGAGCTGACTGCCACTGGCCACACCCTAAAAGTTTAAAACGGAGCTGGGAGGAAGACGTTCAGCATAATATTCCACCTGGAGGCGGGGCAGGTGCCATATTTTCCCCTCTGCACTCTGAACATTGTATTAACCCGTAACTGTTCCCACGGGCCGAATATTGCCCCGATCCTCGCGAGATTAAATCCACGGGGACCTCTCGGCGTGCCGAAGCTTTTCCTAAATCACTTCCATCATCGAAAACGAGGGGAAAAGGTCGGCTCGCGACCCTGAAAATGTCGCGTGATTTTAAAAACGCTGTATTAAGTGAGCCTATTATGGGATCCACGCGAGCTTTCTATCGTGGAAACATCTGGGCGTCCCGCAACTTTTACTGATTCACATGTAGCCCCTAAAATGCTTAGAAAAGGAAAACAGAAAGCGTGGAATAAACTCGCCGAAACGGAAAAGTGTCCCACGGGCGCGCCGTGATTCCGATCCGCGTGAAAATATTCACGGCCATAGAGGAGACCGTGGGACACCTTTTTGCAACCGAATATGTGTCTCGAATTTGCTCCCACGCGGCGCGCAAAATCGCGCAAGGAAAAATCGGACCAAAAATTAACCAATGCTCCAGCAGTATTAATGACCCTGATGTAAACAAGACAAACGTCTTTCTCTGGTCTGCATCCCCTTATACAATTGTGTGTGAATGAATGAAAACTTTATTAACAGATTGCAGAATGGGTACAATACAGTACAGCTCAATACATACAATTGTTAAGGGGATGCAGACCAGAGAAAGACTTTCGTCTTGTTTACATCAGGGTCCCCCATTTTCAATTCATCGTAAATGTGTATTGAGCCGTACTGTATTGTACCCATTCTGCAATCTGTTAAATAAATAAAAATAACGTTTGACTGGCCGCCGAGCCATACTGTAGTGTACATGGTGACTGCTTGACTTAAAAAAAAAAAAAAAAAAAAAATTAATAAAAATATTGAATAATTTTTTTTTTAATAATTTTTTTTTGGCTTCCCCTGTTATTTTACCCACGCGACGCCACTGCTAGTATGCAGGCGTATACAGTATATGCATGTATGTACTGTGTGTATGTATGTTTGTGTTAACACATATCTTTTGAATGTATTACTGGTATTTTGTTTTATAATATGTATATTTTTGTATGTTTGATTTTACAAAACAGGGGACGTTCTCAATAAGCCTCTAGGCTTCTAAACTTCTCCTACACAATATGGTTATTATTATGTTTTTTTTTTTTTTTTTTTACTTTTGTTTAACTCTTTGTGTTAATAAATAAATACAAATACAAAAATAAAAATAAAATACAAATACAAACCTAACGAGTTATTATTAATAACCGGCTACTGGAGCAGAACCTAACTAGTTATTAATAACCAGCTACTTACTGGAGCAGAACCTAACTAGTTATTAATAACCAGCGTTACCAGCTACTGGAGCAGAACCTAACTAGTTATTAATAACCAGCGTTACCAGCTACTGGAGCAGAACCTAACTAGTTATTAATAACCAGCTACTGGAGCAGAACCTAGCTAGTTATTAATACCCAGCTACTAATGCTCCAACCAGAAGAGGTAGCTCTGATGCCTAGCAGATGTTGACACAGCTGGTTGTCTGAGAGCCACAAACAGCACTACTGGTGTCTGACACGTGAAGGCACACTCCTATGCAGATGCTCTCTAGTCTTCTAACCGCAGATGTGCAATGCCGCCCTCTAGTGGAGAAAGAGGTCATTAATAGTTGAAGATGACCGAAGCAGATGGCTGGACTGACATAGAAGTGAAGTGAAGTGATATAATAAATATTAGGTGGTGATGATGCAAATCACCGGAACAGAAGATAATTTTTAAAGATGACCTAGAAAAACACCCTTTCCTGCAGAATCACAAGTGCTTATCGTTAAAGCACGGTATTAGTCCATGCTCACATACGTTAATGATTCATCTCTCATTTTAGAGACATCCGCTTGGTGAGTGAATGAATGAATGAATGAATGAATGAATGAATGAATGAATGAATGAATGAATGAATGAATGCATGCATGAATGAATGAATGAATGAATGAATGAATGAATGAATAAATGAATGAATGAACACTTTATTTAACAGATTGCAGAATGGGTACAATACAGTACGGCTCAATACACACAATTGTTAAGGGGATGCAGACCAGAGAAAGACGTTTGTCTTGTTTACATCAGGGTCCCCCCATTTTCAATTCATAATGAATTTATGTCTGTCCTCCTATCCGCACTTTACAGACAGTTTCGCCGGGATTCCGTTGCTATAGGGAACAGCTTGAACTCGTGTTTATTTCCCGTCAGTCAGTTATTGACATCAGCAAACACACAGGAAGTATAAACTCGAATGTTTATATGTTGTCAAATCGAAAAAAACGTCCACATCGACTGGACTGCAGCCGGTGGTGTACATTTATCTTTCCTCTGTGACGTCGGACGCTCTGTGCTCTCTGCCGCTTCCTTCTCTCTCTCTCTCTCTCCTTCACCCCAGAGACACCCAGGGATGATGACCTCACCGTCTCCTCCCTGCTTGATTACCTTCTGGCCTCCTGGCAGCGAGGGACCGATGCCATGGACTAATGGAAACGGCTGATTGATGCCAACAGCAGATTGATTAATTCCCTGCACCTCTCATCTTTCCGCCCGGAGAAGAACCTAGAGGTTTATTCTTTTGGAACGTAATTGTGTTTCGGAGGGAATTGGAAAATGAGATTAGACTGAAATGAGATGTGAGGTAGTGTTTGCAGAGCAGAGCGCTGCGCCGGTCTGGGCCTTCGGCTTCGGGCCTCGGCACCGCTGTTTACCGTGGTGGTACTGACCAGTCACGTCCACAACATACAGTACATGTCACTAATGTCACTAATGTCACTAATGTCAGCCCATGTTACCCCACTTCTTAGGCTCCCCATCGCCACACGAATCTGCTTCAAGGTCCTCGACCTGGCATATCGTGCAGCGAAGGGAACGGCTCCCGCCTACCTCCAGTCAATGGTATCTAACTACACACCCTCAAGACCCCTCCGGTCAATGGTCTCTAACTACACACCCTCAAGACCCCTCCGGTCAATGGTCTCTAACTACACACCCCAAGACCCCTCCGGTCAATGGTCTCTAACTACACACCCTCAAGACCCCTCCGCTCTGCATCTTCTAACTACACACCCTCAAGACCCCTACGCTCTGCATCTTCTAACTACACACCCTCAAGACCCCTACGCTCTGCATCTTCTAACTACACACCCTCAAGACCCCTACGCTCTGCATCTTCTAACTACACACCCTCAAGACCCCTACGCTCTGCATCTTCTAACTACACACCCTCAAGACCCCTACACTCTGCATCTTCTAACTACACACCCTCAAGACCCCTACGCTCTGCATCTTCTAACTACACACCCTCAATACCCCTACGCTCTGCATCTTCTAACTACACACCCTCAAGACCCCTACGCTCTGCATCTTCTAACTACACACCCTCAAGACCCCTACGCTCTGCATCTTCTAACTACACACCCTCAAGACCCCTACGCTCTGCATCTTCTAACTACACACCCTCAAGACCCCTACGCTCTGCATCTTCTAACTACACACCCTCAAGACCCCTACGCTCTGCATCTTCTAACTACCCCCCCCCCCAAGACCCCTACTCTCTGCATCTTCTAACTACACCCCCCCACAAGACCCCTACTCTCTGCATCTTCTAACTACACACCCTCAAGACCCCTACACTCTGCATCTTCTAACTACACACCCTCAAGACCCCTACGCTCTGCATCTTCTAACACACCCTCAAGACCCCTACGCTTTACATCTTCTAACTACACACCCTCAAGACCCCTACGCTCTGCATCTTCTAACTACACCCCCCCACAAGACCCCTACTCTCTGCATCTTCTAACTACACACCCTCAAGACCCCTACACTCTGCATCTTCTAACTACACACCCTCAAGACCCCTACGTTCTGCATCTTCTAACTACACACCCTCAAGACCCCTCCGCTCTACATCTTCTAACTACCCCCCCCCCCCCCCCCACAAGACCCCTACTCTCTGCATCTTCTAACTACACACCCTCAAGACCCCTACGCTCTGCATCTTCTGACTACACACCCTCAAGACCCCTACGCTCTACATCTTCGAACTACACACCTTCAAGACCCCTCCGCTCTGCATCTTCTAACTACACACCCTCAAGACCCCTACTCTCTGCATCTTCTAACTACACACCCTCAAGACCCCTACGCTCTGCATCTTCTAACTACACACCCTCAAGACCCCTACGCTCTGCATCTTCTAACTACACACCCCCAAGACCCCTACGCTCTGCATCTTCTAACTACACACCCTCAAGACCCCTACGCTCTGCATCTTCTAACTACACACCCTCAAGACCCCTACGCTCTGCATCTTCTAACTACACACCCTCAAGACCCCTACACTCTGCATCTTCTAACTACACACCCTCAAGACCCCTACGCTCTGCATCTTCTAACTACCCCCCCCCAAGACCCCTACGCTCTGCATCTTCTAACTACACACCCTCAAGACCCCTACTCTCTGCATCTTCTAACTACACACCCTCAAGACCCCTACGCTCTACATCTTCTAACTACACACCCTCAAGACCCCTACGCTCTACATCTTCTAACTACACACCCTCAAGACCCCTACGCTCTACATCTTCTAACTACACACCCTCAAGACCCCTACGCTCTGCATCTTCTAACTACACACCCTCAAGACCCCTACGCTCTGCATCTTCTAACTACACACCCTCAAGACCCCTACGCTCTGCATCTTCTAACTACACACCCTCAAGACCCCTACGCTCTGCATCTTCTAACTACACACCCTCAAGACCCCTACGCTCTGCATCTTCTAACTACACACCCTCAAGACCCCTACGCTCTGCATCTTCTAACTACACACCTTCAAGACCCCTACGCTCTGCATCTTCTAACTACACACCCTCAAGACCCCTACGCTCTGCATCTTCTAACTACACACCTTCAAGACCCCTACGCTCTGTATCTTCTAACTACACACCCTCAAGACCCCTCCGCTCTGCATCTTCTAACTACACACCCTCAAGACCCCTCCGCTCTGCATCTTCTAACTACACACCCTCAAGACCCCTCCGCTCTGCATCTTCTGGCCGTCTCAGACCCACTCCTCCTATCCGAGCTCCAGGAGGGTCATCAAAGAGAAGCCGCTTATTCTCAGTCCTCGCTCCACAATGATGGAACAAACTTCCCACCAGTCAGGACACCCGAAACCTGACTAATATTTCGCTGTCGAAACTCACTTCTTCAATTAATATCTGAAATGAAAGAAGAAAGAAAGGCAAAAAAAAACGAATAACCTAACCTTCTTACTGTCTTCTACTATCATGCACTCTTCCACAAAATAATCTTCCTTGTCTATATTACTACCTATCCTACTATGCTAATGTGTCTCTACTACTATGCACTCAACACTGCAGCACCCAAGTTTCAACACTGTTTGATGAACATTGTTACTCAGCTGATAGAGTTGTACCCTTCCTTCCTTCCTGCTGACTTGTGGTACAGAACCTGTAAGTCGCTTTGGATAAAAGCGTTCAGCTAAATGACTAGATGTAAAATGTAAATGTAAATGTAAATGTAATGTCACAACATCAGACGATTGTCAAAAGAGGGAATGAGGGGGGAAAAACAACAGGAAAGTAATTATTTTTAAACGTATTGTTTTGAGTTATTATAAGAGAAGGCAGGGAGTCGAGGGCGGAGAGTTGAAGCGTCCAGGCTGCCGTCAGCATTTGGTGAAATCATTATATAAACAGTGATTCCAGTGGAAAACTCTTTTCTTCCCCCATTCCTTTTAGTTTTGGTATGACTTCGGTGGTTGAAATATTATATTTATAACTAGAGCGTCGTTGGCTAATATTACTGAGGGAAGCATGATTAGTCACTTTTCAGATGCGGAAGGATGACTGTGAAAGTATAATAACTCTTCAGAATACAACACAAGTATGCACAAATAGTAAAAAAAAAAAAGGTGCCGTATTATACAGATCAGCCAGGAGTGAGGTTGAATTGTCCATTGTCCATTGTGGTGTTTTGTGATAATATAAGTTGTTTAAATTTTTTAGGTCCTGTGTTTATTATTGTATTATTTCTGTTATTCTGCTGTTTGTCATTGTTATTATCATTATTGTCTAATGTTGTTCTGTTGTTATTATTATTACTGTATTTATGTGTTGTCATGTTTTGTTTTATATTCTATGTATAAAGAAAATACAAAAATAAAAGACAACATTGGTGAAAACCTGAGGTCATACCATAAGTTAATACGGAGGAGGAACGTAGGATATCTTTGATAACCGGGTCATAAATCATAATGTGTAGGCTGTTGTCGGAACATCTGGTTAAAACAACGGGCAGTTATAGCTGTCAAATATATGACTCCAACCGAAGAAGCAGAGACGTGAAATAAACAGCGCTGCTCGATGCACCCGTTCGCCCCCCCCCCCCCCCCCCCCCGCCCGCCAGCGTGGCATGCAGCCTTCAAGGGACACCGTCTGGTGTGTTTCCCCACTTATTACACAAATACAGATGTCAGGGAAACAACCAGAATCACATCTTCGCCTCTTCTGTCTCCGTCCAGCTATAGCGGCGACATCTGCAGTTACATTTCAGATGAAAGCCAAGTGTGGCTTGGATCTACTGCCATGATGCCTCTCTGCACCCTGACGGCACCCTGACTGCACCCTGACTGCACCCTGACGGCACCCTGACTGCACCCTGACTGCACCCTGACTGCACCCTGACTGCACCCTGACTGCACCCTGACTGCACCGTGGCACTTTATGGCCCCCATCTCTCTTTTAATCAGTGAATCATATTATTAGTCTTATTGAATTAAATCAGTTTTTAACTGAATTAAGACTATAGGTTTTTTTATTGAATGGATTCGTTTTCTCTATTGAATTCAATTCGTTGTTTTTTATTGAATGATTCGTTTTTACTGGATTTTGATTGAATCGTTGTTTGTTTGTATGTCTCTGTCGTGAGGATCGGTATTTTATTTTGTATTTATTCTAGTTGATCTAATATTAATTGGCTATAATAACCGAGAGACCTGCGTCTCGTGCTTCCATGTCGATGGAAAAATTACAATAAACATAACTTTGACTTTGACCGCGGTGTCGGTGAGAGGCCAGATTAGAAGGTGGTTCTCAAACTACGGGTTGCGACCCAAATTGGGGTCACGGGTAAGGTGACAGTGGGGTTGCGCATTGGAAAGTAAAAAAAAATATATTATTTATTTTTTAATATTCTGGCAACATATTTTGGCTAAATATGCCTCGTTTTATAAATGTGTATTGATAACATAGTGCTGTTCTAATAAATATGCGTGATCAAGTTCAACAACGTGTGCTTTTATTTTGATATTCCTTAATAACTCCACATTGAAATGACGCGATACATTAAGTGTGGGTGGGGTCCCCGAAAACAATCCTAAATAAAATGAAACATGAAATATGAAACAGTTTGAGAACGCTCCTGGATCATCATCAGAGGAACACGGGTGAGTGCTTCCAGTCCGAGTACACCAGGAAGCCCGTGAAGGTGCTGTCGGTCTTGGAGCTGGAGTAGAACCCGTTGTACTCGCCCAGCGCCATCTGGACCCACACTTTGTCCCCCGGCACCAGGTGCAGCAGCGTGCCCCCGGACAGCGACGCGGGCTTGGGCCAGTTCCCGTAGAACTGGAAGTAGGAGGCCGTGGCGAGGCCGTTCTTCATCAGGTCAAACTGGAGGCTGGCGCGGTACACCGTGGCGTGCACGGCGAAGTAGTACGCCCCCGGCACGCGGCAGGTGAACACGCCCGTCTCGGCGCTGTAGTCGCCCTGCTCGTTCAGGACCACCGCGTCGAAGCGCACGGCGTCGCTGCCGGCCACCGGCATGGCGGCGCGCGTCTCCGAGAACTTGGCGCTGAAGGCGGATTTGGGGGCGACGGCGCACTCCCCCGCCTGACCCGTGTCCCCCTTCTGCCCCGGGTCGCCGTGGTCCCCCGTCAGGCCCCGCGAGCCGGCGTCACCTGGGGAGAGGAGAGCAGGGGGGGTGTGAGGGGTCTCCTTCATGATCAAACACACAGGAGAGAACAGCAGGGGGGGTGAGGTGTCTCCTTCATGATCAAACACACAGGAGAGAACAGCAGGGGGGGTGAGGTGTCTCCTTCATGATCAAACACACAGGAGAGAACAGCAGGGGGGGTGAGGTGTCTCCTTCATGATCAAACACACAGGAGAGAACAGCAGGGGGGGTGAGGTGTCTCCTTCATGATCAAACACACAGGAGAGAACAGCAGGGGGGGTGAGGTGTCTCCTTCATGATCAAACACACAGGAGAGAACAGCAGGGGGTGTGAGGTGTCTCCTTCATGATCAAACACACAGGAGAGAACAGCAGGGGGGGTGAGGGGTCTCCTTCATGATCAAACACACAGGAGAGAACAGCAGGGGGTGTGAGGTGTCTCCTTCATGATCAAACACACAGGAGAGAACAGCAGGTGTCTCCTTCATGTATCATATCTGTCATAAAGGACACAGTGTATCATATCTGTCATAAAGGACACAGTGTATAATATCTGTCATAAAGTACACAGTGTATCACATCTGTCATAAAGGACACAGTGTATCATATCTGTCATAAAGGACACAGTGTATCATATATATCATAAAGGACACAGTGTATCATATCTGTCATAAAGGACACAGTGTATCATATCTGTCATAAAGGACACAGTGTATCATATCTGTCATAAAGGACACAGTGTATCATATCTGTCATAAAGGACACAGTGTATCATATCTGTCATAAAGGACACAGTGTATCATATATATCATAAAGGACACAGTGTATCATATATATCATAAAGGACACAGTGTATCATATATATCATAAAGTACACATGTATCATATCTGTCATAAAGGACACAGTGTATCATATCTGTCATAAAGGACACAGTGTATCATATCTGTCATAAAGGACACAGTGTATCATATCTATCATAAAGGACACAGTGTATCATATATATCATAAAGGACACAGTGTATCATATCTGTCATAAAGGACACAGTGTATCATATCTGTCATAAAGGACACAGTGTATCATATCTGTCATAAAGGACACAGTGTATCATATCTGTCATAATAAAGGACACAGGCATCATATCTGTCACCAGTAATAACTCTGAGGGCAGACAGACAGACAGACAGACAGACAGACAGACAGACAGACAGACAGACAGACAGACAGACAGACAGACAGAACAGACAGAACAGAGGTTTAAGAGTTGAAGCTGCAGCAGGTCTATAAATCACATCCCAGAGTCCAACATTGATTTACACACATGTACACACACACATGTACACACACACACACACACACACACACACACACACACACACACACACACACACGCACACATACACACACACACACACACACACACACACCTGGATCTCCACCGGTCCCCTTCTCTCCCTTCTCTCCCGGTGTGGCGTCTCTCCCGTCCCGCCCGTCCCTCCCCGGCTGACCAGGGGTGCCATGTACCCCCGGCTGACCAGGGATGCCAGGGTGTCCGGTACACAGGCCGGGGGGGATCTGGTTGTCCTCCAGCTGCCTGGAGACGCCGATGAAGCAGGAAGCCAGGAGGACGTGGAGGAGGAGGAGAGGCGGCGGCCTGAGGGATATCATCGCAGGGTCTCTGTCGACGGGAGAGAGACAAGTAGAGGTTTGTAAACAGACAGTTACCATATTAAGATTACAAATACTAGGGGCGGCTGAGTGGCGCAGTGGGCAAGGCACTCGCCACTAACGCAGGACACGCTGGGTTCGAGCCCAGCTCTCGGCGTTGCTACCGGCTTGGCCGGCCGTCATACTAACACCATTGGCAAAGTGTTAGAGGGTGGGAAAGCCGGTGGGTGGGGATCGGACGTTGTGGACAGCGACTCCTACAGGTCGGTTGGGTGACGCCGGTGCGGCGGAAGCAGGAAGTGTCGGGGGCAGCGTGAGCCTCCCACGTGTTACTCCTCGCCACTGAGAGATCGCGCTGCTGCGGTGAAAAGATGCGACAGGCTGCCTCCTCGTGTACCGGAGGGGACACGTGATGCAAGGCTTCTATATATTATTATATATATATTATATTATATATTATTATTATATATTATATATATTATATATTCAATACCATAGTCCCCTCCATACTCATAGCCAAGCTCAGGGACCTGGGCTTGGGCTATGACCTCTGCCAGTGGGTCTTGGACTTCCTGACTGGCAGACCCCAGGTGGTGAGAGCAGGCAACTGCACCTCCTCATCCATCACCCTCAACATAGGGGCCCCCCAGGGCTGTGTTCTGAGTCCCCTCCTCTACTCCCTGTACACACACGACTGTGTGGCTCAGCGGAGTAGCAATACAATCGTCAAATTTGCTGACGACACAGTGGTGGTGGGCCTGATCTCTGCCAACGACGAGAGGGCCTACCTGGAAGAGGTCAAGGTCCTGGCGGGATGGTGCCAGGAAAACAGCCTCTCCCTGAACGTCAGCAAAACAAAGGAGATGATTGTGGACTTCAGGAGGTCGGGGGTCAAGGACTACAGCCCCCTCAGCATCGACGGGGCACCGGTTGAGAGAGTCAACAGCTTCAAGTACCTCGGAGCCTACATATCCGAGGACTTGACATGGACCACACACATTAACAGTGTGGTGAAGAAGGCACGACAACGCCTCTACTTCCTCAGGCGCCTAAGGAAGTTCCAAGTCAGCCAGAAGATCCTTAAGAACTTCTACTCATGTACAATAGAGAGCATCTTGACCGGCAACATCACCTCCTGGTTTGGGAATAGCACTGCAAAAGACCGAAGCAGACTACAAAGAGTGACACGTTCAGCCGAACGCACAATTGGAGGGGGGCTCCCCACCCTCCAGAACATTTACTACAAGCGTTGCAAGGGCAAGGCTAAGAGAATCATTAAAGACTCCAGTCACCCGAACAACTGCCTCTTTGAACTGCTGCGGTCAGGCAAGCGATACCGGAGTCTCAAGGCGAGCACAGAAAGACTCAGAAGTAGCTTCTATCCCCAGGCCATCAGGCTGCTAAACGAACAATGAATGAACACTACACAACAACAACCACCAAACGCACATAGCACACACATCCACACGCACACACTCACTTTAAACAAACACACTGTAGCACCCACTCCACACACTTTATAGCACACACCCACTTTAAACAAACACACTGTAGCACCCACTCCCCACACTTTATATTTATGGATGAAGGATTGCACTACAACTCGTACACCTTACTGTAAATTGTACCTAAAATTGTACCTCATCCCATTTCTGCTTTGCACTAGATAGTACTGTACATTAGTACACTGCATAGTATTGTGTATTGTATATTATATGGTAACTCAGAACATTGTACATATGTCTATACCGAACACTGTGACCTCATTTTCTTCTTCTAAATTCATGCTATATTATGTTATTATGTTATTTGATACTATCTTGTCTAGCACAGTCTCTGGAGCGTAACAGTAAGAAGCATTTTGTATGAAAGTATTCTGTACTTCTGTATGACAACTATTAAAGAACTTAACTTAACTTAACTTCTACCTCACTACAACCGACCTGTGGGAGGCATGGTCTAGCAACGTTCAAGACAGGGGAGGGGAGAATTGGATACTACGAAATTGGGATGGGAGAAAAATAGAAAATGGGGAGAAAAAGTGGATAAAAAAAAAATAATAATTACAAATACTATTAAATGGTCAAATAAATAAAATGGTAAATGGTGCATTTATATAGCAGCTTTTATCCAAAGCAATTTTGCAATTCTGTTCCTCACATTCACACACACATTCACACACCGACGGCGGAGCGGAGGCCATGCAAGCGTTCCGACCTGCTCACCTGGAGCAGAGTTAACTAAAACTAAAACTACTAATTAAAACTAGACTTAAAAAAAGACAAATAAAAAACTGAAACTACTGTATATTGTGTACTTGAAAATGTTAAATGGCTTTAGTTTTAGTCAAGTTGGTAAAAATGTTGTCAACACAGCAAGCGTGAGGAGGTATTGGTGCATGATGTTGATTGAGACTGACGTCATGACTGAGTCATTACCTTCACAAGGTGCTGTGTTACACAATAGACTAGTCTGGGTTGCACTAGTCTGAACATCCTCTAAAACTAAAACGACTTTAAACAAAACAAACTAAACTGAAACTCTGGGCACTAAACTGAATTGAAAGCAAATATTAATAAAATATCATTCATAAAAAGAAAGAATAATAAATACAAAAGAATGGGAAGAAATATACTATAAGTAAGTAATAACTTAGTAAATAAAAATGAGGACAATTGCATGAACGTTATTATGAATGATCCAGAAATTGCTTTTCATTTAATTGCTTGAAATTGAATTCATGGTCTATAGATTTTGGAGGCACGGGATTATAAAGAATAAGGTTAAATCCAGATTTAATTATTGAGTTAAAGCAGTCCAATAGGTTATGTTACTGACTGTCACTACAGTATGCTATGTTGTGTTCGGTCACGATCATGTTATTTCATGATGTTATATTAAATTATGATTATGGTTTATATTACATTTCTAAGCAAGTAATCCATAACCTGAAAGTAATAGAAAACACCCCCGGGAGACACTATCTGGGCAGAACAGCAACAGGGCGTTTTGTAATAGTTTGTTTAAGTAATAGTTTGTTTAAGTAATAGTTTGTTTATGTAATAGTTTGTTTATGTGAAACACAGATGCACCTTTTCCACCAAGTTCCTCGCC
>NC_140165.1:319611708-319619208 GCF_963971535.1 Notolepis coatsorum
AACGTGTGCTTTTATTTTGATATTCCTTAATAACTCCACATTGAAATGACGCGATACATTAACCCTTTCACTGCCACACGACAGAAGGTTAGCCCTTTACTATCACACAACCGACGGCGATGCTCCATCATTAGCATCATTAGCTCCGCAAAGGCGGAGCTAATGATGCTAATGATGGAGCATCGCCGTCGGTTGTGTGATAGTAAAGGGCCAACCTTCTGTATTGTCACAGTGAAAGGGTTAACCGGCTGTCGTGTGGCAGTGAAAGGGTTAAGTGTGGGGTCCCCGAAAACAATCCTAAATAAAATGAAATATGAAATATGAAACAGTTTGAGAACGCTCCTGGATCGTCATCAGAGGAACACGGGCGAGTGCTTCCAGTCCGAGTACACCAGGAAGCCCGTGAAGGTGCTGTCGGTCTTGGAGCTGGAGTAGAACCCGTTGTACTCGCCCAGCGCCATCTGGACCCACACCTTGTCCCCCGGCACCAGGTGCAGCAGGGTTCCCCCGGACAGCGAGGCGGGCTTGGGCCAGTTCCCGTAGAACTGGAAGTAGGAGGCCGTGGCGAGGCCGTTCTTCATCAGGTCGAACTGGAGGCTGGCGCGGTACACCGTGGCGTGCACGGCGAAGTAGTACGCCCCGGGCACGCGGCAGGTGAACACGCCCGTCTCGGCGCTGTAGTCGCCCTGCTCGTTCAGGACCACCGCGTCGAAGCGCACGGCGTCGCTGCCGGCCACCGGCATGGCGGCGCGCGTCTCCGAGAACTTGGCGCTGAAGGCGGATTTGGGGGCGACGGCGCACTCCCCCGCCTGACCCGTGTCCCCCTTCTGCCCCGGGTCGCCGTGGTCCCCCGTCAGGCCCCGCGAGCCGGCGTCACCTGGGGAGAGAACAGCAGGGGTGTGACTGTCTCCTTCATGATCAAACACACACACATGCATTGTTATGTACCATGAGCTTGATCACTCCTGTGTAGGCTGGTAAAGCTATGCCTCCTAAAATGTGAATCGGAAATACAGAAATACCGGCTACAGGCTTTCCGGTTTCCGGGCACCCCCTGATCTGTTTATAGTCCCCAGCGAAACAAACAACAAGCAGGTCTGTCAGCCTGTCGAGGGAGGCGATAACAAGGTTGTTTCTGGGGGGAATACATTTTCATGAGCACCGTGTCGTGATTTCAGGGCGGGACTTCCTACCTGATTCCCACTTTCGGCCGTAGTGCTTTACCAGGCTTTATCAATCAATCAATCAATCAATTTCTTTAATGACCACCCAGCCAGGCTGGTGGAATTTGGTTTCAGTGCAGGTTTCATAGCAGTTCCAACATAAAAACATAAAAACATAGAACATATAACATCACTTACAGCGTACATAAAAGAAAACACAATTACATAGATATAGTTCAGAGTTTGTGAGTTTGTCCATGTCCATGTCAGCAGAGGTAAGGGGGGTTGCGGGGGGTACTACAGGGGGGGGGGGGGGGTGCTACAGGGAGTTCAGTGTCCGTATGGCAGTGGGGAAGAAGCTGTTTTTGAACCGGGTTGTTTTGGTGGTCAGGGATCTGTAGCGCCTCCCGGAGGGCAGCAGCTGGAAGATGTGGTGTGCTGGGTGAGTGGGGTCGGAGATGATTTTCCTGGCTCTCCTGATTGTGATTTGGCGGTGGAGTGATTCGAGGGAAGGGAGGGGGGTGCAGATTATTTTTGAGGATTTATTGATGATTCTTTGTAGTTTGTTTTTTGAGTGAGTGTCCAGATTGCTGTACCAAACAGTTATGGAGAAGGTGAGGATGCTTTGTATAATGGCCTGGTAGAAACGGAGCAAGAGATGTTTATTGACTCTGTATTTCTTAAGCTGGCGGAGGAAGAAGAGTCTTTGATTTGCTTTTTTGTGTATGTGGTCTGTGTTGGTTTTCCATTTGAGGTTATTGCTTATGTGAGTGCCGAGAAATTTGAAGGAATCTGTGGTGATTATGGGTTTGCCGGAGATGGATATGGGGGTTTTGGGGTTTGGCTGGCGTCTGAAATCTATGATGAGTTCTTGGGTTTTTGATGAGTTGAGAAGGAGGTTATTGTCTGTGCACCAGGTGAGTGTGTGGTTGATTTGTGTACGGTATTCTGTTTCGTTATTGTCTGTGATGAGGCCTATAAGGGTTGTGTCGTCTGCATATTTATATATTTTTACGGAGTTGTGGAGGGATATGAGCAGGTTGGTGTATAGGGAGAAAAGCCAGGGTGAAAGGACGCAGCCTTGGGGGGCTCCTGTGCTGAGATATAAAGGGTGGGATGTGATGTTATTTATTTTGACCTTCTGTTGTCTGTTGGAGAGGAAGCTGTGGATCCAGTGGCAGATGCAGGGGTTGATGTTCATGTCCAGAAGTTTATTGATGAGTTTGGCTGGGATAATTGTGTTGAATGCGGAACTGAAGTCCATAACCAGAATGCGGGCGTATGAGTTGCGGGTTTCCAGGTGTTGCAGCAGGTGGTGAGTGGCTGTGTTGACTGTGTCATCCACAGACCTGTTGGTTCTGTAGGCAAATTGATGTGGGTCCATGAGGGGGGTGGTGCTGGTTTTGAGGTGGGTGAGAATGATGCGTTCAAATGATTTCATTACTACGGATGTGAGGGCAATTGGTCTGTAATCGTTAAGGCAGGAGATATTATTGGATTTTGGGACAGGGATGATGGTGGACTGTTTGAGACATTGGGGGACTGAACAATTACGGAGGGAGGTGTTAAAAATGTTGGTGAAGATGGGGGCCAGTTCTGCAGCACAGTGATATAGGACAGATGAACTGATGTTATCTGGGCCTGCTGCTTTATTTTTCTTTATCCTCTTGAAGGTGGTCCTCACCTCTTCCTCCTGGATGTGGAAGGGGGGAGGTGGCAGGGGGGAGGGGGGCGAGGGGGGTGGGGGGGGTGTCTGTTCAAATCTAGTGTAGAAGATGTTGAGTTTGTCCGGGATAAAGCTGGGAACGAGGTTAACTCCTGTGTCACTGTGCATGCAGGTGAGGGCTGCTAGTGCATTCCCAGAAGGGATTATATGTTTCTACTGTAAAGAGCCTGGTCATATCGTTGCTGGGTGCCCGGTGCTTGAACAGAAAAATGTCAGAACGGTGGCTCTGGTAGAAACCGTATGCAGAACACCTATGCCAACGTTAGAGGGTGATGGGGAAAGTATCAAACGTATGGACAAAGAGCTTGAGGGTTCCTCAAGATTTATGATGGATGGATTTGTTTCCCTGACTGATGCACTAGAGTCCAAACAGGCTATAACAATTTGGAGAGATACCGGAGCTTTTCAGTCCCTCATTCTGGAGGGGATTTTGCCGTTTTCAGAAAAGTCTTCTTTACATTCCGGTGTCGTTGTTCGTGGCTTTGGAGGTGGATTTGTGGATGCACCTTTGCATGAGGTCACACTCAACTCTCCCTTAGTATCAGGCAATGTTGTTGTGGGGGTATGTTCTCACATCCCCATAAAAGGGGTGTCACACTGAGGCCACGAATGAATTGGAGGATGAGTGTGGGAAGGATGCTATGAGAGATGCTGTTGATTCATCTGACACTGTTCTAGTTGAAGAGGCTACAAGGCCTGACTTAGGCTGCCAGCCTTCCCACAGTAGCTCTATTGTCCCTGATGTTTCACTTGTGGGCAGGGATGGTCCCAGTATGTCAGTTGATGATTCTGACATTGATTCACGTGTCCACACTGACTCTCTGCCATGCACTAGGTGTGCTAGTCAACCTAGTTACCTGTGTGAGCAGGAGCCACCTTCGCGACCTGGTCTGATGAGTGGCAACCATTTTGATCAGGACAATGTTATTTTGTGTGACGCCATTTTGGATGGGGTTCCAGACGCTTTTGTGACTGATGTATTGCCATGTTCCAGGGACGGTGGGGCTGTACCTGAGGCGGTGCATCCTACTCTGGATGTTCACGGTTTGCAGTATCCTGAACTGCCAGTGCCAGGTGGGATGGATATGGGCGCTGTGGTGGTATCAGAGATCTATGGTTTTTGTTTTTCTGTGTTCTGTCCTGTTGAGCGCAGTGAGCTTAGCTCTCATATTGATTTTGGTTTGCAGTCTATTTTTTACAGGTCGGTATCGGTGGAGGGGCCTGTTGAAATGGAGCTCATATGTGATAAGGTCTTGGTTTGTCGATGGGGTCCTAAGTCTTACGCCTCAGTGGAGGAGGAGCCTGCCCCACTCCAGCCATATACCGCAGTGGAGGAACCTTTTGTGAGGTCTAGCTTGCCCGAGAGTCGGGACAGGGTTGTTTTTTGTTTTACACAGCATTGGCGAATGTTCCACAGTGGGGAGCATGCGACACGGTTGATGTTCGTGTTCAACAGGGGCCGGCCCGTTATCGCTGTTGTGGTAGTGGCCCTGACAACTAATGGGTCACAATATTTTTTGTTTACGGGTTTGATGTGTAGTGGTTGCCTCTTGGGCAACCATTTTGGTGGGGGAGGTGTTATGTACCATGAGCTTGATCACTCCTGTGTCACTGTGCATACAGGTGAGGGCTGCTAATTAGCTGATTGCTGCTGATTGGATACATGCCTGGCAGCTTAAAGCCAGTCCCTCAGTCACACATGCAGCCTGACTGTGGCTAGAGGAGAGTGTGGAAACAGAGACTTTTTACGTTCCACCATTCTTTGATCTTTAGTTTGTGCTAGTATTCATTGTTAGAGTAGTCTTTTGGTTTAAACACAGGCTTTGGTGTCTGTTTGCACTTATGTTGCGTCCCTTTGAGCCAGGGTCGTAACATGCATATACACATACACACACATATATACACACACATACAAATACATATAAATAATACATATATACATACATACACACATGTACATACACATTCACATACAGACATACATACACATAGACACACACACACATACATACACACATACACTTACACATTAAAATACATACATAAACATTTTATTTTATTTTATTTCAACCTTTATTTCAACTCATAAAACACTGAAGTTACCCTCATTTACAGCAACGACAAGCTTACAAATCAAGTTGACCTGCGATTTCATACATATAGACACAATAAATAACAATAAACAATAGAAAATCAGCTAAGACAGTTACATGTCGACACACGGTGGTCGGAGATCATACTTTTAAAGGCAGCAAGAGAAGGAAGAACCTTCAGCTTCAGAACCCTGAGAACCAACCAGTCATTAGAATGTGTAGAATAGCTTCCAAGATTCCATTCCAACAGTGTTGTGACTTGAGAGGGAGGTTTACCAACGAGGGCTTTAAGAATAATCAAAGACCAATGATAGTTACACCTTTCAACCAGAGAAGGCCATCCAACCTTATCATAAAGGACACACTAATATTTATCATATCTGTCATAAAGTACACAGTGTATCATATCTGTCATAAAGTACACAGTGTATCATATCTGTCATAAAGTACACAGTGTATCATATCTGTCATAAAGGACACAGTGTATCATATCTGTCATAAAGTACACAGTGTATCATATCTGTCATAAAGTACACAGTGTATCATATCTGTCATAAAGGACACAGTGTATCATATCTATCATAAAGGACACAGTGTATCATATCTGTCACCAGTAATAACTCTGAGGGCAGACAGACAGACAGACAGACAGACAGACAGACAGACGGACAGACAGACAGACAGACAGACAGGCAGACAGACAGACAGACAGACAGACAGACAGACAGACAGACAGACAGACAGACAGACAGACAGACAGACAGACAGACAGGCAGACAGACAGACAGACAGACAGACAGGCAGACAGACAGACAGAACAGAGGTTTAAGAGTTGAAGCTGCAGCAGGTCTATAAATCACATCCCAGAGTCCAACATTGATTTACACACATGTACACACATGTACACACACACACACACACGCACACACACACACACACACACACACACACACACACACACACACACACACACACACACACACACACACACACACACACACACACACACACACACACACACACACACACACACACACACACACACGCACGCACACACACACACACACACACACACACACACACACACACACACACACACACACACACACACACACACACACACACACACACACCTGGATCTCCACCGGTCCCCTTCTCTCCCTTCTCCCCCGGCGTGGCGTCTCTCCCGTCCCGCCCGTCCCTCCCCGGCTGACCAGGGGTGCCATGTACCCCCGGCTGACCAGGGATGCCAGGGTGTCCGGTGCACAGGCTGGGGGGGATCTGGTTGTCCTCCAGCTGCCTGGAGACGCCGATGATGCAGGAAGCCAGGAGGACGTGGAGGAGGAGGAGGAGAGGCGGCGGCCTGAGGGATGATGTCATCGCAGGGTCTCTGTCGACGGGAGAGAGACAAGTAGAGGTTTGTAAACAGACAGTTACCATATTAAGATTACTTACAAATACTAGGGGCGGCTGAGTGGCGCAGTGTCACTAACGCAGGAGACGCTGGGTTCGAGCCCAGCTCTCGGCGTTGCTACCGGCTTGGCCGGCCGTCATACTAACACAATTGGCAAGTGTTAAGAGAGTGGGAAAGCCGGTGGGTGGGGAATTTGACTTTGTGGACAGCGACTCCTACAGGTCGGTTGGGTGACGCCGGTGTGGCGGAAACAGGAAGTAGCGGGGGCAGCGTGAGCCTCCCACGCATTACTCCTCGCCACTGAGAGTTCGAGCTGCTGCGGTGAAAAGATGCGACAGGCTGCCTCCTGGTGTACCGGATGGGACACGTGATGCAAGGCTTCTGTCCTCACTACAGCCGACCAGTGGGAGGCATGGTCTAGCAACGTTCAAGACAGGGGAGGGAAGAATTGGATACTACGAAATTGGGATGGGAGAAAAATAGAAAATGGGGAGAAAAAGTGGATACAAAAAAAATAATAATTACAAATACTATTAAATGGTCAAATAAATAAAATGGTAAATGGTGCATTTATATAGCAGCTTTTATCCAAAGCACTTTTGCAATTCTGTTCCTCACATTCACTCACACATTCACACACACCGAGGGCGGAGCGGAGGCCATGCAAGCGTTCCGACCGGCTCACCTGGAGCAGAGTTAACTCAAACTAAAACTTAAACTAATAATTAAAACTAGACTTAAAAAAAAGACAAATAAAAAACTGAAACTACTGTATATTGTGTACTTGAAAATGGAAAATGGCTTTAGTTTTAGTCTTCATCAAGTTGGTAAAAATGTTGTCAACACAGGAGGTATTGATTGGTGCATGATGTTGATTGAGACTGACGTCATGACTGAGTCATTACCTTCACAAGGTGCCCCACTGCACTTTTTACAGTCTTATTGTTGTCTCACTGTTCTGTCCTGTTTTGCACTTTACTTATAAGTATTTATTTACTGTTGTATTGTTCTTAATTGTGAAAAAAAGCATGCACTGTAAACGTTAAATCACGTTCCAATATGGTGAATAAAGTCATCTGAATCTGAATCTGAATCTGCTGTGTT
>NC_140165.1:319624208-319671329 GCF_963971535.1 Notolepis coatsorum
TAGTTTTAAAATGTCTCCGCTACACGTCTCAGTAGGACAGAGAGGACACACACTCACCTGGTAGAACGAGTGCAGTCCTGGGGAACCAGCTGGTAGAACGAGTGCAGTCCTGGGGAACCAGCTGGTAGAACGAGTGCAGTCCTGGGGAACCAGCTGGTAGAATGAGTGGAGTCCTGGGGAACCAGCGGCCGGCGTCTGAGTCGGAGAGGAACAAGTGAAAGTAGTTTCCACCACGAACAGCCTTTTGTCCCGAAGGAAAGAAAACACGGAGCTGGCACCCGGCGCGGGAGAGGAACACTGAGCCAATTAAAACTAAAGAGAGGGTGGGAGAGAGGAGGGAGGGGGGTGGAGAGAGAGAGGAGGGAGAGGGAGGAGGGTGAGGAGAGAGAGAGAGAGAGGGAGGAGGGTGGAGGAGAGAGAGAGGGAGGAGAGAGGAGGTAGAGGGAGGAGAGAGAGAGGAGGAGGAGAGAGAGAGAGGGTGGGAGAGAGGAGGGAGGAGGAGAGAGGAGGTAGAGGGTGGGAGAGAGGGTGGAGGAGAGAGAGAGGGTGGAGGAGAGAGAGGGAGGAGGAGAGAGGAGGTAGAGGGTGGGAGAGAGGGTGGAGGAGAGAGAGGGAGGAGGAGAGAGGAGGTAGGGGTGGGAGAGAGGGTGGAGGAGAGAGAGAGGGTGGAGGAGAGAGAGGGAGGAGGAGAGAGAGAGGGTGGGAGAGAGGGTGGAGGAGAGAGGAGGTAGAGGGTGGGAGAGAGGGTGGAGGAGAGAGAGGGAGGAGGAGAGAGGAGGTAGGGGGTGGGAGAGAGGGTGGAGGAGAGAGAGAGGGTGGAGGAGAGAGAGGGAGAGGAGAGAGAGAGGGTGGGAGAGAGGGTGGAGGAGAGAGGAGGTAGAGGTGGGAGAGAGGGTGGAGGAGAGAGAGAGGGAGGAGGAGAGAGAGGGGGTGGAGGAGAGAGAGAGGGAGGAGGAGAGAGAGAGGGTGGGAGAGAGGAGGGAGGAGGAGAGAGGAGGTAGAGGGTGGGAGAGAGGGTGGAGGAGAGAGAGAGGGTGGAGGAGAGAGAGGGAGGAGGAGAGAGGAGGTAGATGGTGGGAGAGAGGGTGGAGAGAGAGAGAGGGTGGAGGAGAGAGAGGGAGGAGGAGAGAGGAGGTAGATGGTGGAGGAGAGAGGAGGTAGAGGGTGGGAGAGAGGGAGAGGGTGGAGGAGAGAGAGGGTAGAGGGTGGGAGAGAGGGAGAGGGTGGAGGAGAGAGGGGGTAGATGGTGGAGGAGAGAGGGTGGTAGAGGGTGGGAGAGAGGGAGAGGGTGGAGGAGAGAGAGGGAGAGGGTGGAGGAGAGAGAGGGAGAGGGTGGAGAGAGAGAGAGGGAGGAGAGAGGAGGTAGAGGGTGGGAGGAGAGAGAGAGGGTGGAGGAGAGAGAGGGAGGAGAGAGTGAGGGGAGGATGGAGAGGAGGTAGAGAGAGCGAGGGAGGAGATAGGAGGTAGAAGGAGGAGAGAGAGAGTGAGGGAGGAGGAGAGAGGAGGTAGAGGGTGGAGGAAGAGAGAGAGGGAGTGAGAGTGAGGGGGAGGAGAGATTGAGGAAGGAGGAAGAGGAGGATAAGAAATATGTGCAGTTCATCCAGCACAAATAAAGCAGAGGGAAGTGAAACAAACAGAGGGATCCGGAGGCAGATGGAGGCTATCGAGTTAGAGTTAGAGTCAGTGAAGAGTCAGGAGACAGTGAGGGTTAAGGGTTAGAGTCAGGAGACAGTGAATATATTCACGCATTATCCCGTGGTGAATATGAGTATAATTTCGGAATGATCCGGGCTAATTCCTGGGAGGCTGGCTATAGGGGGGCACAATGTGAATTCTACTAAAAACCATTGGCGTTTTGTCCCTGGACACGCTATTATTTTCAAATCAAATGCATATGATAGGTATTATGTTTCATCATGATGCATGAAAGGGGGGGGGGTCGTTTCTGATTAATTGATTGCCAATAACGGCATTCGTTATTACCACAACACATGCCGATCAGGGGGATGGGTATGAAAACCATGCACGATCAAGCTGAAATTGACGTCAGATTGTCCCTTACCTGTGGTCGGTGGTATTCCAAAAAGAATATTCCAATTATTTGATCGCCATCTGGTCCATCATATGCCCATCGCGTTATTTTTAAACCTAGCGCATTTTTCGGAGACGCTCTCAGATTGGCCACTGACTGACGCTCTCTGATTGGCCACTGACTGACGCTCTCTGATTGGCCACTGGCATGTTGCCCAATCGCGTGACGAGCTGTGTCTTTGCCCATTTCCATGTCGAACAGCCTGCAAACGACCTGGCGTTCTATCGCCCTGCTCTAAGACAAACTCTAACCTTAACCAACTTCGAAAGAGTGCCTAAGCTTAACCAGTGTAGAAACAGGCGTCGGCCAATCAGAGAGCGTCTCCGAAAAATGCGGCTAGGTTTTAAAAATAATGCCATGCCCATCTGGTCCACGACATAACCCACCACAACATATGGATCGGGGGTCTCGAAAACGATTCAATGCGATCGAGTGAAGCCTAGGTTCCCATTACTAGAAAGTCCGTCCGGAGACATTTGAGTGTAGCACCCGGTCTGGAACAGGGTTTACTGCACTCTCGATGCTGCCTACTAGCAGGATCTGGCCGGTACTGCACCTTCGGAGTCCCAGTATGCCTTTTAACGGCAACATACAGGTCCCCTGACATTGAATAGGATATTAAAATCAGAAGAAAAGGGAAAACGATCCAAAAAACATATATATACGTTTTTGGCCGTTAACCGTTGGCGCCCAATAACGTGTTACGTATATATATACGTGAATGGCCCCAAAGGGTTAGGGTTAGAGACAGTGAAGAGTTAAGGGTTAGAGTTAGAGACAGTGAAGGGTTAAGGGTTAGAGGCAGGAGGACAGTGAAGGGTTAAGGGAGAGGTATTTAATGTGGGGGGGGGGGGGGGTGTTACATAAGACGTGACGGTGCAGGAACGCTCTCATAACCACACTCACATCAGAGGGCTGTGGTCGAGTGATGTCACCACCGATACACTGCTCTCTCTCCCCTCTCTCCTCCCTCTCCCTCTCCCTCTCCCTCTCTCTCCTCTCTCTCTCTCTCTCTCTCTCCCTCGCCCTCTCCCTCGCCCTCTCCCTCTCTCTCTCTCTCTCTCTCTCTCTCTCTCTCTCTCCCTCTCTCTCTCTCTCTCTCTCTCCCTCCCTCGCCCTTCATGAACACAGACACACAAGAAATACACGCACAAGCATGACTGTAACTATAGACATAACAGGCTCGACTGCGTGGACACACACACAGACGTACTGTACACACACATATACAGTACATTCACACACAGACAGTTACACACACAGTGACACTACATCCCTACCTAATGTTTGCATTTTGTACTTTAGTTTGTATTTTAGTTTGTATATTGTGTATAGTGTTATTTTTTTTTAATTAATTTCATATCGTCCAATTCAACCCTCCCCTGTCTCGGACGCTGTTTCTTGCCTCCCACAAGCCGGCTGCAATGTGGACTAAGTCATACATAGCACAAGTCCCCTCCGGTACTTGAGGTAACAGCCGTCGCATCTTTTCACCTGCGCGGCTCGATCTCTCAGCGTCGGGGGTCTGGGCTTTGGAGGGGCCCCGCCCCCATCGCTTCCTGATTCTACTGCGCAGGCGCACCAACCGACCTGTAGGAGTCGCTGTCCACAACGCCCGATCCCCACCCATCAGTTTCCCACCCCCTAATACTGCCAATGTGTATTAGTACGGACGACCAGCTAAACTGAAAGCAATGTGGAGCGCTGGGCTCGAACAGGCGAACCCAGCGTCTCCAGTATTCGTGGTGAGCGCCTTGCCCACTGCACCACGTAGCCGCCCTCCCGGTCTTCATTCTTTTAACTTTTTCTTTACTGTATGAAGCACAATCTCAGGGGGCTCATACAGAACCAAGCATTTCACTGTAATGTACATGTACCTTATATGTGACAAATAAAACAAAACTTGAACTTGAGACACACACACACACACACACACACACACACACACACACACTTGCCTCTAAATGTGAGACAGCACCCTGTCTCCACTCTGCGCCTCTAGGTGGAAACGATTTGATTTGTCTAGATGACAGTGTGACCTCAGGTTGGGAGCAGGCGTGTGTTGGAGCAGACCAGCGTCTGGTGAATGAAATTACCTACCTGGGTTCCATCCTAGAGGCTAAGGATGGACAAAATGGCATCAAAATCACCACTGACCACTAGAGGTCACTACCACCACTGACCACTAGAGGTCACTATCACCACTGACCACTAGAGGTCACTATCACCACTGACCACTAGAGGTCACTATCATCACTGACCACTAGAGGTCACTATCACCACTGACCACTAGAGGTCACTATCACCACTGACCACTAGAGGTCACTATCACCACTGACCACTAGAGGTCACTATCACCACTGACCACTAGAGGTCACTATCACCACTGACCACTAGAGGTCACTATCACCACTGACCCCTAGAGGTCACTATCACCACTGACCACTAGAGGTCACTATCACCACAGAGGCTAATCTTTCCTGTGACAAAATGGCATCCAATGTAATCAAAAAAGTCAACCAATGAACTAGATTCTTGTACCGGATCTCCTCTCTGGTAAACAAGAATACCCTGAAAACTCTGGCAGGATCACTCATTCAAGGGTACTACGACTATGCGTGCACCTCATGGTACCAAAGCACCTCAAAGGCGCTAAAAACAAGATTACAAACATCTCAAAACAAACTGGTCAGACTACTGCTTGACCTTACTCCTAGAACCCACCTCACCCCTGCTCACTTTGACAACCTAGGATGGCTTAGAGTAGACGACAGAGTACAGCAACTTGCAATGGGCCTGGTCTACAAGATACACTACACCACTAAGGTACCCATGTACATGTCAAAATACTTCCCAAAGGTCAGTGAATACCACGACCACAACACCAGAGGGAGCTCCACAAATCATGTTAAACCCAGATTCGGCTCAAACAAGGGACTAAACACGTTTCGCAATTATGCCACAACAATGTGGAACGCCCTACCCACAGCCGTAAAGGAATGTGAATCACTACCCACTTTCAAAAACACTGTCAAAGACCACCTCCGGGTGGCTGCAATTGGAAACGGGCCCCGGTAAATGTCAACCCCCCCCCCCTCCAATGTACAGTTTCCTCCCCTTCGGTCCGCATGTATATATATTTCTTTTTTTACACAGTACCGTATATTTGTTTGCATGTTCTCCTCGTGCTCGCAAGGGTTTCCCCCCCGATAAGATAAACCCAATGGAAAAACATGCACAACAGATCGCTAACGCTGCCGCGTTCCCTGACGAAGACGGACAGGAGCACTTTGGTTGGATTGGTCCCCGGGGCGCTGCCCCACGCTGAAGCCCCTACCTGCTCCCGGCTGCCCTTGGGGGGGGGGGGGGGGGGGAGGACGACGGGATGGGAGGTGCAGAGAGACATTTCATCAGCGACTCAGTGCATGTGGGTTCCTGTGGGTCGCCCGTCGCATGTGTCTGCATGACAAATAAAGACTTCTCCTTCTTCTTCTTCATCCCCAGCATCATCCCGTCACCCCCACCACCCACCCCTTGGCCTGGCTCTCCCTGGGGGCACTGGGCCTGCTGGGTCAGGGTGGTCTGTGGCCTGCTGGGTGGTCTGTGGCCTCCTTTCCTTCCGTCTTACTGCGCTGTGTGTCTTTGTACTGCATGCTGTTCAGGCTTATGATGTTGTCATTGTCTTTTCTGTCTCTTGGAAAATTAAAAACTATACAAATTTTTTTCTTTTTTGGTCTACCACTTAACTAATATAATAATAATAATAATAATAATAATAATAATAATAATAATAATAATAATAATAATAATAATAATAATAATAATAATAATAATAATAATAATAATAATAATAATAATGACTAATTTATAAACTCTGACTTTATTTTAATGTAATCCATTGTGTTATTGGACACACTGAGGAACATGAAGGCCTCCTGGTAGCAGGAACATACAAGGCTGCGTGAAGGCCTCCTGGTAGCAGGAACATACAGGGCTGCGTGAAGGCCTCCTGGCAGCAGGAACATACAGGGCTGCATGAAGGCCTCATGGCAGCAGGAACATACAGGGCTGCATGAAGGCCTCATGGCAGCAGGAACATACAGGGCTGCGTGAAGGCCTCATGGTAGCAGGAACATACAAGGCTGCGTGAAGGCCTCCTGGTAGCAGGAACATACAAGGCTGCATGAAGGCCTCAGAGCCCACTTTAGACACTTGAACACACTTTATATTTATTAGTAAAGAGATTTGCACTACAATTTATACCTCATTGCACCTTATACCCTAAGTTGTACCTGATCCCATCTCTGCATTGTACCTCACTGTTACTCTTTTTACTCTGTATTGTATATTGTATACATGTATATATTGACTGAACACTTTTTGTTTACGTACTTTTGACTTTTTCTATTTTATACTTTTTATCTATTTATTTTTATCTAGCACACTCCCAGGGGCTCATACAGAAAAAAATCATTTCATGATAAAGTATTCTGTACTTTACTATGACAACTAATAAACAACAAACTTGAATTTGAAACTTGAGCGTGAACCTCCACGATAGCAGACGTCGTGGGTCTTTAACACTAAAACACAGCGTTTTTACGGGAATCTGTGATGAACGAGTGGGAGTTTGCCAGCTTCCCTTTCAAAGCGGCCTCCATGATGCGACGCGCTGCCGTTCGGACGGACTTCACAGGCCGCCTGCGGAGGCAGCAGCAGCTGTAACTGTAATGACTTGGAGCAGCCAGACATCATGGTTTCAATTAGCGTTAAGAAGAGAATCAGCACATTCTGGGTCGTCTGGTGAAACTACGACCTCTCCTCCCAGAACCACTACTGTTGAGAAACACCAGTGATTTGACCAGACTTTGTTTTTCTTTTTACAGTTTTGCAATGGAAAGATAAATTGTGATGTGCTCTGGTGTTGACGTTGGAACAATCGTAGTGTGTAATTTGTGTCCATGCTGAACGGCTGGCGTGTCAATGAAACGCTTGTATCCATTGCTGGGAAAAGGGGAGGGGGGGTAATGGGTAAATGTATCTATGTTCCAGTTTTATGTACTGTAGAGCTTAATACACTCTGTACCGATCACAGATACCACCAACCTGGTTGTGTGGCAATTAAGGAATCTTGTATCTTGTTGTATCTTGTTGTATCTCGTAAGCTTGGTAGTTTCAAGTAGGGGGCAGAGAGTCTGTCTCTGAGAGAAACCAGCCCAGTGCTGCAGGACGTGAGTTACTGCCTGGATCATCAAACCAAACAGGAAGTCACCCGGTGGTGGTAACACTTTCTCTCCTGAACCGACCCGACTCACCGCTCAGCTGACAGGAGGCCCAGCAGGTCGTCAGCTCCGATCCTGACCCGAGTCATCGGTCCATTACATTTACATTGCAACTCGGATGAGTTTCTCGTCCACATCAGACACAGTTCACCGAGGAGGGATTAAAAACGGAACGTGTCAAGACAAATCCTTCACAACCTTCAAAAAAAATCACTGAAAGAGGAACTGCTTAAATCATATCTCTAAATAGAATGCATACTTGGGTATATAAATTGTCTGTATTTATGTATCTATGTTGTATGTTTGTTAGTAGGTATAGGTGTGTAAGCCTATCCACGTTGTATGTTTTTGTTTGTTTATATTTGTGATCAGGCTCCCTCCAAAAGCTTTAAATAGCTTCTTGGGAGACGTGGCACACTATACAATCTCCACGATGATGTTTTCACATGAAGATATGTATATGTAATATATCGTGTGTGTGAATAAATTCATTCATTCATTCAAAGCTAGACATCATACCCATCTATACTGTATATGGAGCTCTATGGCGAAACCATAGCACTCCCCAGACTAAAAGTATAATGGAGCTCTATGGAGAAACTATGGCATTAGTCAAGAGGAGTGCCATGGTTTCTCAATAGAGCTCCATTATACTTTAAAAAGGGGTTAACCTTCTTTAGTGTGGCAGTGAAAGGGTTAACCCTTTTATAGTGTGGCAGGGAACGGGTTAACCTTTTGTATTGTCGCAGCGAAAGGGTTAAACCAGAAATGAAACCACAGCGGGCCAGAGGAAAGAGTAAAGGAGACAAATGTTTATTATTTAAACTATCACTTAAATAAAAAAAGTGCATAGAAAATAAACATGATTAGAAACTTTTCTTTTTACATGTATGTACAACTTTTGTTTCCCAATTATACATTCAACCTTAAGTAGTTTTGTGGTTTTTTGATTTTTCTTTTTCTTTCTCTACTGTCGTGGTTTCCTTCATGTCTGCGATGTACAGGATATCGAGAGAACACTGATGAACAGGAAAATAAAGACATGGCTGTCGTGGCCGTGAGCATCGCTGTGATGGAGAGCAGGAGTCGATAAGACAAAGGTATGTCGAGGCGTAAGAAAAGAGCCTGTTTAAGCATCATCCACCCCCCCCCCCCCCCCCCGTGACATCACGTCCCCAGGCTGTTCTATACAGAGGCTGTTCTATACACAAGAAAACAGTTAGAAAAATGACAAAAATACTCGTCCGACTACCTCTCCGAACCTCGACTTGTAAAATAACATTTCATGGTAGATGTCGCGCAAAATAAATAAATTAAAACGTTTTATCATCATCATCATCATTGTCGCTTTCTATATATATATATAATAATAACAACAAAAGAACAAACAGTACATGATAAGTACAACCAAAGCTTCGGAGGCGAGAGGTGGTACGGGAGACGTGAAGGTCCAAAATAAAGAAATTACGTTTTGGTGGATTTTCCCGTCAGTCTCTCCACAAACCAAGACTCCATTATTACCACATCAAGTAAGCACTAAGCAGTCTAGAAATCCCTGTTAAAAAAAATGTACAAAGACAAAAATAAAATCAACAAAAACATTTACTACAACAATCAGGAAACAAACAAAAGAAATGGCTGACCTCAAGAAGTTCACAAACACATTAACACATTTACAATTCATCACATAAATACCGGTCCTTTCTGGATAAACCAAAAAAAAATAGAAGAAAAAAAACCTGCAACACCCTTCCTTTTGCCCAGAATAAAATAAATAAAACTGGTACTGGATATCAATATACAAAAAGAACGATGTACGTTAGTTTCATCTAAGCGGATAGTACTGTAACACAAAACCATTATAGAGTACATTGAAACATTGCTATTATTAACCATTATAAATCTGTTGATTTTTGCTACTGTAACTAAGTTTGTCTGTCCATTCCGTATATTGTATAGATACTCAAGTACAAGAAGTTTACTACATATGTTTCTGTATAATATTGTCATGTGTGTATATATAGCATAATTACAGAGAAGAGCCACTGGGGTGGCGTGGGAAACTAACTTCCAAGAAACAAGTTACTTACTGGATATTTGCCTCTTTTTTTAGTAATAATTTTTTCTTCTTCAAAACACTGAAAGCTTGTGAGGTCACAACTACTATGCATCTTCCCCTGACTTGACTGATCTAGAGACGACTCATCTATCGTCAATCTAGTTCTACTTGTTATTGTTGTTGTTGTTGTTGTTGTTGTTGTTGTCCACTATCAATGTCAAGGACAATCAATTGAGTAATGAGCGCCGGCGTGGACGCGGGTCTCGTGTGGGTGATGTGGTGACGTTAAGGCTGGAGAGAGAGAGAGGAGAGACGTGGGCTATGGAGAGATAGATCCAACACTCCAGGCTTCTCTCTCAAGTGCATAATAATTCAGAGGCCTCCTCCCCACGCTGCCGTCTAACATGGGAACAGAGAAGAGCCGAGACCTCGACCCAACGGCCCACGAAACAGAGATAAGAGAATTTACTGGTGGTGGACTGAACTCAAAAAAAGGGACCAAGCCACAGACGGCGTCAGTCTTTGGAATCAAAGAAGACATTCAGGCTACAAAAAATAAAAAATAAAGAAAAAAAGATGAATGACAAAACGAAAAAACAACTTTGAAAAGGCAGCTGAATAAAAACACGTGGAGACCAAGCATTAGTGTTTGTAAACCTCTCTATTACCTACAAAAATGGCAATAAAATAAATACGATTTCTTAAAAATATAAATACCATCATTAAGTGCTATTCACTAGTGAGTGCTTTTTTAGTCTTTTGTGTAGAAAAATATACAATATTATTTACATTTATTTTTTCTCATTTTTTTTTTTTTTTCATTTTTAAAAGCAAGCATGATATTTTTTCCCCGTCCATAATAACAAAGACGGACAACAGACAAGACTTCAAAAGACTCGATACCATACAAAAAATGAAAAATAAAATAAAATAAAGTTATTCTCCCATAGCAACAATGGTTATAATAATAACAACGGGCCAAGAAGAAGGAATAACTGTGGAAATTCAATTCGTGGGGTTGTGTTTGATGACGTTTGGTTCTCACTGCTGCCGTGGTTTGGAGCGTCCAGACTATTTATAATTTCCAAAAACACGTTGGATAACAGCATGCGCAAACCGGCAGCATCCTCGGTATGTTCCTACTACTGCACACAAAAGAAAATCAATGGCTCCGTCTTTTTATCACTGCTCCTACTACACACAACACCACCCCCGCCGTGAAGCGGTGAACTTCTGAAGCACCACGGAGGAACATCTTCTAGTCCCTTGGCTCCTCACAGCTCAGCCAAGCTTCCTTCGAGGCCAGGCGCTTCTCCTCCCACCCTCTTCCTCCCTGTAGCCACAGCGCCCTCTAGTGGCACCTGCTATTACATGTCATCCCTGTCCTCCTGCGTTGCTGCTGCTGCTGCTCTCTAGGTGAGCTGAGCTCCGAGGACGACTTCGTTATTTACAGTGGCTTCCCGTTATACAGCCTGCCTGGGGGGAGGGGCTATGGGCCTGGGGGAGGGGCTACGTGTCACAGCAGCCTGGCTGGGGGAGGGGCTACGTGTCACAGCAGCCTGCCTGGGGGAGGGGCTACGTGTCACAGGAGGGGGAGGGGCTATGTGTCACAGGAGGGGGAGGGGCAGCTTCAGACAGACGGGTGGATCAATGACAGACAGGTGAGGCTCCTCCCATTCTACTAAATCCGTCAACAAATTGCACTTTGGTGTAAAATGGAACTCGTATACAAGTAAAATTACTTTTTTTGTTTTCGTTTACCTCCCTCTGTTCTGAACAGCGTTGGTGGACAATGATATTGTCAAAGGAACGAAACATCTTTCTAGAAAATTAAGGAGGATGGGCCAATGTAGAAAAAAAATATACATAATAATAATTAAGGGAAACTTTCTATCGTCCAAATTGCAATTCCGTGAAGCTTCCTTTCTAGCTGAGCATTATTCACCTTCGCTGAAGCTGAAACCGTCCCCACCCCCAAAACGTAAACGACACAAAGTAAGAGGCACAATAATCTGCGTTATTTCTTTCTGAAAACGGCCCCTTCGAGAGCAGACCTGCATAATATACAGAAAGACACCACCAGTCGTTCTGCCCTGGCCTCTCCAGACAGCTCTAGAAGCAGAGGCTACAAGTTAAAGACCTCTGCCCTGTTCTCCAGACAGCTGTAGAAGCAGAGGCTACAAGTTAAAGACCTCTGCCCTGTTCTCCAGACAGCTCTAGAAGCAAAGGCTAACAGCTAACGACCTTATGCACTTGAACGGCCCTCAATTAGACACAAGGCAACAGATCACAGTCATGTACAGTAGCCGAGTCACTGCAGATCACCACTAGTCCGAATGTCCCCCACGATATTGCAGAGAGCGAACGTGGCACAAGTGCTCGACGGTCTCGCAGTCCTCTTCAGATCATGTGAAGGCAGCAGGACCTCTAGACGACGGACTCGCAGACCTCTTCAGATCGTGTGAAGGCAGCGGGACCTCTAGTCGAGGGACTTCGCAGACCTCTTCAGATCATGTGAAGGCAGCAGGACCTCTAGACCAGTGGTTCCCAAAGTCGGGGTCGCGACCCAAAGGTGGGCCGCGAGCAGCCACGGGTGGGCCGCGAGATGATTAAAAAAAAAAAAAAAAAAAAAAAAAAATATTAATTTTTTTTGTCAGGCCACTGAACTTAGAAGCAGGCCAGGACAGTGTTTCTAGTTGTATTCTAAAATTCTATTCTATTGTATTCTAAAATGTGACTATATGGTTTTATATTAACTTAATAAATAAACAAAAACGAAAAATCTACTTATTTCAACGAACATTTCAAACTAAATAACAGATTATGCACATAAAACGCTGAAAACAACCGAAGCAACAATAGTATTTTAATGAGGCTATTATTATTATTATCATTATTATTTTGCAACAAGTTAGCCCTCTCATAAATAGCACATATAAATGAATAACTAACTTGAACTAACTTAATAGGATTGAAGTGATATTTGGCATAAAAAATCGGTCGCCTGGCAAAAAAAAAAAAAAAAAAGCCAGACGATGTGCATTGGGCCGCGGCTCTCTGACGCCTTATTTTCTGGGCCCCGGCCTGAAAAGTTTGGGAACCCCTGCTCTAGACGACGGACTCGCAGACCTCTTCAGATCGTGTGAAGGCAGCAGGACCTCTAGACGACGGACTCGCAGTCCTCTTCAGATCGTGTGAAGGCAGCAGGACCTCTAGACGACGGACTCGCAGACCTCTTCAGATCGTGTGAAGGCAGCAGGACCTCTAGTCGACGGACTCGCAGTCCTCTTCAGATCGTGTGAAGGCAGCAGGACCTCTAGACGACGGACTCGCAGACCTCTTCAGATCGTGTGAAGGCAGCAGGGCCTCTAGACGACGGACTCGCAGTCCTCTTCAGATCGTGTGAAGGCAGCAGGACCTCTAGACGACGGACTCGCAGACCTCTTCAGATCGTGTGAAGGCAGCAGGACCTCTAGACGACGGACTCGCAGACCTCTTCAGATCGTGTGAAGGCAGCAGGACCTCTAGTCGACGGACTCGCAGACCTCTTCAGATCGTGTGAAGGCAGCGGGACCTCTAGACGACGGACTCGCAGACCTCTTCAGATCGTGTGAAGGCAGCAGGGACCTCTAGTCGCAGGGGTTAGAGTGAGAGATTAAGAGTGAGACATTACGAGTGAGACATCAAGAGTGAGACATTAAGAGTGAGACATTAAGAGTGAGAGAGAGTGAGGCAGTAAGAGTGAGACATTAAGAGTGAGAGAGTGAGACATTAAGAGTGAGAGATAGTGATACATTAAGAGTGAGGCATTAAGAGTGAGACATTAAGAGTGAGAGAGAGTGATACATTAAGAGTGAGACAGTAAGAGTGAGACATTAAGAGTGATATATTAAGATTGAGGCATTAAGAGTGAGACATTAAGAGTGAGACATTAAGAGTGAGACATTAAGAGTGAGAGAGAGTGAGGCAGTAAGAGTGAGATATTAAGAGTGAGAGAGTGTGACAGTAAGAGTGAGACCGTAAGAGTGAGAGAGAGTGAGACAGTAAGAGTGAGACAGTAAGAGTGAGAGATTAAGAGTGAGACATTAAGAGTGAGACAGTAAGAGTGAGACATTAAGAGTGATATATTAAGAGTGAGGCATTAAGAGTGAGACATTGAGAGTGAGACATTAATAGTGAGACATTAAGAGTGAGACAGTAAGAGTGAGAGAGAGTGAGAGATTATGAGTGAGACATTGAGAGTGAGACATTAAGAGTGAGACATTAAGAGTGAGACATTAAGAGTGAGAGATTAAGAGTGAGAGATTAAGAGTGAGACATTAAGAGTGAGAGAGAGAGTGAGAAAGTAAGAGTGCGACATTAAGAGTGAGACACTAATAGTGAGACAGTAAGAGTGAGACATTAAGAGTGAGACAGTACGAGTGAAAGGGTTAACAGGCTGTCACGTGGCAGTGAAAGGGTTAACCCGCTGTCACGTGGCAGTGAAAGGGTTAACCCGCTGTCACGTGGCAGTGAAAGGGTTAACCCGCTGTTGTGTGGCAGTGAAAGGGTTAACCCGCTGTCACGAGGCAGTGAAAGGGTTAATCCGCTGTCACGTGGCAGTGAAAGGGTTAACCCGCTGTCACGTGGCAGTGAAAGGGTTAACCTGTTGTCACGTGTCAGTGAAAGGGTTAACCTGCTGTCACGTGGCAGTGAAAGGGTTAACCCGCGGTCGTGTGGCAGTGAAAGGGTTAACCCGCTGTCACGTGGCAGTGAAAGGGTTAACAGGCCGTCCAGTGGCAGTGAAAGGGTTAACAGGCCGTCCAGTGGCAGTGAAAGGGTTAACCCGCTGTCACGAGGCAGTGAAAGGGTTAACCCGCTGTCACGTGGCAGTGAAAGGGTTAACCCGCTGTTGCGTGGCAGTGAAAGGGTTAACCCGCTGTCTGGTGGCAGTGAAAGGGTTAACAGGCTGTCACATGGCACTGAAAGGGTTAACCCGCTGTAGTGTGGCAGTGAAAGGGTTAACCCGCTGTAGTGTGGTAGTGAAAGGGTTAACCTGCTGTCGTGTGGTAGTGAAAGGTTACCGGTTCGATTCCCGCTCCTCCCGGGCAGCGTGTCCAAGTGTCCTTGAGCAAGACACTTACTTAACCCCTAATTGCTCCTGATGAGCAGGTTGGCACCTTGCATGGTCGCCTCCGCCGTCGGTGTGAGAACGTCTGAGGGAATGGGTCAAATGTGAGGAACAAATTGTAAAGCGCTTTATAAATGCAGCCATTTACACACACACACACACACGCACATATGTTTTTTCTTATTGTAAAGCGCTATATAAATGCAGCCATTTACACACACGCACGCACACACACACACACACACACACACACACACACACACACACAGGATGTAAACAAGACGAAAGACTTTCTCTGGTCTGCATCCCCTTAACAATTGTATGTATTGAGCTGCAATATTATAGAATATCCATTCTGCAATCTGTAAATAAAGTTATCAATCAATCAATCAAGTTTTTTTATCTACACTGGTTAAGCTTAGGCACTCTTCGAAGTTGGTTAAGGTTAGAGTTTGTCTTAGAGCGTGACGGCAAGTTCTTTCAACGGTGCACTCTTTCAAAGTTGGTTATGGTTAGAGTTTGTCTTAGAGCAGGGCGATAGAACGCCAGCCAGGTAGTTTGCAGGCTGTTTGACGTGGAAATGGGCAAAGACACAGCTCGTCACGGATTGGGCAAACGCGTCAGTGGCCAATCAGAGAGCGTCAGTCAGTGGCAATCAGAGAGCGTCAGTCAGTGCCAATCAGAGAGCGTCAGTCAGTGCCAATCAGAGAGCGTCTCCGACCGAGAAATGCGGCTAGGTTTCGTAATCACGCGCCATTTACACACACACACACGCACGTGTGGGGGACCTTGATGTAAACAAGACAAAAGTCTGTCTCTGGTCTGCATCCCCGTAACAATTGTATGTATTGAGCTGTACTGTACTGTACCCATCCTGCAATCTGTTAATAAAAGTTGTTTTCATTCAATCACTCAATTAACCAACTTTTTTTTTTTTTTTTTTTTTTTTTTTTAACAAAAAGGGCGGGAAAAAGTAACGCAGCTTAACCAGAGCGTTGCCCATCGGATTTTTTTTTTTTTTTTTTTTTTTTTGCTCGTTGCCTTTAACCCATTGCAGATGACCAATGTACATAGATCCAACATACAAAGGTATTAGAGTTGGTGTGCAGTGACTTCCTTCCTTCTCAATTGCATATCCAGAGCAACAGCATTACACAATTATTATATATATATATATATATATATATATATATATATATATATATATATATATATATATTGTGTTTAGCCAAAATTAAATTCCACAATCAAGCTTACCGTAACAATCTTAAAAACCCATATATCTTTATATGACAAATATGAAAATAAACACATTAGAGTAACATGTAACTTTGCTGCTGCTGTGTTACAATCACACCAGCCAGACTCAACTTGTATAGCTGAACTGGTGCAGTGGATTAGCTACACTAATGTACGAGGAGGAGGCTATTAAACATACAGCCTTTCATTTCACACTAAAATCATATCAAACGTTTGCAAAAGAAACAAGAGACAAAAACATCTCCATACCTGCTGCTGCTGTGTGACACAGATAGATCCAACGTGACACAAAGGGATTAGAGTCGGAGCTGAGCTGCCATTCACCTCCGTCTGTCTGTGGCCTTTCTCCTGTATGGACAGACAATGTGTGATGACGCCGGCAAACTGGTGAAATCGGTACAGAAAACGTCGTGTCATTATAAGATTCAATACCAACAGCACAATCTAAATTCATTTCAAAACTATTTCAAATTGACCAACGGTACCCATCATCAGCATGTTTAAGCCCCTTCAAGTAATTATAGGTTGTCACGTTGTTGACGAGGGGCTCGACAGACACCACGTGGTGCAGCAGGGAACACGGTTCAAAAGTAGCAGCAGCACGGATACCTTTTTATCTGCTGCCTGCTGGCGAGGAGGTGAGAGACGCCTCAGAAGATTAAATGTCTCTCGGCATAGTTACATAGTTGATCTCAAGTAAAGCAGCCCAAACAGTGGGTGAAACGCTCAGCAGTTGAGATGTCGGGTCATCATCATCATTATTATTATTATAGTAACGAGCTGAATAAACGCACACATGTCTCTCTCTCTCTGACCCGACGTCACGTCTTCTCACAGACTCAGCTGCTGCTCCGGCTGACCGACCATACAGGCACCGGCCACAGGGCGGCGCTGTAGACCAGCCTGTAACATCTGATTGAATTGATTGATTGATTGATTGATTGATTGATTGATTGAAAACTTTATTAACAGATTGCAGAATGGGTACAATACAGTACATCTCAATACACACAATTGTTAAGGGGATGCAGACCAGAGAAAGACTGGTCTCTCTCTCTCTCTCTCTCTCTCTCTCTCTCTGTAAACTGACCACCTTACCCTAAGTTGTACCTGATCCCATTTCTGCATTGTACCTCACTGTTACTCTTTTTACTCTGTATTGTATATATGTATATTGACTGAACACTTTTTGTTTACGTACTTTTGACTTTTTATCTATTTATTTTTATCTAGCACACTCCCAGGGGCTCACATACAGAAAAAAAATCATTTCATGATAAAGTATTCTGTACTTTACTATGACAACTAATAAACAAACTTGAACTTGAAACTTGAGCGTGAACCTCCACGATAGCAGACGTCGTGGGTCTTTAACACTAAAACACTGCGTTTTTACGGGAATCTGTGATGAACGAGTGGGAGTTTGCCAGCTTCCCTTTGAAAGCGGCCTCCATGATGCGACGCGCTGCCACTCGGACGGACTTCACAGGCCGCCTGCGGAGGCAGCAGCAGCAGCTGTAACTGTAATGACTTGGAGCAGCCAGACATCATGGTTTCAATTAGCGTTAAGAAGAGAATCAGCACATTCTGGGTCGTCTGGTGAAACTACGACCTCTCCTCCCAGAACCACTACTGTTGAGAAACACCAGTGATTTGACCAGACTTTGTTTTTCTTTTTACAGTTTTGCAATGGAAAGATAAATTGTGATGTGCTCTGGTGTTGACGTTGGAACAATCGTAGTGTGTAATTTGTGTCCATGCTGAACGGCTGGCGTGTCAATGAAACGCTTGTATCCATTGCTGGGAAAGGGGGAGGGGGGGTAAATGTATCTATGTTCCAGTTTTATGTACTGTAGAGCTTAATACACTCTGTACCGATCACAGATACCACCAACCTGGTTGTGTGGCAATTAAGGAATCTTGTATCTTGTTGTATCTTGTTGTATCTCGTAAGCTTGGTAGTTTCAAGTAGGGGGCAGAGAGTCTGTCTCTGAGAAACCAGCCCAGTGCTGCAGGACGTGAGTTACTGCCTGGATCATCAAACCAAACAGGAAGTCACCCGGTGGTGGTAACACTTTCTCTCCTGAACCGACCCGACTCACCGCTCAGCCGACAGGAGGCCCAGCAGGTCAGCTCCGATCCTGACCCGAGTCTCATCGGTCCATTACATTTACATTGCAACTTGGATGAGTTTCTCGTCCACGTCAGACACAGTTCATCAAGGAGGGATTAAAAACGGAACGTGTCAAGACAAATCCTTCACAACCTTCAAAAAAATCACTGAAAGAGGAACTGCTTAAATCATATCACTAAATAGAATCCATACTTGGGTATATAAATTGTCTGTATTTATGTATCTATGTTGTATGTTTGTTAGTAGGTATAGGTGTGTAAGCCTACCCACGTTGTATGTTTTTGTTAGTTTATATTTGTGATCACGGCTCTCCCTCCAAAAGCTTTAAATAGCTTCTTGGGAGACGTGCCACACACACACAATCTCGACGATGTTTTCACATGAAGATATGTATATGTAATATATCGTGTGTGTGTGTGAATAAATTCATTCATTCATTCAAAGCTAGACATCATACCCATCTATACTGTATATGGAGCTCTATGGCGAAACCATAGCACTCCCCCGACTTAAAGTATAATGGAGCTCTATGGAGAAACTATGGCATTAGTCAAGAGGAGTGCCATGGTTTCTCAATAGAGCTCCATTATACTTTAAAAAGGGGTTAACCTTCTTTAGTGTGGTAGTGAAAGGGTTAACCCTTTGTAGTGTGGCAGCAGGGAACGGGTTAACCTTTTGTATTGTCGCAGCCAAAGGGTTAAACCAGAAATGAAACCACAGCGGGCCAGAGGAAAGAGTAAAGGAGACAAATGTTTATTATTTAAACTATCACTTAAATAAAAAAAGTGCATAGAAAATAAACATGATTAGAAACTTTTCTTTTTACATGTATGTACAACTTTTGTTTCCCAATTATACATTCAACCTTAAGTAGTTTTGTGGTTTTTTGATTTTTATTTTCTTTCTCTACTGTCGTGGTTTCCTTCATGTCTGCGATGTGCAGGATATCGAGAGAACACTGATGAACAGGAAAATAAAAAGACATGGCTGTCGTGGCCGTGAGCATCGCTGTTATGGAGAGCAGGAGTCGATAAGACAAAGGTATGTCGAGGCGTAAGAAAAGAGCCTGTATAAGCATCATCCCCCCCCCCCCCCCCCTGTGACATCACGTCCCCAGGCTGTTCTATACAGAGGCTGTTCTATACACAAGAAAACAGTTAGAAAAATGACAAAAATACTCGTCCGACTACCTCTCCGAACCTCGACTTGTAAAATAACATTTCATGGTAGATGTCGCGCAAAATAAATAAATTAAAACGTTTTATCATCATCATCATCATTGTCGCTTTCTATATATATATATAATAATAACAACAAAAGAACAAACAGTACATGATAAGTACAACCAAAGCTTCGGAGGCGAGAGGTGGTACGGGAGACGTGAAGGTCCAAAATAAAGAAATTACGTTTTGGTGGATTTTCCCGTCAGTCTCTCCACAAACCAAGACTCCATTATTACCACATCAAGTAAGCACTAAGCAGTCTAGAAATCCCTGTTAAAAAAATGTACAAAGACAAAAATTCAAAATAAAATCAACAAAAACATTTACTACAACAATCAGGAAACAAACAAAAGAAATGGCTGACCTCAAGAAGTTCACAAACACATTAACACATTTACAATTCATCACATAAATACCGGTCCTTTCTGGATAAACCAAAAAAGAATTGAAGAAAAAAAAAAACCTGCAACACCCTTCCTTTTGCCCAGAATAAAATAAATAAAACTGGTACTGGATATCAATATACAAAAAGAACGATGTACGTTAGTTTCATCTAAGCGGATAGTACTGTAACACAAAACCATTATAGAGTACATTGAAACATTGCTATTATTAACCATTATAAATCTGTTGATTTTTGCTACTGTAACTAAGTTTGTCTGTCCATTCCGTATATTGTATAGATACTCAAGTACAAGAAGTTTACTACATATGTTTCTGTATAATATTGTCATGTGTGTATATATAGCATAATTACAGAGAAGTGCCACTGGGGTGGCGTGGGAAACTAACTTCCAAGAAACAAGTTATTTAACTGGATATTTGCCTCTTTTTTTTAAAAATTTTTCTTCTTCAAAACACTGAAAGAAACGGATTGTTGTCCATCGGTCACCTGTTTAGTGAACCTTCTGGTGCTAAATCTGCAGTGGTGGATCAGAAGTAAGAGAGAAAGAGAGAGAGAGAGAGAGCCCGTGGCACCAGTAGAACCAGTATTACCAACGCTAGTGTGTGTGAACTGGTAATTATTAAGGTATGACCTGTTTTAATAACGACAAGAAGAAATGCTGTCACCGTTTACTTTTAGTCCCGTTAACCGGTACTGAGCCGAGCCGGGCCTGGGCCAGCAGCGTCGTCCCCCTGGTGAGGTCACAACTACTATGCATTTCGCAGGAGATTTTTATTATTATTATTTTTTTTTGTATCTTACATTTTTTTCATACTATTCACATTGTCAGTTGACTTTATACAGTTTAATTTGGTTGCACCTCTTCATTATAGGCCTGGCAGCTGTCCACGGGAGACACTTTAGCACAAGGATCGAGACGTGTGGGACTGGCCATGTTGCGTTTGACTGATCTAGAGACGACTCATCTATCGTCAATCTAGTTCTACTTGTTATTGTTGTTGTTGTTGTTGTTGTTGTTGTTGTTGTCCACTATCAATGTCAAGGACAATCAATTGAGTAACGAGCGCCGGCGTGGACGCGGGTCTCGTGTGGGTGATGTGGTGACGTTAAGGCTGGAGAGAGAGAGAGGAGAGACGTGGGCTATGGAGAGATAGATCCAACACTCCAGGCTTCTCTCTCAAGTGCATAATAATTCAGAGGCCTCCTCCCCACGCTGCCAGCTAACATGGGAACAGAGAAGAGCCGAGACCTCGACCAAACAGAGATAAGAGAATTTACTGGTGGTGGACTGAACTCAAAAAGGGACCAAGCCACAGACGGCGTCAGTCTTTGGAATCAAAGAAGACATTCAGGCTACAAAAAATAAAAAATAAAGAAAAAAAGATGAATGACAAAACGAAAAAACAACTTTGAAAAGGCAGCTGAATAAAAACACGTGGAGACCAAGCATTAGTGTTTGTAAACCTCTCTATTACCTACAAAAATGGCAATAAAATAAATACGATTTCTTAAAAATATAAATACCATCATTAAGTGCTATTCACTAGTGAGTGCTTTTTTAGTCTTTTGTGTAGAAAAATATACAATATTATTTACATTTATTTTTTCTCATTCTTTTCTTTTTTTCATTTTTAAAAGCAAGCATGATATTTTTTCCCCGTCCATAATAACAAAGACGTCGGACAACAGACAAGACTTCAAAAGACTCGATACCATACAAAAAATGAAATAAAATAAAATAAAGTTATTCTCCCATAGCAATGGTTATAATAATAACAACAGGCCAAGAAGAAGGAATAACTGTGGAAATTCAATTCATGGGTTGTGTTTGATGACGTTTGGTTCTCACTGCTGGCGTGGTTTGGAGCGTCCAGACTATTTATAATTTCCAAAAACACGTTGGATAAGAACAGCATGCACAAACCGGCAGCATCCTCGGTATGTTCCTACTACTGCACACAAAAGAAAATCAATGGCTCCGTCTTTTTATCACTGCGCCCTACTACACACAACACCACCCCCGCCGTGAAGCGGTGAACTTCTGAAGCACCACGGAACATCTTCTAGTCCCTTGGCTCCTCACAGCTCAGCCAAGCTTCCTTCGAGGCCAGGCGCTTCTCCTCCCACCCTCTTCCTCCCTGTAGCCACAGCGCCCTCTAGTGGCACCTGCTATTACATGTCATCCCTGTCCTCCTGGGTTGCTGCTGCTGCTCTCTAGGTGAGCTGAGCTCCGAGGACGACTTCGTTATTTACAGTGGCTTCCCGTTATACAGCCTGCCTGGGGGGAGGGGCTATGGGCCTGGGGGAGGGGCTACGTGTCACAGCAGCCTGCCTGGGGGAGGGGCTACGTGTCACAGCAGCCTGCCTGGGGGAGGGGCTACGTGTCACAGGAGGGGGAGGGGCTATGTGTCACAGGAGGGGGAGGGGCAGCTTCAGACAGACGGGTGGATCAATGACAGACAGGTGAGGCTCCTCCCATTCTACTAAATCCGTCAACAAATTGCACTTTGGTGTAAAATGGAACTCGTATACAAGTAAAATGACTTTTTTTAGTTTTCGTTTACCCCCCTCTGTTCTGAACAGCGTTGGTGGACAATGATATCGTCAAAGGAACGAAACATCTTTCTAGAAAATTAAGGAGGATGGGCCAATGTAGAAAAAAAGATACATAATAATAATTAAGGGAAACTTTCTATCGTCCAAATTGCAATTCCGTGAAGCTTCCTTTCTAGTTGAGCATTATTCACCTTCGCTGAAGCTGAAACCGTCCCCACCCCCAAAACGTAAACGACACAAAGTAAGAGGCACAATAATCTGCATTATTTCTTTCTGAAAACGGCCCCTTCGTGAGAGAACAGACCTGCATAATATACAGAAAGACACCACCAGTCGTTCTGCCCTGGCCTCTAGAAGCGGAGGCTAACAGCTAACGACCTCTGCCCTGTTCTCCAGACAGCTCTAGAAGCAGAGGCTAACAGCTAACGACCTTATGCACTTGAACGGCCCTCAATTAGACACAAGGCAACAGATCACAGTCATGTACAGTAGCCGAGTCACTGCAGATCACCACTAGTCCGAATGTCCCCCACGATATTGCAGAGAGCGAACGTGGCACAAGTGCTCGACAGTCTCGCAGTCCTCTTCAGATCGTGTGAAGGCAGCAGGACCTCTAGACGACGGACTCGCAGACCTCTTCAGATCGTGTGAAGGCAGCAGGACCTCTAGACGACAGTCTCGCAGTCCTCTTCAGATCGTGTGAAGGCAGCAGGACCTCTAGTCGACAGTCTCGCAGTCCTCTTCAGATCGTGTGAAGGCAGCAGGACCTCTAGACGACGGACTCGCAGACCTCTTCAGATCGTGTGAAGGCAGCAGGGCCTCTAGTCGACGGACTCGCAGACCTCTTCAGATCATGTGAAGGCAGCGGGACCTCTAGATGACGGACTCGCAGTCCTCTTCAGATCGTGTGAAGGCAGCAGGACCTCTAGACGACGGACTCGCAGACCTCTTCAGATCATGTGAAGGCAGCAGGGCCTCTAGTCGAGGGACTTCGCAGACCTCTTCAGATCGTGTGAAGGCAGCAGGACCTCTAGTCGACGGACTCGCAGTCCTCTTCAGATCGTGTGAAGGCAGCAGGGCCTCTAGTCGAGGGACTTCGCAGACCTCTTCAGATCGTGTGAAGGCAGCGGGACCTCTAGTCGACGGACTCGCAGACCTCTTCAGATCGTGTGAAGGCAGCGGGACCTCTAGACGACGGACTCGCAGACCTCTTCAGATCGTGTGAAGGCAGCAGGGCCTCTAGTCGAGGGACTCGCAGTCCTCTTCAGATCGTGTGAAGGCAGCAGGACCTCTAGACGAGGGACTTCGCAGACCTCTTCAGATCGTGTGAAGGCAGCAGGACCTCTAGTCGACGGACTCGCAGACCTCTTCAGATCGTGTGAAGGCAGCAGGACCTCTAGTCGAGGGACTCGCAGTCCTCTTCAGATCGTGTGAAGGCAGCAGGACCTCTAGACGACGGACTCGCAGACCTCTTCAGATCGTGTGAAGGCAGCAGGACCTCTAGTCGACGGACTCGCAGACCTCTTCAGATCGTGTGAAGGCAGCGGGACCTCTAGTCGACGGACTCGCAGACCTCTTCAGATCGTGTGAAGGCAGCAGGACCTCTAGTCGACGGACTCGCAGACCTCTTCAGATCGTGTGAAGGCAGCAGGACCTCTAGACGACGGACTCGCAGACCTCTTCAGATCATGTGAAGGCAGCGGGACCTCTAGTCGAGGGACTTCGCAGACCTCTTCAGATCGTGTGAAGGCAGCAGGACCTCTAGACGACGGACTCGCAGACCTCTTCAGATCATGTGAAGGCAGCGGGACCTCTAGACGACGGACTCGCAGTCCTCTTCAGATCGTGTGAAGGCAGCGGGACCTCTAGACGACGGACTCGCAGACCTCTTCAGATCATGTGAAGGCAGCAGGACCTCTAGACGACGGACTCGCAGTCCTCTTCAGATCGTGTGAAGGCAGCAGGGCCTCTAGTCGAGGGACTTCGCAGACCTCTTCAGATCGTGTGAAGGCAGCGGGACCTCTAGACGACGGACTCGCAGACCTCTTCAGATCGTGTGAAGGCAGCGGGACCTCTAGACGACGGACTCGCAGACCTCTTCAGATCGTGTGAAGGCAGCAGGACCTCTAGTTGAGGAACTTGCGACACTTCTTGGCGCCACAGTTGCAGGGCAGCTTGTTGCCGGCGTCCTCGATGGGGAACTTGTAGTCGTAGGTCAGCTCCTCCCCGCAGTAGACGCGGCGGGAGGCGAAGATGACGATGTGCTTCTGGCCGTCGGCGGTGAGCACGCGCGAGGAGCAGTTGGGCGCGCACGAGTGGTTGATGAAGCGCGCGGCGTTGCCGTGCACCGTGGCGTCCACCACCTCGTGGTCGTCGATGCGGAACATGTAACAGCCGATCCCCTGTGAGGGGCGGGAACAAGAGGGGGGACAGGTGTTAAACGTGTCCGTCAATTATAATTCTAATAAGAGTGCAAATAGGTTCCGCCCCCCCAGACAGAGTTCCGCCGCTCTCCATCGACTTTGTATTGTGTGACAGACAGTGCCTCCTCGTCATTTAGCTCAGCTAGCGAGTTAGAATAATACCTCAATATACTGGGTGCAGGGTTCCCAGACATTGCCAAATGAAATTCAAGGACTTTCAAGGACTTTTCCAAGCACTATTTTTCCTTGTAAAAGGGCATTTAAAAAGGACACAATTAACTTTTAAATGCCGTCTTTTATTTTTTAAAGAAAATCGGATCCAATATGTTATGGCTTAAAACCAATTTCCGACAATTAGTTACACTTTAGATACAAAAATTATATTTCTTGATTAAGAACTATTTTATCATGGATGAACAAAACTTTCGAATGCGAATGGTCGATTTGAATTTCAAGGACTTTTGAAGCACCTTGTTAAAAAAAATTGCAGTTTTCAAGGAATTCCAGGCCTCGACTTTAAAATAAAATTGAATGTTTTAGTTAGTCTAACCTGGAGATATCGACAGTATATTGTGTGTCTATTGGGTGCTACAATAATGCTTTGACATGTTGACATTTCAGACATGTCGTTAGGTTTGTGCTCCTTGGTCACATACAGCGCCTCCCCTCTAGAGGGCGTGTTTCTCCCTGACTCGTTGCGCTCCGTCTCTATGACGATTTAAATGTCAACAACAGCCAATGATATTTTGTACATAACACGATTGAACTCATTCACTCACCTTGCCGTCGTAGTACTTCTCCCTCTTGTCGGTGAGCGCAGAGCGGATGACGTGGCCGGAGTACTCGATCACCATCTCGCCCGCGTCCAGCGGCCTCTTGCAGAACAGCCCTCGGCCGTGGATGGGAGACCTGGGGGTTTTAAAAGGTGACGAGTCGGCGATGAGTCAACGTGTTCATTTTGTAGAAGGAACACGTCTCTACACATAAAACAATAGAGACAGTATGACAGTAAATGTCCAAACCGCCCCTTCCACCCCCCTCCGAATGTAGTTTCCTCCCCCTCATATGTATATATTTTCTGTTAGGATCTCTGTTTAACAGTACTGTATATTTTCATATCTTGTATGTCACAAATGTAACAGTACTGTACATCTGTATGTCATGATATATATATATATCTGTATGTTGTGTATGTCATAAATGTCATTATGAATTGAAAATGGGGGACCCTGATGTAAACAAGACAAAAGTCTCTCTCTGGTCTGCATCCCCTTATTAACAATTGTGTGTATTGAGCCGTACTGTATTGTACCCATTCTGCAATCTGTTAATACAATGTTCAATCAATCAATCAATCAATCACTACTACTGGTCAGCAGCGTAACTAGTAAGCGTAGGATATGTACAGGTATAGATATATAGTAAGGGACTATATGCAGGTAAGTAGTGTACAGACAGGTGAGGACAGGTATATATGTGGTGTGAATAAATAGATATACTGTATGGTTCCCACTTTCAAGTACTTTTCCAAGCACTATTTTATTTTATTTTATTTTAAAAGGGCATTTAAAAGGATCCAATTCACTTTTAAATGCGTTTTTTTTTTATTTTATTTTTTTTGAAAAAAAATCTGGTCCACTATTTATGGCTTTCCGACAATTAGTTACACTTTAGATTGAATTACATTTCTTGATTCAGAACAATTTGATCATGGGTGAACAAAACGTTCAATGCGAATGGTCGATTTGAATTCCAAGCACCTTTTAAGCACCTTGTTAAAAAAAGATGGGCTGTTTAACCCTTTCACTGCCACACGACAGAAGGTTAGCCCTTTACTATCACACAACCGACGGCGATGCTCCATCATTAGCATCATTAGCTCCGCATCCGCGGAGCTAATGATGCTAATGATGGAGCATCGCCGTCGGTTGTGTGATAGTAAAGGGCTAACCTTCTGTATTGTCACAGTGAAAGTTAACCGATTCCAGGCCTCGACTTAAAAAGAAAAAAAATTCATCAAGTACTTTAAGCCCTTCAAGGACCTTGTATATATATATGGTATATACAGCGTTATATTATAACAGTATCATACAGAGCTAAGGGCTATGATCTCAGCCAGAAGCAACAGCTTCTCACCTGTAGACGCCCACGTTGTCCTTGGAGCTGGTCTTGAGCTGCCTGAACCTCACGGCCAGGGGCTGCTCCATGGAAACACGCCTGCAACACACACGGAGAGGAGAGCACACGCTCAGTGGCCACACAGACACATCCCATAATAAGATCATTTATTAACGGCCTCATATTCTATATATTCCATAATAATATTTCAAATTGCATGGGTCCGGAATGGCAGAATTCAGTACTGTATCTACAAAACCTTCTGATTAACAACACATTGACTGCCGGAGGTCGCTGTCTGTTGGCGTATGGCCGTTTGTGCCAGCGCTTCAATCATCAAATTTGCTGACGACACAGTGGTGGTGGGCCTGATCTCTGCCAACGACGAGAGGGCCTACCTGGAAGAGGTCAAGGTCCTGGCGGGATGGTGCCAGGAAAACAGCCTCTCCCTGAACGTCAGCAAAACAAAGGAGATGATTGTGGACTTCAGGAGGTCGGGGGTCAAGGACTACAGCCCCCTCAGCATCGACGGGGCACCGGTTGAGAGAGTCAACAGCTTTAAGTACCTCGGAGCCTACATATCCGAGGACTTGACATGGACCACACACATTGACAGTGTTGTGAAGAAGGCACGACAACGCCTCTACTTCCTCAGGCGCCTAAGGAAGTTCCAAGTCAGTCAGAAGATCCTTAAGAACTTCTACTCATGTACAATAGAGAGCATCTTGACCGGCAACATCACCTCCTGGTTTGGGAATAGCACTGCACAAGACCGAAGCAGACTACAAAGAGTGACACGTTCAGCCGAACGCACAATTGGAGGGGGGCTCCCCACCCTCCAGAACATTTACAACAAGCGTTGCAAGGGCAAGGCTAAGAGAATCATTAAAGACTCCAGTCACCCGAACAACTGCCTCTTTGAACTGCTGCGGTCAGGCAAGCGATACCGGAGTCTCAAGGCGAGCACAGAAAGACTCAGAAGAAGCTTCTATCCCCAGGCCATCAGGCTGCTAAACGAACAATGAACACTACACAACAACAACCACCAAACGCACATAGCACACACATCCACACGCACACACTCACTTTAAACAAACACACTGTAGCACCCACTCCACACACTTTATAGCACACACCCACTTTAAACAAACACACTGTAGCACCCACTCCCCACACTTTATATTTATTGATGAAGGATTGCACTACAACTCGTACACCTTACTGTAAATTGTACCTAAATTGTACCTCATCCCATTTCTGCTTTGCACTATATAGTACTGTACATTAGTACACTGCATAGTATTGTATATTATATGGTAACTCAGAACATTGTACATATGTCTATACCGAACACTGTGACCTCATTTTCTTCTTCTAAATTACATGCTATACTATGTTATTTGATACTATCTTGTCTAGCAGTCTCTGGAGCGTAACAGTAAGAAGCATTTTGTATGAAAGTATTCTGTACTTCTGTATGACAACTATTAAAGAAACTTGAAACTTGCTTTGTTCAATGGAGAGAATGCCGTATTTGCGAGTGCTAAAACTATATTAAATATTATAGCTATGGATCTAATAACATTGTCGATTGTCAGTGAGTTTCTTCTGGTCAACATGTTGCCATTTTTCGCCAGATTATCGAATCTTCCTGAAATCAACGCTAGATTATCGTTATTATGTCTCCTCATGCACGCATGAAAGGGGGCTTGGAGCGGCGGGCCCCTGCATGCTGTGATGTGACCAACGGGAAACAGCACACACACATTCCAAACATTCTCCCGACTGCGGGAGAAAAAAATATCAGATCAACGCAAGATTGGATATATAGTGTTCTTACCTCGTCTCTGATGTAATAATAAAAAGAAATAATCCAATTATCTGATCGCCATTCCAAGTACTGGTCGCAGTAGTCCGTCCCACGTTATCCGGCATTGCATATGAACGAGGAGGGGGGGCAGCCTAGTTGATGCATCGTTGTAAGCGCTTGTCTTGCCGGAGTATTTAAACCCCGCCCGCACGCGTGAATACTTTCGACAACAAATGTTTGTTTCCGCGTTCGAGTTTTGCGCTCTGATTGGCCAGGTCATGTGACATGTGCGCCAATCGTGGGACAGCAAGTTCTGCACCTATTTCCGGGTCTAACAGCCTGCAAACTACCTGGCGTTCTATCGCCATGCTCTAAGACAAACTCTAACCTTAACCAACTTCGAAAGAGCGCCTAAGCTTAACCAGTGTAGAAACTTGCGGTCCCACGATTGGCGCACATGTCACATGACCAGAAACGCGTGGGCCAATCAGAGACACGGAAACAAACATTTGTTGTCGAAAGTATTCAGGCCGCCCGCACGGCTCAGCCCAGAAAACAAACTACATCGTTTCAAATTGAGTGCAATAGCGGCCGCAAGGCGGTAGGCGGCGGTATTGACCGTCTGCGATCTCAGACACATTCAGTACAGCATGCACAGGCTGCCCCGATGAATTATGAATGGCAATAGCGAATAAAATAAATGCCGAGACAGAAACGTAAATCTCCGTTTTCGGCAACCAAAGGGTTCATCATCTTCCCTTTATTCATTTCCTTAGATCTTTTGTACACGTGATCTCAAGAGGGTACTGAACGAGATCAGTGGCAGTTTTTCATGCATGGTCATTATTAGCATGGTGTTATTCACTGTCAAAGATGCAAAGAAAAATCATAATTCATATTCTCCTTTGTTTCATCACAATTTAAGCAAGCCTAGTAATAGACACACTATTTCTGACACTGGGAATACATTCACTGGAGGTCCATAGATGTCCCTAGATACCAAGAATATGCAAATTACCTTGTAGAAGTGGAGCAATCTTCCATTTACTTAGGTATGTATTTTAGGCAGATTTTCAGAAAATAGGGCTCCGGGCTTAACACATTGGGCGCCATGCCATGGGTTATATCCATCAATATACCCAGTCTGCCACCGTTGAAAGCCTATGGAGATGTTTACCTTCTTTGTGGGGCTATAACTTTTAAAATGTTATTGCTATATTGACATTACTATGGCCCATTCAACATCGATTATCTATCGTTCAGGATGTGGGAACGTTATATTTTTTCATTCATACATTGTTGTGTTAATACTGTCTAGAATATAAGTATGTTTTTAGACAGTATAGCAGTAATTCCAAAAACGAGAGTTATAGGCCCTGACGCATAATATGATAGATTATCGATTGGCGTTTCTTTCCTATACACGCTATATTCAAAAATTCAAATGTATATGATCGGTATACATTATGCTTCATCATGCGTGAAGGAAAGGGGGGGGGGGTCGTTTATAATTCCTTGATCGTCAGTAACGGCTGTATTTAGTATGGGTTGATATATTGATCAGATGGTTTGCAGTGAAATTAATAAACAATCTGGCTGAAAATAACGTTACTGTCCTCTTACCGTTCGCCGATGAGACTGGAGGAAAAAGATCCCAATTATTTGACGCCGATCTCCTACATCCCTTTCCGGTTTGTATGCCGCAATAAACGCCAAATGCACTATAGTGTTTGTCTGGAGCCACGTAACAAGATATCACTGCCGGAGGGATTTCCTCGACGCACCGATGGGCACTTCCGGTTTTGGCGAGAGTGTAACTCGCCCCGACCATCCACCAGGCGGCGGTATTGAGGCGTTGCAATCTCATACAGGGTCCCGCTGGAGTCCGGAGGTTGGCTGGATGAATTATGAATGCCATGGCATGGAAAAAATGAAATATTGATCCCAAAAACGGCGTAAGTCGTTCTTGGCGTTCAACGCATGGCGGGCAAAAAATGGCGTAACTCGTTCTTGGCGCAGGATGTGTTAAGAGGTTTAAGAGTACATTATATACAATTTTCTTTTTTTGACATTTGCATTTTGTTTGCATTTTGTACCGTGTATATTTTGTAGTGTTTGGTCTTTATTCTATTTACTGTACGGAACACATTCCCAGGAGGCTCGTACAGAACCAAGCCTTTCACTGTAATGTACGTGTAGCTTATAGGCGACAGATAAAGCAGAAGAGCATGTGCTGCTGGGTGACTGACCTGGCCGTCCGCAGCTGCCCTTCCTCCTCCTCCTCTTCCTCCTCCTGCTGGGGACGGTACTCTGGAGGCTGGCGGTGTTTGGAGGCCAGGAAGTTGAACATGTCGAACACAGACCTCCTGGGGGGGGGGGGGGGGGGCACAGACATTGCAAAATGAAATTCAAGGACTTTCAAGTACCTTTCCAAGCACCAGTCTTCATTTGAAAAGGGCATTTAAAAGGATACAATTCACTTTTAAATGCTGTTTTATATACGTATATATATATAAAAAGAAAAAAAATCCATGATCCAATATCTATGGCTTAAAAAAACTATTTCTGACAATTAGTTACACTTTAAAAAATGTTATCATGGATGAACAAAACTTTCAACGTGAATGCGCGATTTGAATTTCAAGGACTTTATTAGCACCTTGTTTAAAAAAATTGGCTATTTAAGGATTTTTTTTTTCAAGCACTTCAAGGACCCTGGTGTGTGTGGCAGCATGCCCGCTCCCCACCTGTGGTGCAGCTGCTCCGCGCGGGCCGAGCCGTGGGGGTTGAGGGGCGGCTCGCAGGCCTCCTCGGGGGGCGGGGGGTGGAAGCGGAAGCGGTAGCCGCGACAGTGTCTGGAGCCGTACAGCTGCTCCAGGAGGAAGAGCACGGCCTCGTGCACCACGCCCAGCATCCTGAGCCCGTTCACCCCTGGGGAGCAAGCAATCAATCAATCAATCAATCAATCAATCAATCAATCAATCAATCAATCAATCAATCAATCAATCAATAACCCTAACCCTCGTGCACCACGCCCAGCATCCTGAGCCCGTTCACCCCTGGGGAGCAAGCAATCAATCAATCAATAACCCTAACCCTCGTGCACCACGCCCCCAGCATCCTGAGCCCGTTCACCCCTGGGGAGCAAGCAATCAATCAATCAATCAATAACCCTAACCCTCGTGCACCACGCCCCCAGCATCCTGAGCCCGTTCACCCCTGGGGAGCAAGCAATCAATCAATCAATCAATCAATAACCCTAACCCTCGTGCACCACGCCCCCAGCATCCTCAGCCCGTTCACCCCTGGGGAGCAATCAATCAATCAATCAATCAATCAATCAATCAATCAATAACTCTAACCCTCGTGCACCATGCCCAGCATCCTGAGCCCGTTCACCCCTGGGGAGCAATCAATCAATCAATCAATCAATCAATCAATCAATCAATCACCCTAACCCTCGTGCACCACGCCCAGCATCCTGAGCCCGTTCACCCCTGAGGCAGGAGCGACAGCAGATCAATCAATCAATGCTTCATCAGAATTGACTGATCATCTACTACTGAAAGCAAATTAACTCTGAGGGGAGAACTGGCGACAGTGGCTCAGGAGGTCGAGCGGTCGTCTGGTAGTCGGGAAGGTTCCCGGTTCGATTCCCGCTCCTCCCGGGCAGCGGGTCAAAGTGTCCTTGAGCAAGACACTTAACCCCTAACTGCTCCCAGGATGAGCAGGTTGAGCACCTCGCATGGTCGCCTCCGCCGTCGGTGTGTGAACGTGTGAAATGTGAGGAACAAAATTGTAAAGCGCTTTGGATAAAAGCTGCTATATAAATGCACCGTTTACCATTTTAACTATATAAGTGGTAAATGGTGCATTTATATAACAGCTTTTATCCAAAGCGCTTCACAATTTGTTCCTCACATTTTACCTGTTCACTCGCACATTCACACCGACGGCGGAGGCGACCATGCAAGGTGCCAACCTGCTCATCGGGAGCAGTTGGGGATACAGTGTGTGCGTCTTGCTCAAGGACACTTTGACCCGCTGCCCGGGAATCCAACCGGGAACCTTCAGATTACCAGACGACCGCTCTACCTCCTGAGCCACTGTCGCCAAAACTATACAGACAATAGCTAGTATTCTCCAATTTCTAAGATTCTCCCATACAATAAATATCTACAAAATACAGCTTTATTTTTTTTTATATATATATTTTTGTATTATCTTTTTCCCCCTTCTTTTTCCCGTTTTTCTCCCATCCACATGCTGTTAGTCGTTATGCCAATTCCCACTCCCCTTCCTGGTCGTTGCGCACTCTACCCCCTACCGTCGGTCTGGGAGGGCGGAGACTATCACATGCTTCCTCCGACACATGTGTAGCCAGCCCACCGCTTCTTTTCACCTGGCAGCGTGGACTCTCACTGGGAGAGTGTAACGTGTGGAAGGGTCACACTACCTCTCCCAGATCCTTCCCTTGCTGTGCAGGCGCCCCGACCGAACTGTAGGAGTCGCTGTTTACAACGACCAGGACCCACCCACGCCGGGTTTCCCACCCGCTAACACTGCCAATTGTGTCAGTATGGACGGTCGGCCAAGCCGGAGGCACCACAGCCGGATTCAATCCCACTGGCTCTGTGGTGGTAGACAGACGCTTATAGTCCGCTGCGCTACCCGGCCGCCCTACAAAATACAGCTTTGATGAAAATATTGTTCATAATAGTCCAAATCCCCTTCAAGGTTAGTCGCTCACCTTCGAAGGAGAGCTCTTTGAGCCTGGCGTTGGAACGAGCCTCCTTCACCTTATCAGTCAGGGATTTCCAGGCCTCTGTGTGGCGGACAGGAAGACAGAGTTAAAGACAAGACTCATCTCATAAAGATCACACCTCTGGCTCTGGCTGTCGTCAAAGGTGTCGGATAGAAATGGGGGCGGTCACATCATCAATAAATACAAATGAACCAGTTCCATTGGCAGCCATACATGCCCGCGCCATAACAACACCACCACGCTTCACCGATGAGGTGGTATGCTTTGGATCATGAGCGGTTCCTTTCCTTCGCCATACTCTTCTCTTCCCATCATTCTGGTACAAGTTGATCTTTGTCTCACTTTGGCAAACTCTAATCTGGACTTCCTGTTTTTGAGGCTCACCGATGGTGTATATCTTGTGGTGAGCCCTCTCTGTATTCACTCTGGTGAAGTCTTCTCTTGATTGCCGACTCCGACACAGATACGCCTACCTCCTGGAGAGTGTTCTTGATCTGGCCAACTGTTGTGAATGAGGGTTTCTTCACCAGGGAAAGTATTCTTCTGTCATCCACTAGTTGTTTCCCGTGGTCTTCCGGGCCTTTTGGCGTTGCTGAGCTCACACCAGTGCATTCTTTCTTCTTAAGAATGTACCAAAGAGTTGATTGGGCCACACCTAATGTTTTTGCTATCTCTCTCTGATGGGTTTGTTTTGGTTTTTCAGCCTAATGATGACTTGCTTCACTTATAGCTGGACCTCATATTGAGAGTTGACCGCAACAGATTCCAAATGCAAATACCACACTAGAAATTAACTCTAGACCTTTTATCTCCCTTGTTAAATTAAATAACAAGGGAATAACACACACCTGGCCACGGAACGGCTGAGCGGCCAATTGTCCAACTACTCTTGGTCCCTTAAAAAGGTTAATATGATCTTTTGTAATTCTACCTATAGACCATTCACCTGATTTGGATGTGAATACCCTCAAATTAAAGCTGAAAGTCTGCACTTAAAACACATCTTGGTTTAATTTAAAATCCATTGCGGTGGTGTGCAGAGTCAAAATTAAACAGAAAATGTACCCCGTAGTGTGATCTTTTCCAATTCACCGTCTATGGAGCAGTTTGAGTTTTTAGATTTGAGAGAGTAGTAGGGCTGTCTTAAATACTTCAAAGCTTTTTAATTTTTTTGCCTCCAAAATGCATCTCCAATACACGACGGCGACGCCACACAAAACATTAATAAGGCTATGCCTGTGCTGCCATGACTAATGTGTTACCAAGTTGGCTCATTTAAGTGTAATCATCTGCTTTTGTAGGTGCATTGTCTGATATAATTATAAATTAAATATAATATAATTGTTTGCTTGATAGACGAAGGTTGCAACATAATTATGTAATGTCATGTCGTTGGCTGTGAGAGCAGCCCCACTGCACCCAGGCAGCGCAGCCGAGTGAAACCTTTGTGGCTTGTTGGCTGCGTCACGAAAGGGGCTACTTAATTAATTAATCCAATCCACTTTATTTATAGAGCAGATTTAAAAACAACAAAGTTTACCAAAGTGCTGTACAAGTCCCACAACATAAGATAAAAAAAATAAAAAGATTATTATAATTAATATATATATATTTTTTTTTCGAAGCCAAAAAAAGCTCCGAAGGTCAGCCCTAGAGAGTAGTTCATGTTCACTAATACCGTAGACAGTCTCAGACCTTAGAATAATATATGTATGCATTCTTGTATTGTATTGTATTAAATTGCAAAACAACCCTGCTTGATGCTTGAGCAGCAGCCTCAGTCTCTGCTCTCACCTTCGATACTCTCGCAGCGGATGTGGAAGCCGTCATCGCTGCAGATCTCAAAGATGAGGCCCTTCTTGGGCTTGCTGTCCAGAGCCGAGTCCCTGCCGCCGCTTCCCTCCTGGTCCGGGGGAGAGGGCACTAGGAGGGCCCCTGGCCCCCCACCACCAGGTAGCTTGTCCTTCTCGACCGTCGTACCGGGACCTTCAGCGGTCTTCGTTCCAAAGACACTGGAGACACGGAAAGATGGGAGATAAGCGTCAGGAAACTAGGTAGGTAGTGTGTGTGTATACAGGGTTCCCACAGACATTGCGAAATAAAATTCAAGGACTTTTAAGTACTTTTCCAAGCACCGTTTTTCCTTTTCAAGGATGTCACTCGAAGAGTACAATTCACTTTTAAATGCTGTTTTTTTAAGCATCTCCTTGGCCTGCTCGCCAGCTAGAGCATCACACGCGAAGAAATGAGGAAAAGCAGAGTGACTAGTCAGATTTGTATTAAAACAAAAAAAAACAAAAAAAAAAACGATTTCTTGATTCAAAACAATTTGTTCATGGATGAACAAAACATTCAATGTGTGAATGGTTGATTTGAATTTCAAGGACGTTTTAAGCACCTTGTTAAAAATGGGCTGTTTTCAAGGAATTCCAGGCCTCGACTTGGATAATTTTTTTCAAGCACTTTAAGCACTTCAAGGACCATGTGCGAACTCTGATCCGGAAACTAGGTAGGTAGTTATGTATATTAATAATGTGATCAACCCGGCTGCCCTGCCCACCCCTTGGATGCTCCCTTGTCCGTGTTGCCAGTGTAGGTAGTGTGTATACTAGGTAGGGATGGGTACCGAATTCTGTACTTTTGAGGTACCGAACCGAAGTGAGATACCAATTTTTTTTTTTTTTATTATTTTTTTTTTTACCTTTTTTCTTTTCATGTCAACGTTCACACGCACAATATACGCTTACCTAGGATTTGACTTGATTCAACAACAAAGCAGTCGGAGCAATGGCAAGCCGAAAACTGTCGAAATTGTAGTTATTTGAAGTTTGGATTTTTTTTCACATGACTGAGGTAGGTAAATAAATTTTTTTGAGACTAAAGTACCGAAAAAAGGTACCGTTGGGTACCGGTATTGATTCACAGGTACCGGTACCGTATTGGTTCAAATGTGAAAGGTACCCATCCCTAATACTAGGGCTGTCACTTTAACAAAAAATCGAATTAGAAATTCGTTGCAGAATTGTAGACAAGTTCGAATTCGAATTTCAGTGTAAAAAAAAAAAAAAGAAAAAAAAAACCTAAACCTAAGAATAAGTCTAAGCTATTTAACTTTTTTCTCTACCATGGTATGTTTGGTATCATTCTTTTCAGCACAGTCTCACCTATATGATCTGACCGTAAAATTTCTTTTTATAATAATATTAAAAATAAAAAGATTGAACATTTAAAAAAATAATAACATTACAAAAATAAATCTAATTTCTCCCGTCAAGTTTGAATCTTGTGTTTTTATGTAAATTCGAAATTAAATTCGAAAATAATGTTGACAGCCCTAACGTATACTAATAATGTGATCAGCTGGCTGCCCTGCCCACCTCTTGGTTGCTGCCTTGTCCGTGCTGCCAGTGTCCATGGGCTCTGGGGAGCTCAGCTCTCTGCATCTGCACATGAAGAAAATATATACAATTTATACAAAAATATATAAAATGCAAACTTTAAAACTTTGTTGATCGGGCCTTCTCACGCACTGCACCCCGACTCTGGAACTCCCTCAGACCATCAGAGACTCCCCCACTCCCCTCCCTTCAAATCCCGCCTCAAAACCCACCTGTTTGCCCTAGCCTTCAACCTTCCCCACCCATAACCCCCCTCCCTAGCCTTCAACCTTCCCCACCCATAACCCCCCTCCCTAGCCTTCAACCTTCCCCACCCATAACCCCCCTCCCTAGCCTTCAACCTTCCCCACCCATAACCCCCCTCCCTAGCCTTCAACCTTCCCCACCCATAACCCCCCCCCCCCTCCCTAGCCTTCAACCTTCCCCACCCATAACCCCCCCCCCCCTCCCTAGCCTTCAACCTTCCCCACCCATGATGTGTGTTATTGTGGCTTTATGTTTCTGTGTATCTCATGCTGTTTCCCACGTGGTCTTATGTTCCTTTTTGTTTCTTTGTTTCACTTTCTCTGCCTACTGTCAGCGACTTCGGGTTCTTGAGGTGCGCTATGCAAATAAAATGAATCATTATTATTATTATTATTTACAATGGATGCAATTAAAAAACTAGTTTTACAAAAATAGTACCCTGGCAGTACTATTACGATTAACTATAACTAACTTATTAACTATAATACCGGTAATAAAAAAAAAACTGGAAGCTCTATTCACTATTCTATTCTATTCTGTTCTATTCCATTCTCACTACCAGGGACAGATGGATCTAAAATAAAAAAAAAAAGGTTTACAAAACCTTTGAAATAATATTAAATAATAAATTCACGTAATTGTATTCATCTAACTATCTTTATCACACCATAGATGCATGACTCAGCACACTCAGCTTCCTCCCCCCGGCCATCAGAACACTGATCTCTCCACACACAAGCACACATGAACACACACACCACACTACAAAAAGGTCACTTTAAAAACAGAACTGTATATTTGTATATTATTGTATATATTACACATTGCCTTTATTTCCTAAGCTTGGCATTGTATTTTTATTCTTATTACTTTTATTATCATGTCTATTTGATTACATGTCTATTTTATTATTCTATTTTATTATTTGTATTTTTGCACAATCGAGGCGTGGCGCGGCCACCTTCATTTCACTGCATGTCTCGTGTATGTACAGTATGTACAGTATGTGACAAATAAAACTCCTGTTGAATCTTGATCAGGGGTGTAAAAAGTACCCAGAAATTATACTTAAGTGAAAGTATGGGTACCGTCTCAAAATCTTACTCAAAGTAAAAGTCAGAGTATCTGGCTAAAAACACACTTGAGTAAAAGTCAAAAAGTTTCTACTTTTAAATGTACTTAAGTACTAAAAAGTAAAAGTAAAAACTTTTTTTCTGACTGTCTGTTCTTCTGATAGCAGGTGTTTAATCAAAGATCCCCTGCTTTCTAGTGTTGCACAAGGACCAATCAGCATGGGGTATGGGCGGGTTCATTTTCCATTGATGGGGATTTGATTGGCTGTTTTTAAATAAAGCGCGTCCGCAGGATTAATAACGTTAACGTTAGTTCGACCAGAGAAACAAATATTCAAATTAAAATGGTTGGACCTGGGTAGGTAGGTCTGCATTTTAAATGTAAGGAGTAAAAAGTATAATTTTTTTTCTCTGAAATGTAATTGAGTAAAAGTACAAGTACACAAACCTAATAATACTCGAGTAAAGTACAAATCCCCAAAAACACTACTTAAGTATTGTAACAAAGTACAATTACTCGAGTACTTTCCCCCCCTGATCTTGAATGCGTGACAGAGGAGGGAGTCTCACCCGGGGGTGGAGGAGGACAGTCTTCCTCCAGGAGGGGCCTCGTCGGCCGGCCGGGCCTTCAGCTTCTTGCCGCCGGCCTGGTCGGGACTCTGCCGGCTCCTCTTGGCCTTGTGCTTGGTGCCCTTCTCCGCCGCGGTGACGCCCGGCTGCCTCTGCTGCTCCGAGGCCCTGGAGACGGGCGCGGTGCTGCGGGAGGAGGAGCTCTGGGACTGCGCGGGGGGGGCTTGGGCCAACACGACACGTCCCTTCGCCGAGCCCAGGGGGCTGCTGGCCGGACCACCGGGGGCTACTAGAGCCACGGAGCCGGTGGCGTTCGGAGAGCCGGTGGCGTCCGGGGGGGGCTGGGCTGCTCTGCCGACCGTCTGGTGGGGTTGATGATGTTGTTGCAGATGGACGCTCTCCGCCATGCTCACGGTCTGCTGGGAGGCCATGATGGACGACGTCTGGACCGTGGAGCTCTGGAGGAGCGGCGACATCGCGGAGGAAGCTCCGCCCGCGGACTGAAGCGCCGTCGGCTGATCCGACAGGCCCGGGGGGCCGCGGGGGGCGGCCTTGAAGAGAAGACCGCCGATCGGCCCCGCGATCTCCGCGGAGCCGAGGACGGGGACGGAGGAGAGGGAGAGGGAGAGGGAGAGGGAGCCGGGGGCGAGGAGACCGGTAGCGCCACCACTAGGGGGCATCGGAACGACACTCAACAGCGACCGGTTGGGGCTGAGCCCGGCCGCCGTGCCGGAGGGGAGGAGGAGGTGGTGGGCGGAGGAGGAGGAGGAGGAGTCGTGGCCCAGGAGGCCCGGCTGCGTGGCGCCGGCGGGAAGAAGAGGCGTCCTCTGCTGCAGGAGAGCGGCGGGCTCCAGGTACACGACCGCGCCCGCTTTAGGCCTCTTGATGATGTTGGGGAGCTTGCGTTGGGAGGAGGCGGTGAGAGCGCCCAACTCCACCAGTCCGGCAGTGATCTGCGGGGGGGGGGGGGACGACAGGTTGACGAGGGTCACCACGTTGGGAGGAGGCGGCGCCGGTTCGGACGACGGGGCCAGAGTGGGCTGGCTGCTACGGGAGCGCGCCAGCTTTTTGGTCCTCCTGGGCTGCAGGCGGGCAATGGGCCTCTTCTTGCCGTGCGCGGAGGCCAGCAGCGTGGCCGGGGAGGACGAGGCGAGGGACGAGGCGGGGCCGGAGACTATGGTGACGTTGGGGCTCTGGGAGGGGACCCCGATGAGGAGCGCCGCCGAGGCGGTGCCGGGAATGCCGGTGGTCTGGAAGCCCGTCTGCGTGGTGGTCCCCGCGAAGGTGTGGATCTGAGGGTGGTGGTGGGGCATAGCGGCGAGAGTCATGGAAGCCAGCACCGCCGGAGAGCTCGTGTCCATCCTTCCCGCGGCGGTGATCTTCTGGGTGACGCCGTTGGGGAGGGTCTGGAGGACGTAGAGCGGCTGGAACTGCTGGTGGACCACGATGAGCTTCTCGGGAGCCGGCGTGATCACCACCGGGCCGGCCACCTGAGCCTGGGAGGAGGGCCCGGGACCCGACGAGACCGGGCCGGGGCTGCTGCCCGCGGCCGGGGGGGTGGAGGCCGGGAGGTACTTCTGGCCCTGAAGGGGCAGGGAAGGGGAGCCGGGCGGACCGGGGGTTCCAGTGTTCCTCGTCACATCCTGGTTCCCCGCGGGTTCCACCGCCTGGCCGATGGCGGGGCTGCTGGCGATGAAATGTTCAGGAGTCAAATGACCCTCCGACCCCCCCTGCGTCTCCCGGCCCCCCCCCGCCGCTGTCGTCGTCCCCCCCCCGTCGTGCTGGCTCTCGGACGGCGACACACAGGCCCCTCCTGCTCCGCTCTCCTCCTCCCCTCCCTTCTCCTCCCCGCCGCCGCCGCCGGCCTCCTGGTCCGAGGTCAAGCCCAGCAGCACGGCGCGGTCCGAGGGGTCCGAGACCAGCGTCCCGGCGGCGGGGGGGGCGTGGCTCTGGCCGACCGTGGGGCTGCGGGTGGTCAGGACGGAGAGGTCGGAGGGCAGCTCCAGAGGGAGGCCGTACGGCTCCTCCACCGATGATATGGAGGCGCTGCCCCCGCCGCCGCCCTCCACCCCCCCGCCGCCGCCGCCGCCTCCCCCCTCGGCGCTGCTCGCCAGCGGCTGGGGGAAGTCCTCGAACAGGATGTCCTTGCGCCGGGTGACGTCGACGCCCACATAGCCCTCGTCCAGCAGGAGCTCGGAGGACGAGGCCGAGGGCTGCCCGCCCAGCGCCTGCATGGACATGGAGGGCGTGTTGAGGACGAACTCCATGATGTCCGACGGCAGGATGTTGCCGCAGTCGTCGCTGTTGTTGTTGTCGGAGTCGGACTTCAGCAGGTCGGTGCTGAGCGACAGCTGCTGCGCCTCCAGGGGCTCCTGACCCCCCTGGGACTTGACCCCGCCGTCTCCGAGCGTGGGACAGGTGTCCTTCTGGTTCTTCCTGCCTTCTCGGCTGCTACCGCTCCCTCCTCCTCCTCCTCCTCCTCCTCCTGGCGCCGCCGCTCCACCGCCGCCGCTGTCGTCGTCGGCCTCCTCCTTCCCAGAGTCGTGGGCCTCCAGCTTCTCCGCGTGCCTCTCCCGGCCCCTCCTCTTGCCGGTGTTCTTGTGGGAGGTGGTGGCGGTGGAGGTGGTGGCCGTGGTGGTGGTCGTGGTGGTGCTGGAGGTGCAGACGCTGGCGTCGCTTTCCGAGCCGTCGTCTACGCCGTCTAACTGGCCGATCTGCTGCTTTCCCAGACTCCTGAACATCAAACAGGAAGGAAGAAGTATATTAGATCAGTGGTTCTCAACCTTTTTACACCAAGTACCACCTGAGAACGTAGCTGGCTCTCCAAGTACCACCATATGACCGGCGTTAAAATACAGTCTATTCAGCTATGCGCAGTTCACGCAGGAGGCAAATGTATTCCTAATAGCATTATTTATTGTTAACTTTTGTCAGACACAGCCACAATGTACAAAGGGATAGCACTAGAACTAGCAAACGCTTCCACACAACTCATACAATGCAAGGGGCATTGAGAACATAATAACTAACATTCTCACATAGCAAGTGAGAAAATTAAGAACAACTGCATTTCAGCAAATGTACTTAATTCTCTCTCTCTCCCTCTCTCTCTCTCTCACACAGCAAGCGATTGTCCATCATTCTCACACTCACACACACACACACACACACACACACACACACACACACACACACACACACACACACACACACACACACACACACACACACACACACACACACACACACACACACACACACACACACACACACACACACACACACACACACAATTATTTTGTTACAAAAACTTAATTTCCTGCATTCTGGTGCAGGAATTTTTGAAATGTTACCCTTTAAATGCCAGTGTTTGTGATGGGCATCACAAATTATTGTAAAAAAGAAAAGATAACACATATTCAATACATTTTTTAATGTTTACCCTTTAAATGCCAGTTTGTGTGATGGCATCACAAATTATTGTTAAAAAAAACACAAAAAGTAAAATATTTTCAATATATCAAATGCAAAGTACATTTTTCTGGGGGGGGATTGTTACAGGCTAGGCATGTGTCAATGATTAGCAGCAACACAGATTTTGATGGATTTTTTGTAATGTCAGATTTTTTATCTGACATTACAAAAAATCTAAAAATAAATGGTTATGATCAGGGCTGAAGTTGAATTAAAGATTTATGACTGTTTAGACTGCATTACTCTCTGTCACAGTGATCTCCTGGTTGTTCCCCAGTTATCTAACTATCACGCCACCGCAACCAGAAACACTGGCCTGGCCTGCTTCTAAGTTCAGTGACCTGACTGCAAAAAAAACTGTTTACTGGATGTTTACTGTTAATGCCTGTGTGTCTAATTTTATGTTATGTTTAAAAAATAATTAAAAAAAAAAGTAATTCTTTTTTTTTTGTGCTTTTTTGTAAATGTTTTCAAGTACCACCAGCAGTACCACCACTAGATGTCCCTAGAATCAGATACCAATCAGATACCAAGATACAAATAAAAAAGTTTGTAAATGTTTATTCTACGTTCTTATGGAATGAATGAGATAAAAAAAATTATAAAAAAATGTATTATTAAAAAAATATATAATTTTAATTTTTTTTTAAATTTTGTGTTAATTTTCATAACGCGATCATTTGCCGTGTAATTAATTAATCTAATTAAGGCTATATAAGCGGCCAGCCCTACTGATAAAGACACGTGGTACGTACAGGCTGCTCAGCGCGTCCTCCCGGCCCGACGCTCCCTGCTGCTGCTGCTGCTGCTGCTGCTGCTCCTCGTCCTGCAGGAAGCGCTGCAGCTGCGAGCCGCGCCCCAGACACTGGTCAATGCCCTCGATGGAGGGCAGCCCCCCGCCGGGGTTGACGACGGTCCGGGTGAAGTTGTAGTAGTACGGATCCTTGTCCCTGGGCTTCATCGCCGCCCCCCCCTCCTCGTCCTCCTCCTCCTCCCCGCTGTCCACCGAGGACGACGAGGTGCTCACGTCGTCCGCCCCGTCCACCTGCCCCTCGGCCGACCTCTTGCCGCCGCCGCTCCTCCTCTTGCCCGCCGCCGTCGCGCCGCCCTCGCCGTAGAACGGCAGGTCCTCCTCGCCGTAGGAGCGCACCCCGTAGAACGGCGTGAGGCCGAAGAACATGTTGGAGCGCGCGCGGGCGCTCCGCCGGGGGTACCGCCGCTTGGCCGAGCCGGAGCCGTCGCTGTCGTCCTCGTGGTGGTGGTGCTTGTCGTCTAACCCGCCCCCCCTGTCGTGGTGGTGGTGGTCTTCGTCGGGGCCGCCGTCCCCCTCCTCCTCGTCCTCGGTGCAGTGCGTGTGGAGGCCACGGTGGTGGTGGTGGTGGTGCCGGCGGTCCTCCTGGTCCTCCTCCTCCTCCTCCGGGTGGGTGTGGGCGTCGGACTCCGAGCTGTCGCTGCTGCTGGCGGAGGCGGAGGAGAAGAGGGCGGAGGAGCGCCGGGCCCCCTGGTGGCCCGCGGGAGAGACGGTGGCGGTGGTGCTGCTGCTGGAACAGGACGAGCCGCTGCTGACGGCGCCGCCGCCGGTTCCGTTGGGATCCGTCTTAATGTTGGTCTTGAGCGGCGGCGTTACGGAAGAAGGGGGCTTGTTGGCCGGTCTCCTCTTCTCCCTGTGGCACAGCAGCGGGAGCTGGTTGGCGGTCTGCTTGGGGTGAGACAGGGAGGAGGAGGTCTTGACTCCTCTCTCCTCCACGCCGGAGCTGTTCCTCCTCTCGGGGGGGCAGGAGAGGCCCTCTCTGCCTTTGGAGGACGACCCGTCTGCCCCCTGCTGGCCCTCCAGCTTCACCACCTGGCCTTTGGTGCTGTTGCCCAGCGTGGGAGACTTACTGTTGCTGCCGCCGCTGCTGCTGCTGTTGTGCCCGGCGGGGGGGGTCTGAGCGTGGTGTGCGCTGAAGCCACCGGCGGCTTTAGCGTTGTTGTTGTTGTTGTTGAGAGGCTGGTTTCTGCCGCTGTTATGGAGGGTCTTGTCTCTGTCTTTGGACACCTCTCTGCTCCCCGTTCCCGTCCTGACTTTGGAGGAGTGCTTGTCTCTGGCAGCGGGAGCGGCGGCCGGGCAGGCCTGGTAGTGGGAGGAGCCACGTTTGATGACGACGTCCTCGTCCGCCGGCGGCACCCTGGACGACCACACGGGCTTCATAGCCAGCAGCACCGGCCCGGACGAGTAATCGTGCGACTTCCTCCCCCTCTGGAACGGAGGCGGCTGAGGGGAGCCGGATTTCCCCACGGAGGCGGAGTCCTTGTGGACGGGGGCCGGTATGGACGTCCCGGTCCCGGTCCCGGCTCCACCACCCTCCTTCCCCCCCGGGTAGGCTCTGTTGTCCTTGGGCTGGGTGGTGCCGATGGAGGCGGAGCGGTGACGAGGCAGCAGCGCCATGAGCGCGGCCGAGACGTCGGGGTGGTCCTTGTTGCCCCCCTGTTTCCCTTGCTTGTCCGACTTCGAGCTGCCGCCTCGCTGGTGGTGTTGGCCCGTGAGGACCGCGGTGCCCATGGGAGGGGAGGACTGGCCCGGACCTGCCGGTGCCAGTCTGGGGTTCTTACCGTCTCCTCCTCCTCCTCCTCCACCGCCCTGTTTGGAGAAGACGCCGCCTGTGGTTCTGTAGCCGGAGTCCCTCGAGGGCGGCCTGCCTCTGTCGGGGTCCCGGAGGCTCGCGTCTCTGCTGCCGGGAGGTCGGCCCTTATTATCCTGGCCCGGGTCCCTCCCTCTGTCGGGGGGGTCCCTGCTGAACTGCCGGTGCCTCTCAGAGTCCCTGAGGCCCGTGTCTCGGAGCGCTCTCCCTCTCTCGCCGTCCCTGGCGTCCGGGTCTCTGTAGGGCGGCCTGCCCTTGTCCGTGTTCCTGTAGCCGCTCGTCTGCCTCCCCTTCTCAGAGTCTCTGCTCGCGTGTCTCCCCTTCTCCGGGTCCCTGAGGCCCGGGTCTCTAGCCTGCGCTCTGCCCCTCTCCGGTTCTCCAGAAGGTACCCTCGCCTTGTCGGAGTCCTTGTGCCCGAGGTCTCTGGGCGGCGGCAGACTCTTCTCCGGATCCTTCGAGACCCCGGGGTCTCTGCCGGACGTCCTGCCCCCCCGGTCCGTCTCTCGGTCCCTCCCTTGGTCCCTGGACGGCGGTGGTGGTGGCGGCGGCGGTCTGCCCCCCCGGTCCGTCGAGGAGGAGGACAGTCTGCCGCTGCTGCCGTCCCGGTGACCAGGATCCCTGCCGGGGTGTCTGGCCTTCTCCGGGTCTCTGGCGGGCGAGGGGATGAGCGGCGGGGGCGAGGTGAGGGGTCGCAGCAGGGTCATCCCTCTCGGTCTGTTGGGGAGGTGCGAGGGGGGCGAGAGGGACGGGGTGCTGTGCCGCCGGGTGGTGGTGCCCGTGTTCCGCACGCCGGGGGTCAGCAGCGGGTCGCCCACGGTCACCATCTCGTGGATCTGGCACTGGCTGGAGCCACCTGGTGGGGACACGACGACATGACGGTCAGCTGATGTTTACATTTTAGTCATTTAGCTGAACGCTTTTTATCCAGAGCGACTTACAGGTTCTGTACGACAAGTCAGATTCAGATTCCTTTATTAAGCCATTTGTGTAAAAACACATTGGTAATTGTTGCAGCGTTACAGTTTATGCGTTTTTTTTCCTTTCTTTTTTTTCACAATAAACGACAACACCAACACAGACACAGGACAAAAAACAGTGCAGTGGGGGATTAATCAATTAAATAAATACATATATAAAGTCAGCAGGGAGGAAGGAAGGGTGCAACTCTACCAGCTGAGTAACAATGTTCATCAGTGTGGAAACCTGGGTGCTGTAGTGATGATGAGTGCTGCATAGTAGCAGAGACTAGGGATGTTCGATATTGGCTTTTTTACCGATATCCAATATACCAATATTGTCCAACTCTTAATTTCCGATACCAATATCAACCGATACCGATATATGCAGGGTTTCCCCCCAAAAAACGGAATAATTTCAGGTAATTAACATTACATATCTCGTCGTGGAATTAACACAACATTATGCATACTTTTCACAATAAATAAAATAAGAATTTGTTCTTACCTGCTTGCCTGGGTAAATAAAGGTTAAATAAATGTAAAAAAAAAAAAATTTAAACAAATATTTTTTTCTTTTTAAAACAGATACAGATAATTTCCGATATTACATTTTAATGCCAATATCGGCCGATAATATCGGTAGGCCTATAATATCGGAGATCCCTAGTAGAGACCTATTAGTATAGTGGGTAGTAATATAGGCAAGGAAGATGATCTAGTGGAGCGGTTCCCAAACTTTTTTGGCCGTGCAAGGGGTGCGCACACCACAGTTTGGGAACCACTGCTTCTAGTGGAAGAGTGCATGATAGTAGTAGACAGTAAGAAGGTTAGTAGTTTTTCCCCCCCGTCCTTCATTTCAGATATTGAGTGAAGAGGTGTGTTTTTAGTCGACAGCGAAAGACTGGTGGGGTTTCGGCTGCTGACTGTGGTGTGACAGACACTCTGGGGGGAGACACAGCAGGAGCCCCCAGCTGTAAACCTAATGCCCCGTCCACACGAACGCTGGGTTTAATGTAACCGTGATTGTATGTGCGCAGTTGCACTGTTCGGCCACACACAACCGGGGATTTGCTACACTGCAACCGCGGTCTTTTGAAACCGGTGGCCAGGGTGGAGTTGTGCGGTTTTGCAGTTGCGTGTGGGCATAGCAACCGAGGTTATTCCCAGTGTTTACAGCAGAGCTGTCGCAATTATTCCCCATGTTCACGGCAGACCGCGGGGTAGAGAGATTAGAGCAGAGCCAACTACACCAGTGTTTACAGCAGAGCTGTCCCAAGTAGCGTTATATGAAAATGATTGTAACAAACTTTTGTTCAAAACGTATCGTCTGTGTTGAAGAGTGTTGTGATCGACTGATGTCTGTTGACGCTCAGAGTAAACATGTAGCTGCAGCTAAAGTTTACATGTAGCTGCTAAACTAAACTCATGTGTTGTCAAGTTATTGTTGTAACTTATAAGGAACCCAGTCCAGACTGCATCCCCTTAACAATTGTTTGTATTGAGCCGTATTGTATTGTACCCATTCTGCAATCTGTTAAATAA
>NC_140165.1:319671529-319694029 GCF_963971535.1 Notolepis coatsorum
TCTCTGGCAGCGGGAGCGGCGGCCGGGCAGGCCTGGTAGTGGGCGGAGCCACGTTTGATGACGACGTCCTCGTCCGCCGGCGGCACCCTGGACGACCACACGGGTTTCATAGCCAGCAGCACCGGCCCGGACGAGTAATCGTGCGACGTCTTCCTCGCGCCGCCGCCCCTCTGGAACGGAGGCGGCTGAGGGGAGCCGGATTTCCCCACGGAGGCGGAGTCCTTGTGGACGGGGGCCGGTATGGACGTCCCGGTCCCCCCGGCTCCACCCCTCCTTCCCCGGGTAGGCTCTGTTGTCCTTGGGCTGGGTGGTGCCGATGGAGGCGGAGCGGTGACGAGGCAGCAGCGCCATGAGCGCGGCCGAGACGTCGGGGTGGTCCTTGTTGCCCCCCTGTTTCCCTTGCTTGTCCGACTTCGAGCTGCCGCCTCGCTGGTGGTGTTGGCCCGTGAGGACCGCGGTGCCCATGGGAGGGGAGGACTGGCCCGGACCTGCCGGTGCCAGTCTGGGGTTCTTACCGTCTCCTCCTCCTCCTCCTCCTCCACCGCCCTGTTTGGAGAAGACGCCGCCGGTGGTTCTGTAGCCGGAGTCCCTCGAGGGCGGCCTGCCTCTGTCGGGGCCCCTGAGGCTCGCGTCTCTGCCGGGAGGTCGGCCCTTATTATCCTGGCCCGGGTCCCTCCCTCCTCTGTCGGGGGGGTCCCTGCTGAACTGCCGGTGCCTCTCAGAGTCCCTGAGGCCCGTGTCTCGGAGCGCTCTCCCTCTCTCGCCGTCCCTGGCGTCCGGGTCTCTGTAGGGCGGCCTGCCCTTGTCCGTGTTCCTGTAGCCGCTCGTCTGCCTCCCCTTCTCGGAGTCTCTGCTCGCGTGTCTCCCCTTCTCCGGGTCCCGGAGGCCCGGGTCTCTGGCCTGCGCTCTGCCCCTCTCCGGTTCTCCAGAAGGTACCCTCGCCTTGTCGGAGTCCTTGTGCCCGAGGTCTCTGGGCGGCGGCAGACTCTTCTCCGGATCCTTCGAGACCCCGGGGTCTCTGCCGGACGCCCTGCCCCCCCGGTCCGTCTCTCGGTCCCTCCCTGGGTCCCTGGACGGCGGTGGTGGTGGCGGCGGCGGTCTGCCCCCCCGGTCCGTCGAGGAGGAGGACAGTCTGCCGCTGCTGCCGTCCCGGTGACCGGGATCCCTGCCGGGGTGTCTGGCCTTCTCCGGGTCTCTGGCGGGCGAGGGGATGAGCGGAGGGGGCGAGGTTGAGGGGTCGCAGCAGGGTCATCCCTCTCGGTCTGTTGGGGAGGTGCGAGGGGGGCGAGAGGGACGGGGTGCTGTGCCGCCGGGTGGTGGTGCCCGTGTTCCGCACGCCGGGGGTCAGCAGCGGGTCGCCCACGGTCACCATCTCGTGGATCTGGCACTGGCTGGAGCCACCTGGTGGGGAGACGACGACATGACGGTCAACTGATGTTTACATTTTAGTCATTTAGCTGAACGCTTTTTATCCAGAGCGACTTACAGGTTCTGTACGACAAGTCAGATTCAGATTCCTTTATTAGCCATTTGTGTAAAAACACATTGGTAATTGTTGCAGCGTTACAGTTTATGCGTTTTTTTCCTTTCTTTTTTTCACAATAAACGACAACACCAACACAGACACAGGACAAAAAACAGTGCAGTGGGGGATTAATCAATTAAATAAATACATATATAAAGTCAGCAGGAAGGAAGGAAGGGTGCAACTCTACCAGCTGAGTAACAATGTTCATCAGTGTTGAAACCTGGGTGCTGCAGTGATGAGTGCTGCATAGTAGCAGAGACTAGGGATGTTCGATATTGGCTTTTTTACCGATATCCAATATACCGATATTGTCCAACTCTTAATTTCCGATAGCGATATCAACCGATACCGATATATGCAGGGTTTCCCCCCCAAAAAACGGAATAATTTCAGGTAATTAACATTACATATCTCGTCGTGGAATTAACACAACATTATGCATACTTTTCACAATAAATAAAATAAGCATTTGTTCTTACCTGGGTAAATAAAGGTTAAATAAATGTAAAAAAATATATATTTAAAACAAATATTTTTTTCTTTTTAAAACAGATACCGATCATTTCTGATATTACATTTTAATGCCAATATCGGCCGATAATATCGGTAGGCCTATAATATCGGAGATCCCTAGTAGAGACCTATTAGTATAGTGGGTAGTAATATAGGCAAGGAAGATGATCTAGTGGAGCGGTTCGCAAACTTTTTTGGCCGTGCACCCCCTGTCACCTCCCGACCTAGCTGACGCACCCCCCAATGGGTTTCTGTTAGAAAAAATTGTTGCTGGTCTCCGTGCACAGATGAAGCACACCTGTGTCAGACATGCCCGAGACATTATTGTTTATTATTATTATTAAAACGTAAGTTTTTTATTAAAACGTTTCTTGAATTTCATGATTTACACAGTGAAAATCCCCATTTGAAATAATGTATATTAGTTATATTTATTAGGCATAAAATAATATATACTTTGGTTCCTGTTGGTTGTCAGTTAAGGCCATGAGTAGGTAGGGAATTTCTTTTATTTTTTATTTTATCTCTTCCCACGGCGACTATGGATAGGGAATTTCTTTATTTAATTCAAATGTTCACGACAACATGGATGCATGTACTCTGCCAGCATGTTTAATATCCATAATACTAAAGGTTTGACTAAGATTTTTATGATTTTTTTTTTTTTACCACCATTAGCCTTTTCATGTCACGCACCACCTAGAGGGCGCTCGCGCACCACAGTTTGGGAACCACTGCTTCTAGTGGAAGAGTGCATGATAGTAGTAGACCGTAAGAAGGTTAGTAGTTTTTCTTCTTAGTTCCCCCCCCCCCCCCCCCCCCCCCCCCGTCCTTCATTTCAGATATTGAGTGAAGAGGTGTGTTTTTAGTCGACAGCGAAAGACTGGTGGGGTTTCAGCTGCTGACTGTGGTGTGACAGACACTCTGGGGGGGAGACACAGCAGGAGCCCCCAGCTGTAAACCTGAGTGAGTTCCATAGTTAAGTTTATAGTTTTAGTTCATAGTTTATTTATATCTAGTTTATATTCATAGTTATAGCTTATAGTTAATAGTTTGTATAGATGGAATATATACGTTGAGTATTATGTTTACACAGGGTTCCCACAGACATTGCAAAATAAAATTCAAGGACTTTCAAGTACTTTTCCATTTTAAAAAGGCATTTAAAAGGATACAATTCACTTTTAAATGTTTTTTTTTTTTATATAAAAAATTTATAAATCTGATCGAATATGTATGGCTTAAAACCAATTTCCGACAATTACGGTAGTTACACTTTAGATAAAAATTTCTTGATTCAGAATTTTTTTATCATGGATGAAGAAAACGTTCAATGCGAATGGTTGATTTGAATTCCAAGGACTTTTTAAGCACCTTGTTAAAAAATTGGCAGTTTTCAAGGAATTCCACAATAAAGCACTTTAAGCACTTCAAGGACCTCGTGCGAACCCCGTTTACAAATCTACTACGGTTGAGGAGCCGAGAATAATGAGCATCTCGTGTTTTTCTGAATGTTTGTACATTTAAAAGAGCTGTGACAATAAAATAATCTGAAACTATCTTCTGCAATAATGGTTTTATAGTAGTTTATAGAGCACCATAGACCATTGCTTCCTTTAAAACAGGACTAAAAACATACCTCTTCAAAAAAGCCTTCTCAGTTTTAACCTTTGTATACATGCCCTGTGTGTTTTATCCCTTTTTTCTATGTTTTTATGCCTTGTTTTTTTTTAATTGCCTATGTTTTTAAAGTCTATGTGTTTACCCTGTAAGCACTCATACATTTAATGCATTATAATTATTATTATTTTGATCCACTTTTTCTCCTCCTGTTTTTCTGTGTTTTTCTCCCATCCCAATTTGAGTCGTTATGCCAATTCCCCCCTCCCCTTCCTGGTCGTTGCTTGCATGTGCCCCCCACTGGCCGGTCTAGGGAGCCCTGAAGTCTATCAGATGCTTCCTCCGAGACATAGGAGACAGCCAGCAGCCTCTTTTCACCTGCCAGCGAGGACTCTCATTGGCGAAGTGTAACGCGTGGGAGGTCACACTACCTTCACCTGCAGGCACCCTGACCGACCTGTAGGAGTCGCTGTTTACAACGACCAGAATACCACCCCACCGGCTTCCCACCCGCTGACTCTGCCAATTGAGCCAGTATGACGGCCGGCCAAGCCGGAGGCAACGCTGACAGCCAGATTCGATACCAGTGTCTCTCGCGTTGGTGACGAGCGCTTAGTCCGCTGCGCCACCCAGCCGTCCTATTATTATTATAGTAGTCATAGTAGTATAGTATTATTATTATTATTATTATTATTATTATTATTATTATTATTATTATTATAGTAGTCATAGTAGTCATAGTAGTATAGTATTATTATTATTATTATTATTATTATTATTATTATTATTATTATTATTATTATTATTATAGTAGTCATAGTAGTATAGTATTATTATTATTATTATTATTATTATTATTATTATTATAGTAGTCATAGTAGTATAGTATTATTATTATTATTATTATTATTATTATTATTATTATTATTATTATTATTATAGTAGTCATAGTAGTATAGTATTATTATTATTATTATTATTATTATTATTATTATTATTATTATTATTATTATTATTATTATTATTATTATAGTAGTCATAGTAGTATAGTACAGTAGTTTATAGTCCAAGGTAATGATATTATTATTATTATTGTAGTCATAGTAGTATAGTACAGTAGTTTATAGTCCAAGGTAATGATATTATTATTATTATTGTAGTCATAGTAGTATAGTACAGTAGTTTATAGTCCAAGGTAATGATGTCCAGACTCCTGAATCAGAACATGAAGGTAGGAATACCTGGAGAGGGCATGGGCCTGGCACCTGGGGAGCGCTGGCAGGGGGGGTAGCTTGGGTGCCGGTGCCGGGAGTAGACCCTCAGCCGGGGGGTGTTGGGGGGGGAGAGAGCGCCGGGGCGCCTCGGCGAGTCGAACGGGTCAGGAATGTCTTTATCTGGAAACAGAAATGTAATATATATAATATATATATATAAATACACACAGGTACATCTCAATAAATTAGGTACAACCAAAAGTCTTCCTGGACACTTACTGTATATTCTGGATATTTTTACTGTATATTTTACATTAGAATGTAACATAGGACATTTTATATTAGTATATTTTATATTAGAATGCAACATAGGAACTTTGGGGCGTTGCAGACTTTCGGTGACCGAGCCTTCAGCGTGGCGTCCCCCCCCCCCCCTCTGGAACTCTCTCACAGAGCCTTCAGCGTGGCGTCCCCCCCCCCCCCTCTGAAACTCTCTCACAGAGCCTTCAGCGTGGCGTCCCCCCCCCCCCTCTGGAACTCTCTCACAGAGCCTTCAGCGTGGCGTCCCCCCCCCCCTCTGGAACTCTCTCACAGAGCCTTCAGCGTGGCGTCCCCTACCCTCTGGAACTCTCTCACAGAGCCTTCAGCGTGGCGTCCCCCCCCCCCCTCTGGAACTCTCTCCCCCCTGAAATCCACAACGCCCCAACCCTGGACACCTTCAAATCCGCTCTAAAAACACACCTATTCACAGAGCCGTTTCCCCATCAGTTAGTTTAGATTAGGTTCATTATCCCTTACCTGCCCTCATCATCCCCTTTTTTCGCTTTTCCCCTACTGCCCCCTTTCCCCAGCCCTCTTGATAGTAAACCGACCTTGGGTTTCCTGAAAGGCGCTATAGAAATTGATTTATTATTATTATTATTATTATAGGAAATGTATATCCAGGACCATATTTTATTCTTAGGCTTATTTTTATTCGTGACTTTTAGTTTTTGTCTACCTAAATGTTTACCATTTACTGTGAGTGATCTGTAGTGCCAAACTTCCCTCGGGATGAATAAAGTATTTCTGTTCTATTAGAATATTGAGGAGATATATTGGTCGCCTCCAGGCCACGCCTCCAGGCCACGCCTCCACGCCACGCCTCATTGATTCATGCAAAAGGAGACACGACCAAGTATCGAGTGCATATACTTTTCAGTAGGCCGACATTTCTGTAATAAATCTCATGTAATATTCAAATTTTCTCAGATACAGAATTCTGGGTTTTCATTAGCTGTAAGCCATAATCATCAACATTTTAAGAAATAAAGGCTTGTGTGTGTAATTAATCTATATAAATATATGAACAGGTTTTGACCCCCTAGTGACTCACTAACACAGAACCTCCTACACGCCACCGGGCCACTGGCTCTGTCCTCTACCTGTGGTGGGAGAGCCGCTGTAGGGGGCGCTGTGTGCGATGGTGCGGTTCTCCTCTGGAGCCGTCGTGATCTTCAGGTCCGACTCCACCACCGGGGGGCGACACACCAGGATCCTGCAGGTGTAGACGCAGCGCTTACGGGCATCTAGAGTGCTCCAGTACATCCTGGAGCACCTGGAAGAAGAGACATAAAAACAGTTACACTTCCTGTAGTCAAATGGGCTGTGAACGGTACTTAACAACAAGAAACGAGGACAAATCGTAGTAACTGTGAAGGATAAAACACTGAGGTGCATCCGTGACACTCACTGATATCCGATGGGGAAGAGTTTGCGCTTGCAGTCCGAGAGCTCAGTCAGGATCCCCAAGCAATCGATGGTCATGGAACCTGCGATGACAAGAGTATGTGACTCTCGGATCAAAAGACACTATACCAGAATATGATGGCTTGACATTTAAAAGACAGTTGAATATACCAGAATATGATGGCTTGACATTTAAAAGACAGTTGACTATACCAGAATATGATGGCTTGACATTTAAAAGACAGTTGAATATACCAGAATATGATGGCTTGACATTTAAAAGACGGTTGACTATACCAGAATATGATGGCTTGACATTTAAAAGACAGTTGAATATACCAGAATATGATGGCTTGACATTTAAAAGACAGTTGAATATACCAGAATATGATGGCTTGACATTTAAAAGACAGTTGAACATACCAGAATATGATGGCTTGACATTTAAAAGACAGTTGAATAGACCAGAATATGATGGCTTGACATTTAAAAGACAGTTGAATATACCAGAATATGATGGCTTGACATTTAAAAGACAGTTGAATATACCAGAATATGATGGCTTGACATTTAAAAGACAGTTGAATATACCAGAATATGATGGCTTGACATTTAAAAGACAGTTGAATATACCAGAATATGATGGCTTGACATTTAAAAGACAGTTGAATATACCAGAATATGATGGCTTGACATTTAAAATACAGTTGAATATACCAGAATATGATGGCTTGACATTTAAAAGACAGTTGAATATACCAGAATATGATGGCTTGACATTTAAAAGACAGTTGAATATACCAGAATATGATGGCTTGACATTAAAAGACAGTTGAATATACCAGAATATGATGGCTTGACATTTGAAAGACCGTTGAATATACCAGAATATGATGGCTTGACATTTAAAAGACAGTTGAATATACCAGAATATGATGGCTTGACATTTAAAAGACAGTTGAATATACCAGAATATGATGGCTTGACATTTAAAAGACAGTTGAATATACCAGAATATGATGGCTTGACATTAAAAGACCGTTGAATATACCAGAATATGATGGCTTGACATTTAAAAGACAGTTGAATATACCAGAATATGATGGCTTGACAATTAAAAGACAGTTGAATATACCAGAATATGATGGCTTGACATTAAAAGACCGTTGAATATACCAGAATATGATGGCTTGACATTTAAAAGACAGTTGAATATACCAGAATATGATGGCTTGACATTTAAAAGACAGTTGAATATACCAGAATATGATGGCTTGACATTTAAAAGACAGTTGAATATACCAGAATATGATGGCTTGACATTTAAAAGACAGTTGAATATACCAGAATATGATGGCTTGACATTTAAAAGACAGTTGAATATACCAGAATATGATGGCTTGACATTTAAAAGACAGTTGACTATACCAGAATATGATGGCTTGACATTTAAAAGACAGTTGAATATACCAGAATATGATGGCTTGACATTTAAAAGACAGTTGAATATACCAGAATATGATGGCTTGACATTTAAAAGACAGTTGAATATACCAGAATATGATGGCTTGACATTTAAAAGACAGTTGAATATACTAGAATATGATGGCTTGACATTTAAAAGACAGTTGAATATACCAGAATATGGTGGCTTGACATTTAAAAGACAGTTGAATATACCAGAATATGATGGCTTGACATTTAAAAGACAGTTGAATATACCAGAATATGATGGCTTGACATTTAAAAGACAGTTGAATATACCAGAATATGATGGCTTGACATTAAAAGACAGTTGAATATACCAGAATATGATGGCTTGACATTTGAAAGACCGTTGAATATACCAGAATATGATGGCTTGACATTTAAAAGACAGTTGAATATACCAGAATATGATGGCTTGACATTTAAAAGACAGTTGAATATACCAGAATATGATGGCTTGACATTTAAAAGACAGTTGAATATACCAGAATATGATGGCTTGACATTTAAAAGACAGTTGAATATACCAGAATATGATGGCTTGACATTTAAAAGACAGTTGAATATACCAGAATATGATGGCTTGACATTTAAAAGACAGTTGAATATACCAGAATATGATGGCTTGACATTTGAAAGACCGTTGAATATACCAGAATATGATGGCTTGACATTTAAAAGACAGTTGAATATACCAGAATATGATGGCTTGACATTTAAAAGACAGTTGAATATACCAGAATATGATGGCTTGACATTTAAAAGACAGTTGAATATACCAGAATATGATGGCTTGACATTTAAAAGACAGTTGAATATACCAGAATATGATGGCTTGACATTTAAAAGACAGTTGACTATACCAGAATATGATGGCTTGACATTTAAAAGACAGTTGAATATACCAGAATATGATGGCTTGACATTTAAAAGACAGTTGAATATACCAGAATATGATGGCTTGACATTTAAAAGACAGTTGAATATACCAGAATATGATGGCTTGACATTTAAAAGACAGTTGAATATACTAGAATATGATGGCTTGACATTTAAAAGACAGTTGAATATACCAGAATATGACGGCTTGACATTTAAAAGACAGTTGAATATACCAGAATATGATGGCTTGACATTTAAAAGACAGTTGAATATACCAGAATATGATGGCTTGACATTAGTTGAATATACCAGAATATGATGGCTTGACATTTAAAAGACAGTTGAACATACCAGAATATGATGGCTTGACATTTAAAAGACAGTTGAATAGACCAGAATATGATGGCTTGACATTTAAAAGACAGTTGAATATACCAGAATATGATGGCTTGACATTTAAAAGACAGTTGAATATACCAGAATATGATGGCTTGACATTTAAAAGACAGTTGAATATACCAGAATATGATGGCTTGACATTTAAAAGACAGTTGAATATACCAGAATATGATGGCTTGACATTTAAAAGACAGTTGAATATACCAGAATATGATGGCTTGACATTTAAAATACAGTTGAATATACCAGAATATGATGGCTTGACATTTAAAAGACAGTTGAATATACCAGAATATGATGGCTTGACATTTAAAAGACAGTTGAATATACCAGAATATGATGGCTTGACATTAAAAGACAGTTGAATATACCAGAATATGATGGCTTGACATTTGAAAGACCGTTGAATATACCAGAATATGATGGCTTGACATTTAAAAGACAGTTGAATATACCAGAATATGATGGCTTGACATTTAAAAGACAGTTGAATATACCAGAATATGATGGCTTGACATTTAAAAGACAGTTGAATATACCAGAATATGATGGCTTGACATTAAAAGACCGTTGAATATACCAGAATATGATGGCTTGACATTTAAAAGACAGTTGAATATACCAGAATATGATGGCTTGACAATTAAAAGACAGTTGAATATACCAGAATATGATGGCTTGACATTAAAAGACCGTTGAATATACCAGAATATGATGGCTTGACATTTAAAAGACAGTTGAATATACCAGAATATGATGGCTTGACATTTAAAAGACAGTTGAATATACCAGAATATGATGGCTTGACATTTAAAAGACAGTTGAATATACCAGAATATGATGGCTTGACATTTAAAAGACAGTTGAATATACCAGAATATGATGGCTTGACATTTAAAAGACAGTTGAATATACCAGAATATGATGGCTTGACATTTAAAAGACAGTTGACTATACCAGAATATGATGGCTTGACATTTAAAAGACAGTTGAATATACCAGAATATGATGGCTTGACATTTAAAAGACAGTTGAATATACCAGAATATGATGGCTTGACATTTAAAAGACAGTTGAATATACCAGAATATGATGGCTTGACATTTAAAAGACAGTTGAATATACTAGAATATGATGGCTTGACATTTAAAAGACAGTTGAATATACCAGAATATGGTGGCTTGACATTTAAAAGACAGTTGAATATACCAGAATATGATGGCTTGACATTTAAAAGACAGTTGAATATACCAGAATATGATGGCTTGACATTTAAAAGACAGTTGAATATACCAGAATATGATGGCTTGACATTAAAAGACAGTTGAATATACCAGAATATGATGGCTTGACATTTGAAAGACCGTTGAATATACCAGAATATGATGGCTTGACATTTAAAAGACAGTTGAATATACCAGAATATGATGGCTTGACATTTAAAAGACAGTTGAATATACCAGAATATGATGGCTTGACATTTAAAAGACAGTTGAATATACCAGAATATGATGGCTTGACATTTAAAAGACAGTTGAATATACCAGAATATGATGGCTTGACATTTGAAAGACCGTTGAATATACCAGAATATGATGGCTTGACATTTAAAAGACAGTTGAATATACCAGAATATGATGGCTTGACATTTAAAAGACAGTTGAATATACCAGAATATGATGGCTTGACATTTAAAAGACAGTTGAATATACCAGAATATGATGGCTTGACATTTAAAAGACAGTTGAATATACCAGAATATGATGGCTTGACATTTAAAAGACAGTTGACTATACCAGAATATGATGGCTTGACATTTAAAAGACAGTTGAATATACCAGAATATGATGGCTTGACATTTAAAAGACAGTTGAATATACCAGAATATGATGGCTTGACATTTAAAAGACAGTTGAATATACCAGAATATGATGGCTTGACATTTAAAAGACAGTTGAATATACTAGAATATGATGGCTTGACATTTAAAAGACAGTTGAATATACCAGAATATGACGGCTTGACATTTAAAAGACAGTTGAATATACCAGAATATGATGGCTTGACATTTAAAAGACAGTTGAATATACCAGAATATGATGGCTTGACATTTAAAAGACAGTTGAATATACCAGAATATGATGGTTTGACATTTAAAAGACAGTTGAATATACCAGATATATGACGGCTTGACATTTAAAAGACAGTTGAATATACCAGAATATGATGGCTTGACATTTAAAAGACAGTTGAATATACCAGAATATGATGGCTTGATATTTAAAAGACAGTTGAATATACCAGAATATGATGGCTCGACATTTAAAGGACAGTTGAATATACCAGAATATGATGGCTTGACATTTAAAAGACAGTTGAATATACCAGAATATGATGGCTTGACATTTAAAAGACAGTTGAATATACCAGAATATGACGGCTTGACATTTAAAAGACAGTTGAATATACCAGAATATGACGGCTTGACATTTAAAAGACAGTTGAATATACCAGAATATGATGGCTTGACATTTAAAAGACGGTTGAATATACCAGAATATGACGGCTTGACATTTAAAAGACAGTAGAATATACCAGAATATGATGGATTGACATTAAAAGACTGTTGAATATACCAGAATATGACGGCTTGACATTTAAAAGACAGTTGAATATACCAGAATATGATGACTTGACATTTAAAAGACAGTTGAATATACCAGAATATGATGGCTTGACATTTAAAAGAGTTGAATATACCAGAATATGATGGCTTGACATTAAAAGACAGTTGAATATACCAGAATATGATGGCTTGACATTTAAAAGAGTTGAATATACCAGAATATGATGGCTTGACATTTAAAAGACAGTTGAATATACCAGAATATGATGGCTTGACATTTAAAAGGCAGTTGAATATACCAGAATATGATGGCTTGACATTTAAAAGACAGTTGAATATACCAGAATATGACGGCTTGACATTTAAAAGACAGTTGAATATACCAGATATGATGGCTTGACATTGAGTGGACCCCCCCGACCCCACCCACCTATCTTCATGTGGAGGTTCTCCGGCTCCAGGCCCGCCAGCCACTTCCTCCTGAGGCCCAGGCCCTCAGGGTCCACCAGCATCCTGCGCGGCACCTCGAACCCAGACACCACCTGCGGACAGAACACCCCGTTAACCCAGTCACTGCCACACTACCAAACGGTTAACCCTTTCACCGCGACAACACACACAGAAGGTTGACCCTTTCACTGCCACACTACAGAAGGTTAACCGTTTACTATCACACTACCAAAATGGTTAACCATTTCACTGCCACACTACCAAATGGTTAACCCTTTCACTACCACACTACAGACGGTTAACCTTTCACTACCACACTACAGAAGGTTAACCCTTTCACTACCACACTACAGAAGGTTAACCTTTCACTGCCACACTACAGAAGGTTAACCCTTTCACTACCACACTACAGAAGGTTAACCTTTCACTACCACACTACAGAAGGTTAACCTTTCACTACCACACTACAGAAGGTCAACCTTTCACTACCACACTACAGAAGGTTAACCTTTCACTACCACACTACAGAAGGTCAACCTTTCACTACCACACTACAGAAGGTTAACCCTTTCACTACCACACTACAGAAGGTTAACCTTTCACTACCACACTACAGAAGGTTAACCTTTCACTACCGCACTACAGAAGGTTAACTTTTCACTGCCACACTACAGAAGGTTAACCCTTTCACTACCACACTACAGAAGGTTAACCTTTCACTACCACACTACAGAAGGTTAACCCTTTCACTACCACACTACAGAAGGTCAAACTTTCACTACCACACTACAGACGGTTAACCCTTTCACTACCACACTACAGAAGGTTAACCTTTCACTACCACACTACAGAAGGTTAACCCTTTCACTACCACACTACAGAAGGTCAAACTTTCACTACCACACTACAGAAGGTTAACCTTTCACTACCACACTACAGACGGTTAACCCTTTCACTACCACACTACAGAAGGCTAACCTTTCACTACCACACTACAGATGGTTAACCCTTTCACTACCACACTACAGAAGGTTAACCTTTCACTACCACACTACAGAAGGTTAACATTTCACTACCACACTACAGAAGGTTAACCCTTTCACTACCACACTACAGAAGGTCAAACTTTCACTACCACACTACAGACGGTTAACCCTTTCACTACCACACTACAGAAGGCTAACCTTTCACTACCACACTACAGATGGTTAACCCTTTCACTACCACACTACAGAAGGTTAACCTTTCACTACAGAAGGTTAACCTTTCACTACCACACTACAGCAGGTTAACCCTTTCACTACCACACTACAGAAGGTCAACCCTTTCACTACCACTCTACAGACGGTCAACCTTTCACTACCACACTACAGACGGTTAGGGTTAAATGATGGTGTGCCCTCACCTCTCCCTTGGTGAGGTCCCTGTGCTCGGGGCAGTAGACCTTCTTGTCCTCCAGGAAGACGCAGTGACTCTGGCGAGCGCACATGAAGTGGTAGTTACTGCTGCAGGCCGTCACACAGCAGCTCACTGAGGCTCCCGGCCTCTGGCACTGCTCACAGAGCTGAGGGGGGAGGGAGGGGGGGAGGGAGAGAGAGAGAGAGAGAGAGAGAGAGAGAGAGAGAGAGAGAGAGAGAGAGAAAGAAAAAGAGAGAGAGAGAAAGAGAGAGAGAGAGAGAGAGAGAGAGAGAGAGAGAGAGAGAGAGAGAGAGAGAGAGAGGGAGGGAGGGAGGGAGGGAGGGAGAGAGAGCACACACACACAGAGAGAGAGCACACAGAGATAGAGAGCACAGAGAGAGAGAGAGAGAGAGAGAGAGATAGAGTACAGATAGAGAGAGAGAGAGAGAGAGATAGAGATAGAGTACAGAGAGAGAGAGATAGAGCGAGAGAGAGAGAGTACAGAGAGAGAGAGAGAGATAGAGATAGAGAGTACAGAGAGAGAGAGAGTACAGAGAGAGAGAGAGAGTACAGAGAGAGAGAGAGAGAGTACAGAGAGAGAGAGTACAGAGAGAGAGAGAGAAATAGAGCGAGAGAGAACAGAGAGAGAGAGATAGAGAGTACAGAGAGAGAGAGAGAGAGAGTACAGAGAGAGAGCGAGAGAGAACAGAGAGAGAGATAGAGTACAGAGAGAGATACAGAGAGAGAGAGAGATAGAGAGTACAGAGAGAGAGAGATAGAGCGAGAGAGAGAGAGTACAGAGAGATAGAGATAGAGAGTACAGAGAGAGATAGAGATAGAGCGTACAGAGAGAGAGAGATAGAGAGTACAGAGAGAGAGAGCGAGAGAGAGTACAGAGAGAGAGAGATAGAGAGCACACACACAGAGAGAGAGGCACAGACACACTGGTTAGACCTCTGGAGAAGCGTCACTGGGAGGAACACACAGTGGTAGGGTCTCTCCTCACTGGGAGGAACACACAGTGGTAGGGTCTCTCCTCACTGGGAGGAACACACAGTGGTAGGGTCTCTCCTCACTGGGAGGAACACACAGTGGTAGGGTCTCTCCTCACTGGGAGGAACACACAGTGGTAGGGTCTCTCCTCACTGGGAGGAACACACACAGTGGTAGGGTCTCTCCTCACTGGGAGGAACACACAGTGGTAGGGTCTCTCCTCACTGGGAGGAACACACAGTGGTAGGGTCTCTCCTCACTGGGAGGAACACACAGTGGTAGGGTCTCTCCTCACTGGGAGGAACACACAGTGGTAGGGTCTCTCCTCACTGGGAGGAACACACAGTGGTAGGGTCTCTCCTCACCAGCTGCTTCCCGCGCTGAGCCGCCAGGTGGACGTTCTTCAGGGCGCCGTCGTCCTCGAACACCTCCGTCGACCACAGGGCGCAGTTCACGTGGGTCCAGTCGTTCTGCCCCATGGAGAGCAGCCGGCCGCCCTCCTGAGAGCAGGGCACACGGGATGAGGAGGGGTGCAGGGGTGTAGTGTAGAATCAGTGGTGCATAGGGGTGTAACGATGCATCGATTTGAAAATGTTAGAATCGATAATCTAAATGAACCGATAGAAAATGTATCGAATCGAATCGAGGTCAAATGAAGAGATTTCATGATTCATTGAATCGTTGCCTGAAGAATCGCAATCTAATTTAATCGCCGTGAGGTCGCATCGTTACACCCCTAGTGGTGCACGATATATCGGCCACCGTTTTTTTTTTACACATCGGTATCGTTCCGATGTCGAAATATAATACCGGCCATTATAATACTTTTGGCGTTGGCCATTTAAGGCCTACTACTACTGTACTTTAAAGTTTTGAACTGTTGTACAATGTTCACAGAATACAGTGACTTGGTCTCAAGTGAGTTAGATGTCTATTGAGAATACTCAGGGTTGGCTTATCCATAGTGTGTGAATTCAGGACACACTTGTATCCTTTATAAAAATTTGGTCTTAACACTTTGGTCGCCAAGGACGCCTTAACTCGTCATTCCCCGCCATGCTAATTCTGCCAATGACGCCGTAACACGTCATTGAGATCAATATTTCAAAAATCTGTGATCGCAATCATATTTCTCCCGCGGAGACTTGAGATCTACTGTTGGTCCCCTCTCAACTCTCCAACGGTTCAAGAGCGCCATCTGGTGGCCGATCGGCGGATCGCCCAAACCGGAAACGGAAACTGGTGCTCATCCAAATTCGGTCCGATCACTCGCTATAGGTCCCGGGACTTGAGCGCGACACAATGGATAGCGATCCGTTACCAATAACTCGATAAACAACATGATTTGGACGTATATACTATTATACAACCTGGAGATGAAAAAGTATAACGTTCCCACATCCTGAACGATAGATACTTGAGGTTGAATGGCCCATAGTAATGTCAATTTAGCAATACAATTTAAAAAGTTATAGCCCTGCAAAGAAGGGGAACTTCTCCATAGACAAATAGAGCTGGCAGAGGATGGTATAATGATGTACATAAGCCTGGCAAAGAAAGTGTTAAATTGTTTCAAAATATCAGACATTTCTATAAAAAAAAAAAAAAAAAAAAGAAAAAAAAAAAATGCGTTTTAGAAAATAGCTCTTTATTTGATTATCATAAAACAGTGTTTTCTATACAGAGATATCGACATCGGTAAATATCGGTATCGGCCAGAACAGCAATATTAATATCGGTTATCGGTATCGGCCACAATTTTCACATCGGTGCATCACTATGTAGAATTATCCAAATGTGTTATCCATGTTGTTTTCATAAGTAATTGTTTTGCAAAAGGATTACTTGCCGTCTGGTGCCATCTAGTGGGCGTTCGTAGCGAGTGCTACAGACACTTGAGAGGCGCACGTCACGGCTCTGGGACGTGCGTCTGCGCAGAACAAAACTACTTCCGGGTCGGCTTGACCGACTGCACGACGAACATCGCTCATTCAGGACAAAGAAGCGACCAGGAACGAACATCTAAGACGGCGCGCGAAGCACGAGTCTTTTGGAACAAAGGCTGATGAACCAGCTATATATTCGGCAACTCAACTAACCAACCAACGGTACGATATTATTGTAAAATAGCAGACTTCCAGTCTCAATTGTTATTGGTAAGCATTGAATAACGGCTTGTTGATGCGTTTATAACGCGGGCTACCAGTCTAATGTTATTGTGTTCCGCTTGAACGTATTCACCGATTCCACCGTTTGTTTCCGTTTACTCCAGGTTAATAATTGGAATAATTCCGAAATGTTTCATCATGGATGGGACAAAACTTTCAATGCGAATGGTTGATTTGAAAATCAAGGACTTTTTTTAAGCACCTTGTTAAAAAATGGGCTGTAATTCCAGGCCTCAACTATTTTTTTTGGGTAAAAAACCAAGCACTTTAAGCACTTCTCAAGGACCTTGTCCTTGTGTGAACCCTGTGTACCTTTCCTGCTGACTTGTTGTACAGCACTTTGGATAAAAGCATCAGCAGCTAAATGACTAAATGTAAAACGTGATGTGATCAGCATTGTGTGTGTGTGTGTGTGTGTGTGTGTGTGTGTGTGTGTGTGTGTGTGTGTGTGTGTGTGTGTGTGTGGTGTGACTCACGTTGGTGTTCTCGTCTCCGTACGTCAGACACAGGACACACTGCCTGTTGTCGCTCACGCCGGGTGGAGGAGGGTCTGGACTGTCCTCGCGGTCTACAGGGACCAGAGCAGGGACACGCATTATGAATTAGTCAATAAAATATAGTATGTTCTAGGGCTGACCCCTATTAATCGATTAGTCGACTATTCGGTCGAAAGGAGCCGTAGTCAACTGGCCAACCTCTTAGTCGAATATAATAATAAAAAAATAAAAAAAATATATATATATTTTTGTATCATTCTTTCCAAAAGAAAGGAGGCCTAGAAGCGTGGCTAACGCTAATGCCACGCATACCAGAGGCTAACTGCCTACGAAAACAGGCACAGAGGCACTGAAAGAGGATTTCACCATCTAATGAACACACTATACTAGACAGATATCAAGATGTATCCATCAGTGGACCAATTGCATGCTTTTGCAGAGGACAAGAAGCCTTCAGTCGACTCCTTCAGACATTAAGCACCCCCCACAGCCCAAATGGAATGATAAAAAAAAAAAAAAAAATTAAATATACGTTTTTTTTTTTTTTTTTAAGTCGACCAATAGTCGACTAACGGCAAATTTTGGTCAATCCTAGTCGACCATCCAAATCCTTAGTCGGGGACAGCCCTAGTATGTTCTGATGAGTAAATAGGGGTGGGATTAAATAAGTGTATGCTTCTTCCCACTCCTTTTCAAATATGTAAATGACAAAAAAATATATAATAATAATATATATACATTTATTATTTGAACGGCTTAAGGCTTAATGTACTCGATGTTTGTTTGTTATGTTGCATATTTGAAATAAACTTCAATCCATCAATCAATCAATCAATACGGGACATGAGTGAATAACCAGCTATAGGGAGGTGTAGTCTGACGTCACTTTGGACCGCCCGCAAGGTCCACCCATATAGGGATTTATCATTGGGAAAATGGATTAGGCCTAAAAAAAATTGTTTTGTTCCTGTTGGTTGTCAGTTAAGGCCATGGGTAGGTAGGGAATTTATTTAATTTTTTATTAAAAAAAAGTTCCCACAGCAACTATGGATAGGGAATTTTTTTATTTAATTAAATTGTTCACGACAACATGGATGCATGTACTCTGCCAGCAGCATGTTTAATATCCATAATACTAAAGGTTAAAATACAAAGACACTGTACTACAAAAGGACAATGTACAAAGGTAGTAGTATTAAAAATGCCACCCCTAAATACTACTCACTAAATATCCTGACGTCAGAGAGCTGTGCAAATATTGTGAAATACTTGCTTTTTATATATTCTCATTATTGACATGGACTGCACTTTTTTTTTTACTAAGATTTAACTAAACTTTATTGTTAAAAAAATATATATATGTAATACCTAAATTGGCATGGTCACGGTCGGCAACCGGAACCAAACCATTTATTTTGCGTGGCCTTATCGACTATTATCGTATTCTGCCTCGTGAACATTGGAAAGCTTTCCATTTTTGCACAAAATGAGTTCCCTTCTATCACTGACATTATTGTTTAAGCATTTTTGGTTGAAATAAAATTCGACGTCATTATTTTACGATTAAAAGTTCATACTTTATTTGTTTTAAACGAGACCATTTAGAAACAGGCAATGGGGAAATACGTTGCAATTTCAAGCGAGGTGGCGTAACCAGTACACCTCCCTATAGACCGGAGACCGAGTGTATGAGCGTGTGTGTGTGTGTGTGTGTGTATGTGTGTGTATGAGTGAGCGTGTGTGTGTGTGTGTGTGAGCGTGTGTGTGTATGAGCGTGTGTGTGTGTGTGTGTGTGTGTGTGTGTGTGTGAGCGTGTGTGTGTGTGTGGTAAGGTGGCCTCACCGTGCAGCAGGGGGGGCGGAGGGGGCAGGGACGCGGGGATCGGGGGAGGGGGAGGGGAGGTGGTGGGGGAGTCCGGTTCCCCGGGGGTCTTGGGGCGGGGCGCCGGGATGATCTTCTTCACCAGGTGGTGCGGCTGCTGGGCGCGGGACAGCTCCTCGCGGCCCTGCCACTGGGCGTAGTTGTGGTCCAGCGATGGCGGCAGCACGGCGTTGGGGAGGACACCACCACCGCTGCTGGGGGACAGGAGACGCACAGACGGGGGGGTTCACACAAACTGGAGGCCGAGCATCGGATGATTCTTGCATACATTAAAAAAATAAAATAAAAATCTAACCCTAACTAACCTTACTGTCATGCACTTGTCCTAATAAACTAACCTACACTGTAGCACGCAACACTTTGATGAACATTGTTACTCAGCTGGTAGAGTTGTGTGCGCGTCCTGATGACCTGTCGTACAGAACTTGTAAGTCGCTTTGGATAAAAGCAGTTCAGCTAAATTACTAAATGTAAAATGTAAATCAGGGTACCCACAGACATTGCAAAATTAAATGGAAGGTCTTTCAAGTACTTTTCCAAGCACTATTCTTTATATTTTCAATGATGTCACTTGATACAATTCACTTTTAAATGCTGCTGCTTTTTTTTTTTTTTTTTTTAACCATCTCCTTGGCCTGCTCGCCAGCTAGAGCATCACACACGAAGAAATGAGGAAAAGCAGTTGTAGCGCACGAGACAGCGACTCGTCAGATTTTTATTAAAACAACAAAAAATAAAAACAATTTTATCATGGATGAACAAAACATTCAATGCGAATGGTTGATTGGAATTTTTAAGCACCTTGTTTAATGGGGGATGGGTCAAGCGCAGAGACCCAATTTCATTGGTGACCCAAAGAAATTGCACATGTGTGTTACTGCATGATGAATAAAGACTTCTTAAAAAGTCCAGTTTATTTAGTATACGAGGCGTCTTTCCCCCGGCCTACAGTAACGACGGCCTCGTGGCTAAAACCCAAGTATCAACAATGGAACAAAACCCACCACGTTCCCAAGTCGGTTAGTAAAAGAAACACACGATTGATGTTCTGGAGCAACGACGGCCGGATTTACAACTTCGACGAAGAGCTACTGAGAAGGACATGACAGGCGGGAGTAGAGAAAACGTCTAAATAGTTCAATTAACAAATGGAGGTCGAACTGACGCACAGACGGGCAAAGCGCATGTTACGCCCTTTCCAAGATGGCTGCACGTTTGTGAGTTGTGAGTTTGTCTCTGTTTTTACCTCGTCTAATGTCGGCTAAACTGGATTAAATTCCCTTTTATGTCTCTGTCTGTGTTTTGTGTATTTTTGTATGTTTGTTTTTGTTTTTTGCTGCCATTTTGGTCAGGTCTTGCTCGAAAAAGAGATCTTTGATCTCAAGTGACTACCTGGTAAAATAAAGGTAAAATAAAGAAAATTTCTAAATAGTTCAATTAACAAATGGAGGTCGAACTGACACACAGACGGGCAAAGCGCAGGTCGACACGAGTGAAATGTGACACTGGGGAGGGAGGGGGGGTTGCCTCAGAAAGCCCAGGGACCAGGGCAAAATAGACGGTGTGATAGACGGTGTGGGGAAAGCCGATAGCCGAGCACGAGTGTGTGTGTGTGGAACAGGAACAGACGGATGCGCCGTACGGCGTGTCATAACGGCGTAATCCATTGCCATAAGAGATTCCACGGCACACGTGGCAGAACGAAAGCTACGATGAGCAAATAATCCACATCGAGCCAGAGAGCGGGCGGCGGAGTCAAGCGCCGGCTTATCACCCCTCTGTAACCGAATCGTCTAAAACAAGACATCAATTATTCAACGTGATCATTTCATTATGAATCATTGATATGCGAGACGGCAAATTACAATCCGTGACTTGTTTTTGCGGTCCCGAGTAGAACGTGTTTGGGTCGCTGCCTAAGTGATGCTCCCCGCGGACCGGGTTCTGGTGGAATGATACTTCTGCGGTCGATACAAGAATCGCAACAAGGCAGCGACTCCAGCAAGTGGACCATTGGAACCCGTTCTAGTGACTGGCTGGTCCTTAACACTTTTGAGTGCCAGCTATTAGCCGCAGCCGTCTGTAGCGAGGCCGCCACTAGATAGATAGGGAACGGTCACCTTGTTTGTAGAGCTATAACTATATTCTATATTATGGCTATGGATACAATACTAATACGACATCTAAGAAGGGAGATGCCCCCCTTGAATGGCCCTTCTAAGGTTTCTCTCCTCCACATTGCCTGTGGTGCATTTTTTCCTATTGCTAGGTTTTAGTGAGTTTTTCCTTACCTTCGCGTGGGGTACGTCTGGGAGTGTTGCATTTTATTTTGCATTTATTTAAAAATGTTTGGACTTTTTCTAACATAATAAAATAATATTCATTTTCCAAAAATATCCGTCGTTCCCCTTTAAATCCACCTCCACGTTTCGGGCCCGTTCTACCGTCGACACTTTGATCTTCGTCAAGCCTCGCTAACTGCCATGGCAACCGGGGCCGGTGGGACCGCGGAGTAACACCGCCTCCGAGCAGCGGCCTGATTGACACGTTGAATTACAGGGGGCAGCATGACTCATAGCGAACGACAAGAAATGCTATTTTAAATGATCACCAACACAAGATTTGATGATCTAGTCTTAAAGGAACACGCCAACTTTTTGGGGAAATTCGCTTATTTGCCATCTACCCTGGAGTTTAGACAAGCAGATACATTACATACCCTTTTCTTCTCTGTGCATGCGTTAGGCTTTAGGGAACAGCCGCAGCGTTAGCCTAGCTTAGCGTCATTCACTGGAAGTAGGTGTGCCAGTGTAGCCTAGTTCCCAATAATCACGAAATACACAACTCCAAAACGTTCCTGTAAACATGTTGTGACCTGTGTATTTACCACGTGGAGAAATAAAAGAGAAAATGATGACATTTTCGTTTTCTAAACCGATATATAATCGGAAAAAAATCTTTGCCAAACCACTGCTGCCTGGGGCGCAGTGATTTAATCACCTCAAAAACCCTGTTTTTCAAAAAGCAACAGGATTTTGAGGTGATGAAATCACTGCGCCCAGGCAGCAGTGGTTCGGTAAAAAAAAAATCAGAGATCTGCTTAGAAAACGAAAAT
>NC_140165.1:319698839-319711339 GCF_963971535.1 Notolepis coatsorum
AAGAGAAGAGAGAGACGGGTCAGAAAGTCATCATCATCATCATCATCATCCTCTTGCTGGACTTCATCCCCAGCTCACGCCTCTGCACCACGGGGGGCTTCTTCAGCTGCTCGGACCCCCCCCCCCCCCCGACTCCACCATAACAACAACATTCAAATCCCAACTCAAAAACCCACCTGTTCAAACCGACATACTCCCTGTAACTGTACCCTGTGTGTCTCTGTTTCAGAGTCTGATTCCTTTATTAAAAGGGGAACTATCTTATAAATGGCCTTTTTCAGTGTTTAGCATTGTTTCCTAGCTATGTGAACTTATATTAATATGATCTATGTCTCAAAATTCTCATATTGGCGCATTCTTCCAATTCTCCTCTCACAATATTCACCCTCACTGAACTGAGTCATTTGAAAATGTGCTGATTTGTGATGTCAGAGAGACACCGCTGCATGATAATGTGGCTGTGTGGCATCAGGTACATGATGAGCTGCACACAGTGGTTGGAGCCCAGGCTCAAAACGGCTCGAGATCTTGAGGTAGAAAAATGCTGTTTTTGAGGACTTGATTAGAAATACAAAACAATGAATAAAAAATATATATATATTACAGAGGTGTTCCATAGACTCACAGGAATTGTGTAAAAGTGACCAAATAGTGAAAGAAATAGTAAAATAGTTCCCCTTTAAGCCATTTGTGTAAAAAAACACACATTGGTATTTGTTGCGGCATTACAGTGTGTGCATTTTTTTTTTTTCATACGTTTTTTTTCACAGTAACAACAACACAGACACGGGACAAAAACAGTGCAGTGGAGGATTAATAATTTAAATATATATAAAGTGTAAAGTGCAGAGTTTTATACTCCCTGTAACTGTACCCTGTGTGTTTTATACTCCCTGTAACTGTACCCTGTGTGTTTTATACTCCCTGTAACTGTACCCTGTGTGTTTTATACTCCCTGTAACTGTACCCTGTGTGTTTTATACTCCCTGTAACTGTACCCTGTGTGTTTTATACTCCCTGTAACTGTACCCTGTGTCTCTGTTTTATACTCCCTGTAACTGTACCCTGTGTGTTTTATACTCCCTGTAACTGTACCCTGTGTCTCTGTTTTATACTCCCTGTAACTGTACCCTGTGTGTTTTATACTCCCTGTAGCTGTACCCCGTGTGTTTTATACTCCCTGTAACTGTACCCTGTGTGTTTTATACTCCCTGTAACTGTACCCTGTGTGTTTTATACTCCCTGTAACTGTACCCTGTGTGTTTTATACTCCCTGTAACTGTACCCTGTGTGTTTTATACTCCCTGTAACTGTACCCTGTGTGTTTTATACTCCCTGTAACTGTACCCTGTGTGTTTTATACTCCCTGTAACTGTACCCTGTGTGTTTTATACTCCCTGTAACTGTACCCTGTGTGTTTTATACTCCCTGTAACTGTACCCTGTGTGTTTTATACTCCCTGTAACTGTACCCTGTGTGTTTTATACTCACTGTAGCTGTACCCTGTGTGTTTTATACTCCCTGTAACTGTACCCTGTGTGTTTTATACTCACTGTAACTGTACCCTGTGTGTTTTATACTCCCTGTAACTGTACCCTGTGTGTGTTTTATACTCCCTGTAACTGTACCCGGTGTGTTTTATACTCCCTGTAACTGTACCCTGTGTGTTTTATACTCACTGTAACTGTACCCTGTGTGTTTTATACTCCCTGTAGCTGTACCCTGTGTGTTTTATACTCCCTGTAACTGTACCCTGTGTGTTTTATACTCCCTGTAACTGTACCCTGTGTGTTTTATACTCCCTGTAGCTGTACCCTGTGTGTTTTATACTCCCTGTAACTGTACCCTGTGTGTTTTATACTCCCTGTAACTGTACCCGGTGTGTTTTATACTCCCTGTAACTGTACCCGGTGTGTTTTATACTCCCTGTAACTGTACCCTGTGTGTTTTATACTCACTGTAACTGTACCCGGTGTGTTTTATACTCCCTGTAACTGTACCCTGTGTGTTTTATACTCACTGTAACTGTACCCTGTGTGTTTTATACTCCCTGTAACTGTACCCTGTGTGTTTTATACTCACTGTAACTGTACCCTGTGTGTTTTATACTCCCTGTAACTGTACCCTGTGTGTTTTATACTCACTGTAACTGTACCCTGTGTGTTTTATACTCACTGTAACTGTACCCTGTGTGTTTTATACTCCCTGTAACTGTACCCTGTGTGTTTTATACTCCCTGTAACTGTACCCTGTGTGTTTTATACTCACTGTAACTGTACCCTGTGTGTTTTATACTCACTGTAACTGTACCCTGTGTGTTTTATACTCCCTGTAACTGTACCCTGTGTGTTTTATACTCACTGTAACTGTACCCTGTGTGTTTTATACTCCCTGTTGTTTGTTTTGTTTTTAACTTCACTGACACTTTTGTCAAGACCACTGTTTTAAATGTCGACTGTCTTGGTTTGTTTTCATGTCCTGTAAGGTGACCGTGGGTATTAAAAATAAAATGTATTATTATTATTATTATTATTATTATTATTATTATTATTATTATTATTATTATTATTATTATTATTATTATTATTATTATTATTATTATTATTATTATTATTATTATCATTATTATTATAACAGGTTGGGTGTGGGCAGGGGTGTAAAAAGTACCCAGAAATTATACTTAAGTGAAAGTATTGGGTACCGTCTCAAAATCTTACTCAAGTAAAAGTCAGAGTATCTGGCTAAAAACACACTTGAGTAAAAGTCAAAAAGTTTCTACTTTTAAATGTACTTTAAGTACTAAAAAGTCAAAGTAAAAACTATCTTTTATTCCGGCGCAATGAAATGTTCCGTTTCGTCCTCTTCATCACTCCTACTATCGTTTGTGGCCATCTTCTGTAGCTCGTCACTCTGACTGTCTATTCTTCTGATAGCAGGTGTTCAATCAAAGAACCCCGCTCTCTAGTCTTGCACAAGGACCAATCAGCACGGGTATGGGCGGGTTCATTTTCCATTGATGGGGATTTGATTGGCTGTTTTTAAATAAAGCGCGGCCGCAGGATTAATAACGTTAACGTTAGTTGGGCCAGAGAAACAAATATACTAATTAAAATGGTTGGACCTGCGAGATCTGTACTTTGTAGGTCTGCATTTTAAATGTAAGGAGTAAAAAAATATCTATTTTTTTCTCTGAAATGTAATGGAGTAAAAGTACAAGTATACAAACCTAAAGCAGGGATCTTTGATTAAACACCTGCTATCAGAAGAATAGAGTCAGTGACAAGTCTGGGTGTGTGTCTTGGATGGGGATGTGGTGGGGATTGACGTGGTGGAGATTGATGTGTGGGGTGGGGTGTTTGGAAAACTGACTGTTCCGGGGGGGGGGGGGGGGGGGGGGGGGGGGGGGGGGGGGGCACACAGTCAGGGTGGGGGGGGGGGGGGGGGGGGGGGTTCACATACCTTCAAGCAACTGAAGTATTGGTATTAAATTCCTCAGTCTAAAGAGATGACCTTGGCAAGCCTGGCAAGCCTTCTAGTGATGCATTGTTAAAGCGCCTCCGAGTGAATCTCTTCCAGTAATGAAGAACACTCTTATCTCAGTTTTTGGATGAATCCCACTCATGAGAAACAACTAATATGTGATTCTTCTTGCAGGGAGTGCACTCCTATCACATATAGCTGATAAATGACATTATTAAATGTAGCGTAATACTAAAACAAACTAAAAGCTCAAGGACTCTTATAGGAGCCAAAGCACTCATACCTTATTTCTATTGGCTTAGTTGCCTACACTGTTAAAGTCTACATTTCAGAATACAATGGGGCTTAGCTGTATATTTAGGTTATTGTATTATTATATGAATGTTTATATGTTTATTTTTATAACCTTACATTGAAACGGCATTAGGAATATTGATTGGATTTAGATAAAGTAATTGAACAGTCTTATTTGTCATAGGGCCTAACAAAAATAATGGTTTGGTTCCGGTTGCCGACCGACCCTGCCGATTTAGGTGTGACCCAATTTATTTTATGAGTTTAAACATAAAGATTAAAAAAAATAATAATCTTTTCTTTTTTTTTTTACAATAAAGTTTCATAAAAATCTTAGTCAAACCTTTAGTATTATGGATTTTAAACATGCTGGCAGAGTACATGCATCCATGTTGTTGTGAACATTTTAATTAAATAAAGAAATTCCCATAGTCGCCGTGGGAAAAAATTCAATAAAATAAATTCCCTACCTACCCATGGCCTTAACTGACAACCAACAGGGAGGGGGGGGGGGGGGGGAGAGCGAGCAAGAGCCCATGTATTGTATTTATTATTTGTATGTCTTTTAATCTACTTTCATTCTGATTTAATTACTGGACTGTCATTATTGTTATTATTATTTCTGTTATTGTCCTGTGATTTATCGTTGATTATTACTGTTACTGTATATGTATAGTTTGTCTTGTTTCATGTTAAAAAAAGGGAAAATAAAAAACATTTGTTAAAGGGGAACTATTTTACTATTTCTTTCACTATTACACACTCAAAAAGGCCATTTATAAGATAGTTCCCCTTTAAAAAAAAAAAGGGAATAGGGTACTCCAGTATTCTGCCTTTGATATTGTGATATTATTCAGGATAATCCAGTATGCTGTGGTTAATATTGTGATATTATTCAGGATACACCATTCTGTTTTTAATATTGTCATATTATTCAGGATACTACAGTATTCGGTCTTTAATATTGTGATATTATTCATGCTGTGATGTGAATGCCGTCCATGTTAGTTTACCTTCAATGGAGAAGTGCATTAAATAACTTTAATGCAAAAAAAAAAGTGTCCTCTGTTCTTTCATTTCAGCATTGTCTATCGCAGAACACATTCCATTGTGGGCAGAGAGCATGCCTGGTTTCATTCCAACCTTGCCTAAACACCAGCTGATGATTTCACTAATTGGCTCACCTCTTCAACTAGCTCACCTGGTGCAATGTATAGTTAAAATGAAAACTTGGCCAATGATGGAATCCTTTCAAAAAATAAATAAAATTACTTTAACTTTTTAGTACTTAAATACATTTAAAAGTAGGACTTTTACTCAAGTGTGTTTTTAGCCAGATACTCTGACTTTTACTTGAGTCAGATTTTGAGACAGTACCCATACTTTCACTTAAGTATAATTTCTGGGTACTTTTTACACCCCTGGAAGGGAGGAACCAACAGGAAGCAATATAAAGAGGAATCTGAATGTTTTGCTTTTAAATGCATGTTATGACTTTGTTATTAGACTCGTGTATGAGCCCTTGTGCCCGTGTGTATCATCACACTGCTGGTCTCTCTCTCTCCTGTCTCTTAGTGCAGAGCAGGTGTGTGTATCATCACACCGCTGGTCTCTCTCTCTCCTGTCTCTAGTGCAGAGCAGGTGTGTGTATCATCACACTGCTGGTCTCTCTCTCCTGTCTCTAGTGAAGAGCAGGTGTGTGTATCATCACACTGCTGGTCTCTCTCTCCTGTCTCTAGTGAAGAGCAGGTGTGTGTATCATCACACCGCTGGTCTCTCTCTCTCCTGTCTCTAGTGTGTGTATCATCACACTGCTGGTCTCTCTCTCCGTCTCTAGTGCAGAGCAGGTGTGTGTATCACCACACCGCTGGTCTCTCTCACCTGTGGGCAGCGCAGCAGGTGTGTGTATCACCACACCGCTGGTCTCTCTCACCTGTGGGCAGCGCAGCAGGTGTGTGTATCACCACACCGCTGGTCTCTCTCACCTGTGGGCAGCGCAGCAGGTGTGTGTATCACCACACCGCTGGTCTCTCTCACCTGTGGGCAGCGCAGCAGGTGTGTGTATCACCACACCGCTGGTCTCTCTCACCTGTGGGCAGCGCAGCAGGTGTGTGTATCACCACACCGCTGGTCTCTCTCACCTGTGGGCAGCGCAGCAGGTGCGTGGAGGTGCGTGAGTTGAGCAGGGCGGTGAGGATGTGGCGCACGCAGCCCTGCAGCTCCCTCTCCAGGGCCGTCCTCCACGGGGGCTGCGGCTGGCGCTCCGTGGCGCAGGCGGTGCAGGTGTAGGCCGCGCTCTCCGGCAGCCTGGACAGCAGCTCGTACATCTCGTCTGGGGGACAGGGGGGGGGGGGGGGGGGGGCAGACGGTGACAGGTCATTATCTGGGTCCGTCAGCGGCGCGGTCGTCCTCTGATGTCACAGAGGGGTGACGACGGCAGAGACAGACGGAACAACGACAACTGCAAAAACGAGATGACGGACGATGTGCCGACAATAGCAGCTCTGCGTCTCCGAGGGACGGAGAGACACTCTGTACGGCGGCGGGTTTAACCGCGTCACGTTAGAGGGATATTAGGACTATTTTTAACTAGGGATGCTCGATATTGGCTTTTTTACCGATATACCGATATTGTCCAACTCTTAATTTCCGATACCGATATCAACCGATACCGATGTATGCAGGGTTTCCCCCCCGCCCCAAAAAAACGGAATAATTTCAGGTAATTAACATTACATATCTCTTGTCGTGGAATTAACACAACAGTATGCATACTTTTGACAATAAATAAAATCAGAATTTGTTCTTACTTGCTTGCCTGGGTAAATAAAGGTTATAGAAATTAAGTGAATAAATTCATTAAAAATAAGTTATAGAAATTATAGAAATTTAAGTGAATATCGGTAGGCCGATAATATCGGACATCCCTATTTTTAACCCTTTCACTGCCACACGACAGCCGGTTAACCCTTTCACTGTGACAATACAGAAGGTTAGCCCTTTACTATCACACAACCGATGGCGATGCTCCATCATTGCATCGCGGAGCTAATGATGCTAATGATGGAGCATCGCCGTCGGTTGTGTGATAGTAAAGGGTTAACCTTCTGTCGTGTGGCAGTGAAAGGGTTAAGATACCGGATTTGTCTCCGTTCACAAAAGTGCACCAGTGTTAATGGGTCGTGGGAATTGGTTACATTTAGTTACATTTGTATATGTAGTGTAAACACAGTGTACTGTACTGTCTGTAGAGTGCTTTTGAGATACCACATGTCAAATACATTTATTATTATTATTTGTTCGTGATGCCAGTGGACGAGCCGTCCAAAGAGCTTGTTTATGTTTATTCATTTGCGCAATGAAAAATATAAATAATAACAAATGGAACAAAATATACAAGTGAGATTAAAAACCATAAGAGGTTCATGAAGGAATCTGACCTGATAAACAACACAAACAATAATGAAACAAACCACTGAAAATAAATATAAAATAAGCACCAGTAAACCAGGATACAATAGTCATAAAAGTATATGAATGTAAAGTTTTCTTTACAAAATAACATCACTATTTAAATGCAGTGTGTGTGTGTCAGTACACAACACACACCCAATCACCAAACACACCCAATCACCACACACACCCAATCACCACACACATCCAATCACCGCACACACCCAATCACCACACACACAATCACCGCACACATCCAATCACCACACACATCCAGTCAGCACACACACACACACACATCCAATCAACACACACACACACACACACACACACACACACACACACAGTTATCTGGTGAGAACACAGAGGGAGCGGGGAGCAGGCAGGCTGGGTGCTACTGACCGGAGAGGCTCTCACACTTGGCGTGGACCCAGTGGTCGCAGCGGCCGCACTGAATCATCTTGCTGTCGTAGTCGTCGTCATCGTAGCACTTATCACACAGCGGGCAGAAGTTCCCTGGGAGAGGAGAGGAGAGGAGGAGAGGAGAGGAGAAGAGAGGAGAGGAGAGGAGGAGACGAGAGCAGAGGAGAGGAGAGGAGAGGAGAGGAGAGGAGAGGAGAGGAGAGGAGAGGAGAGGAGAGGAGAGGAGAGGAGAGGAGAAGAGAGGAGAGGAGATGAGGGGAGAGGAGGAGACAAGAGGAGAGGAGAGGAGAGGAGAGGAGAGGAGAGGAGAGGAGAGGAGAGGAGAGGAGAGGAAGGGTTTTAGGGGTATATATATATATATATATATTTTTTTTTGTATTAATTGTTTTTTATTGTATCCGATTATTCTTTACTGTATTTTATCTCCCTATGTTTTCCTCCCCCTGCGTGGTGGGCACACCCTCGCTTCACCCACAGACTCACTCTAACAAGTGCATGTTGCATCAGCGTTATATGTATACTTGTATATATGTTTCATTATCAATACAGATCTCTACCCATCTATCTGAGGAGGGGTTCTGGTCCGGAGGCCCGGTGACTAATGTGTCGTCGGGCTGCCGTTCACCTGGCCGGCGGCCACCGACCGGATTTACCGCCGCGGTGTTAATTATCCGCGGTGATATTCCATTAAAGCATCGTGAGAGAACCATTTATCTAATTTACAACAACAACAACCGAAGACAGATAAATCACCGGCCATGGAGCCTCCTTCCTGCCTGCCTGCCTGCCCCCGTGTCGTGCCGGGATGCTGGGGTACGACGTCTATCCAGTGACTCGTGAGTGAAAAGCATGCTGGGTATTGTAGTGCACTCGCTATAGTAAATAAACCACTGCCCTTTACACGCGGTACATTTTTTACAGCGGCACGGTGGTGTAGTGGTTAACACTGTCGCCTCACAGCAAGAAGGTCCAGGGTTCGATTCCCGCTTGGGGACCAGGTTTCCATGATGCCAGGTACTCAGGTGCGGTATCTCCCGGGCCTTTCTGTGTGGAGTTTGCATGTTCTCCCCCTCTGTGCTCGCACGGGTTTCCACCCAGATAAGATAAACCCAATGGAAAAACATGCACAACAGATCGCTAACGCTGTGGCTTCCTTGACGAAGACGGACAGGAGCACTTGGATTGGTCCCCGGGGCGCGGCTCACGTTGACGCCCTATCTGCTCCCGGCTGCCCATGGGGGGAAGGACAACGGGTTGGGAAAAGTGCAGAGAGACATTTCATCGGCGACTCAGTGCATGTGTGTGTGTGTGTTCCTGTGGGTCGCCCATCTCGCGTGTGTGTGTTAATCTGCATGACAAATAAAGACTTCCAGGAAAAAATCTAGTTAAAATACCGGAAGTGTTGCGGTGGTCTATGGTAAACGGTGCATTTATATATAACTCTTTTATCCAAAGCGCTTTACAATTTGTTCCTCATATTTTCCCCGTTCACTCACACCATTCACACACCGACGGTGGAGGCGACCATGCAAGGTGCCGACCTGCTCATCCTGGGAGCAGTTAGGGGTTAAACCCTCTGAGGTCTGGGTTATTTTGTGATTGTGACCCCCCCCCCCCCCCCCTAATTCTGGGCCCTTTTGGGGGATTTCCATTATTCTTTTTATTTTTTAGGCCCCAGACACTCACCTTTAGCGAACAGCTTGGCACAGTCGTGGCACATGGAGAAGTCATGTGACCACTGGCCCCGCCCCCGCCCCCCCCCCCCCCCTCCTAAAGGGCCCCAGACGCTCACCTTTAGCGAACAGCTTGGCACAGTCGTGGCACATGGAGAAGTCATGTGACCACTGGGCGTCCCAGGCCTTGCCGGGTTTGGTGGCTCCGCAGCTCTTACAGCGAACGCACTTGGTGCAGACCTGGAGACAAAACACAGAGAGGTCAGAGGTCAGACTGCAGGAGAGGAGAGAGGAGAAGGCCCCGAGCGTAGGTTTGTCAAGAGAGAGAGAGGGGGGGGGGGGGGGGGGCGTGCTGGTAGTAGAGGAAGGATGGAGAGATAGGAGAGAAAGAGAAAAGAAGGAGGGGAGAAAAGAGAGATAGAGAGGGAGACGGGAAGAGAGCGTGCAAGAGAGAAAGATGGAGAGAGCAGGACATTGGGAAAGAAAAGTGCACAGGAAGAGATCAAGGAGAGGTGTGAGTGAGTGAGTGAGTGAGTCGAGTGAATGAGTGAGTTGAGTAAGTGAGTGAATGAGTCAGTTGAGTGAAAGAGCGAGTTGAGTGAGTTGAGTAAATGAGTGAGTGAGTGAATGAGTGAGTCAAGTGAGTGAGTTGAGTGAGTTGAGTTGAGTGAGTGAGTGAGTGAGTGAGTGAGTGAGTGAGTGAATGAGTGAGTTGAGTTAAGTGAGTGAATTGAGTGAGTGAGTGAGTGAGTGAGTGAGTGAGTGAGTTGAGTGAGTGGAGTTGAGTGAGTGAGTGAGTTGAGTGAGTGAGTGAGTGAATGAGTGAGTGAGTGAGTGAGTGAGTGAGTGAGTGAGTGAGTGAGTGAGTGAGTGGAGTGAGTGAGTGAGTGAGTGGAGTGAGTGAGTTGAGTGAGTGAGTGAGTGAGTGAGTGAGTTGAGTGAGTGAGTGGAGTGAGTGAGTGAGTTGAGTGAGTGAGTGAGTGAATGAGTGAGTGAGTGAGTGAGTGAGTGAGTGAGTGAGTGAGTGAGTGAGTGAGTGAGTGAGTGGAGTGAGTGAGTGAGTGAGTGGAGTGAGTGAGTTGAGTGAGTGAGTGAGTGAGTGAGTGAGTTGAGTGAGTGAGTGGAGTGAGTGAGTGAGTGAGTGAGTGAGTGAGTGAGTGAGTGAGTGAGTGAGTGAGTGAGTGAGTGAGCGAGTGAGTGAATGAGTGAGTGAGTGAGTGAGTGAGTGAGTGAGTGAGCGAGTGAGTGAGTGAGCGTACCCAGACTCTCTTCTTCTTGGTGGGTCTGGTGGGGTGGTTAGGGCCCAGGCACTCGGGGTGATAGCTGTTATGGCACTTATCACACTCTAGCAGCTGCTGCTGCAGTGAGAGAGAAGGGGGGGAGGGGGGGGGGGGGGATAATCACTTAAGATGATCGTTCAAATATCAAATCACTTCATTCACAACGGGGCTTCAGTAATGTCACAAGCGGTGTCACGATACAGCTAGAAAAGCAGCTGTCCTCTGCACCTGTCCGTCTGAGAGAGTGGATGGAGAAGAGGGGCAATAGTTTGAGTGTTTCTCTCTCGCGTCTTGGCACCGACACCGACGCAGTGGCATCGCCAGGATGTTTTCTTCTCTCCTCGTCCCAATTTCCGAGAACGGTATAGTCAAGATCGCTGGATCTGACCAGCAGGGCATTGGCCGCCGTGACACTTTCACGCACTCCTCCAGATCGAGATTAAAATAGCAGCGGCGACGGGGGCGGGCAGACGGCCCGAGATTTACTTGGCAGCGGGGCGAGACCTTCATTCACCGTTAGTTAGGTAATGGAACATTCCTCAAGAATCCATCAGCCGGCCGGGGGATTTGATGTGAGGATTTGTTTCATCGCATCATCTGCGAGGAATCCCATTTGTCTGGCCGTTTCATAGATGCTGCTTCTCCTGCCTCGAGTCCAGTGTGCCGTGATGAATACATCAATACGACGTATTATCCCGAGAGAGACCCTCACGGGGCTCCTGCTACCCAGGACGACATCACTGTGTTTCAGAGACTAGCAGGAAGACAGCGCTGTGTTTCAGAGACTAGCAGGAAGACAGCGCTGTGTTTCAGAGACTAGCAGGAAGACATCGCTGTGTTTCAGAGACTAGTAGGAAGACAGCGCTGTGTTTCAGAGACTAGCAGGAAGACATCGCTGTGTTTCAGAGACTAGTAGGAAGACAGCGCTGTGTTTCAGAGACTAGCAGGAAGACATTGCTGTGTTTCAGAGACTAGCAGGAAGACATCGCTGTGTTTCAGAGACTAGCAGGAAGACATCACTGTGTTTCAGAGACTAGTAGCAAGAAGACATCAGTGTGTTTCAGAGACTAGCAGGAAGACATCGCTGTGTTTCAGAGACTAGCAGGAAGACATCGCTGTGTTTCAGAGACTAGCAGGAAGACATCGCTGTGTTTCAGAGACTAGCAGGAAGACATCACTGTGTTTCAGAGACTAGCAGGAAGACAGCACTGTGTTTCAGAGACTAGCAGGACGACATCACTGTGTTTCAGAGACTAGCAGGAAGACAGCACTGTGTTTCAGAGACTAGCAGGAAGACAGCACTGTGTTTCAGAGACTAGCAGGAAGACATTGCTGTGTTTCAGAGACTAGCAGGAAGACATCGCTGTGTTTCAGAGACTAGTAGGAAGACAGCGCTGTGTTTCAGAGACTAGTAGCAGGAAGACAGCGCTGTGTTTCAGAGACTAGTAGGAAGACATCGCTGTGTTTCAGAGACTAGTAGGAAGACATCACTGTGTTTCAGAGACTAGCAGGAAGACAGCGCTGTGTTTCAGAGACTAGCAGGAAGACAGCGCTGTGTTTCAGAGACTAGTAGGAAGACATCACTGTGTTTCAGAGACTAGTAGCAGGACGACATCACTGTGTTTCAGAGACTAGCAGGAAGACAGCACTGTGTTTCAGAGACTAGCAGGACGACATCGCTGTGTTTCAGAGACTAGTAGCAGGACGACATCGCTGTGTTTCAGAGACTAGCAGGAAGACATCACTGTGTTTCAGAGACTAGCAGGAAGACATCACTGTGTTTCAGAGACTAGCAGGAAGACATCACTGTGTTTCAGAGACTAGCAGGAAGACATCGCTGTGTTTCAGAGACTAGCAGGAAGACATCGCTGTGTTTCAGAGACTAGCAGGAAGACAT
>NC_140165.1:319718839-319744698 GCF_963971535.1 Notolepis coatsorum
AGAGAGAGGCCCTGCCCTGAGAGAGAGAGGCCCTGCCCTGAGAGAGAGGCCCTGCCCTGAGAGAGAGAGGCCCTGCCCTGAGAGAGAGGCCCTGCCCTGGGAGAGGCCCTGCCCTGAGAGAGAGAGGCCCTGCCCTGAGAGAGGCCCTGCCCTGGGAGAGAGAGGCCCTGCCCTGAGAGAGAGGCCCTGCCCTGAGAGAGAGAGGCCCTGCCCTGAGAGAGAGGCCCTGCCCTGCCCTGAGAGAGGCCCTGCCCTGAGAGAGAGGCCCTGCCCTGGGAGAGAGAGGCCCTGCCCTGGGAGAGAGAGGCCCTGCCCTGAGAGAGAGAGGCCCTGCCCTGAGAGAGGCCCTGCCCTGAGAGAGAGAGGCCCTGCCCTGAGAGAGAGGCCCTGCCCTGAGAGAGAGAGGCCCTGCCCTGAGAGAGGCCCTGCCCTGAGAGAGAGAGGCCCTGCCCTGAGAGAGGCCCTGCCCTGAGAGAGAGGCCCTGCCCTGGGAGAGAGAGGCCCTGCCCTGGGAGAGAGAGGCCCTGCCCTGGGAGAGAGAGGCCCTGCCCTGAGAGAGGCCCTGCCCTGAGAGAGAGGCCCTGTCTGAGATGGGAGCTAAAGAATAACCTGAAACGGTTCAGGAACTACGACCTCAGCTCCTGCAGTTCATGCACACAACAGGAATACTTGGTAAACGGCTGCATTTATATAACGGCTTTTATCCAAAAGCGCTTCACAATGTATGCCCCTCGCATTCACCCGTCCGCTCGCTCATTCACACACCGACACCGACCCGCTCGGAGGAGGAGGAGGAGGAGGAGGAGGGCAGTCAGGGCGGGGTCACAACAAGCGTCTCGCTCAAGGACACTTCCGACGACGACGCGCTGCCGGAATCTAACCGGGAACCTTCCGATTACCAGAAGAATGCCGCGGCTCTACCCCCTGAGCCGCGAGCTTCCACCGGCAGCCCCTGAACTACGAGAAGAAGGAACTAGGAGAACGCCTTCTGACGTAAAAGGAGGCGTGGTGGATTGACGTGGTCCTACCTTGTCTTCTGGTCTCTGTTTGGCGGGTGGTGGAAGAAGAGAGCGAGGCGGGGGCTTCTTCTGCGGTTTTAACTCCAGTAGGGCTGTGGAGGACGAAGCACACAAGGGTATACACGTCAAACAAGTGGGTAACAGGGGTGTAAAGTAGGGATGTCCCGATCCGATCACGTGACTTTCCGAAGATCGGGATCGGCAAAAAAAAATTAAAATCAACAAACATGACCATGTTCTCGTCTTAAACTCATACTGAGGCCTTAGTTTTGGTTTTAAATTGCATATCATCATTCATTTATTTATTGTGACACAGAGCAGAAGAATTTTGCTAAAAAAAAAACACATTTCCTTTGATTTAATTATACATCAAATGATTTATGTCAAGGATTGCAATGCCTCGCTTGAATGAAGTTTTCACCTGGATAACGTCAACATTCAGGGTGAATGTAATGTGAGAAATTGGGATGAAAAAAAATTAAATTAAATTGATCGGATCGGGAAAGATCGGTATCGGTAGATACTCAAAATCACATGATCGGGATCGGATCGGGAGCAAAAAAATGTGATCGGGACATCCCTAGTGTAAAGTACTTGAGTAATTGTACTTCGTTACAATACTTAAGTACTGTTTTGGGGGATTTGTACTTTACTCAAGTATTATTAGGTTTGTATACTTGTATGTTTTACTCTATTACATTTCAGAGAAAAAATACACACGTTTTACTCCTTACATTTAAAATGCAGACCTACAAAGTACAAAGTACAAATCTCGCAGGTCCAACTATTTTAATTAGTATATTTGTTTCTCTGGCCGAACTAACGTTAACGTTATTAACTTATTAATCCTGCGGCCGCACTTTATTTAAAAACAGCCAATCAAATCCCCATCAATGGAACAAAAAAGAGCAATAAGAGTAATAAACAATGCAGGATATCGGGACCACACACACACACTGTTTCTACAATCACACATTTTGAAGTTCATTGATATGGTAAACTTTTAAAACTCTGCAAGTTATGTACAAAGCAAGAAATAATCAATTACCGGTAAATGTAAGAAGCACATTTCTGGATAAAGAGGGGGGATACAACCTCAGAGGACCATTGAACTTCAAAAAACCTGTGATGAAAACCAACCTGAAAATAATGTGTATCTCCTCTTACGGAGCCACCCTGTGGAATGGGCTAGATTCTATATAGTCTTACCCAGGGGTGTAAAAAGTACCCAGAAAGTGAAAGTATGGCTACTGTCTCAAAATCGTACTCAAGTAAAAGTCGGAGTATCTGGCTAAAAACACACTTGAGTAAAAGTATAAAAGCTTCTACTTTTAAATGTACTTAAGTACTGTCTGACTGTCTGTTCTTCAGATAGCAGGTGTTTAATCAAAGATCCCCCGCTTTCTAGTCTTGCACAAGGACCAATCAGCATGGGTATGGGCGGGTTAATTTTCAGTTCAGTTCAGTTCTTTTTTATTTTGGGTTTTGGACACATAACAACGGTCATTCCATAAATCACCAAAGTTTTACCAGCTGCTATTGCAGCATTGTCCAATTGTCCGAAAAGGGCTGAAGGGAGAAGCACTAGGCTTGTCGGGCCCTACCCCTGAAGACTTACGTTTCATTTCTTTATTTAATTTTTTTATTTACATACATACATAGTAAATACATATAGTGCACATTACAGTACACACATATAGTACACATTACAGTTAGTGATGCACCGATGTGAAAATTGTGGCCGATACCGGTATTAATATTGCTGTTTTGGCCGATACCGATATAGATAGTTATTAATATTCATTATTGTTAGGGCGGCTGAGTAGCACAGTGGGCAAGGCGCTCGCCACTAACGCAGGATATACTGGTATCGAGCCCAGCTCTCTGCGTTGCTACCGGCTTGGCCGGCCGTCATACTAACACAATTGGCAAGTGTTAGAGGTGGGAAAGCCGGTGGGTGGGGATTGGACGTTGTGGACAGCGACTCCTACAGGTCGGTTGGGTGACGCCTGCACAGCAGAAACAGGAAGTAGCGGGGGCAGCGTGAGCCTCCCACGCGTTACTCCTCGCCACTGAGAGTTCGAGCTGTCTGGTGAAAAGATGCGACAGGCTGCCTCCTTGTGTACCGGAGGGGACACACGTGATGCAAGGCTTCTATCCTCACTACAGCCGACCAGTGGGAGGCATAGTCTAGCAACGTTCAAGACAGGGGAGGGAAGAATTGGAATCACGAAATTGGGATGGGAGAAAAATAGAAAATAAGGCGAAAAAGTGGATAAAAAAAAATATATATTCATTATTGTTATATTGTAGAAACGTGTGCATTGAAATGTCTGTAAAGTCTCGACTACATTGAAAATGACGGCGACCTCGATTGTAATTTCGAGAATAAATAAAGGTGGATGATGAAGACTCCCGTAGGGAGGGACTAAGCAGGCGGGCAGAGTGATGCAACTGTGAGCCAATGTCTGACCTGTATCTGGAGCGGGGGGCGTGGCCAGGCCCTGCTGTTGCTGAGCGGGAAGCTGCTGCTGCTGCTTCCTCTTGGGCTCGCTGGGCGGGACCTTGATTGGGGCATCTTTCTTGGGAGGTGCCTGATTGGTCGGCGGCCGCTGCTGCTGCTGCTGCTGAGACGGCTGCTGGGACGACGGCGTCGACGGAGAGGGCGAGTTCTGGGCCGGCGACGACGACGAGGAGGACGAGGAGGACGAGGAGGAAGATGACGACGACGAAGAAGACGAGGACGAGGAGGAAGAGGAGGAGGAGGGGGGAGGAGGAGGAGGAGGGACAGGCTGCTGCTGCGGTTTGTGTCCTTTCCGGCTAGCGACGGTACCGCCGGGGGGGGCCGAGGGCTGTTTGGGGTCCTGGGGGGTCGTGGACTGGGCCGACGAGGTCTGTTTGGGGTCCGGGAGGGCCGGGGACTGGGCCGACGAGGGCTGTTTGGGGTGGTCCTGGGGGGTCGTGGTGGACTGGGCCGGGGTGGTGGCCGCCCCCCCGGGGGGCTGGGGGGGTTCGTTCGGGGGGGCGGGGGGGGAGAGCGCCGCGGGGACCGGCGGAGACGTGGGCTGCTGCAGTCTCGGCTTCTCCTCTCCGGGCTTCGGGGGAGGAGTTTCACTCTTCCTACGGGGAGGCTCCTCCTTCAGGGGCCCGGGGGCGGGCTTGGGGGCGGGCTGCTCGGAGCCGAGCTCCTTCTTGTTGTCGGGCAGCTTGTTCTTCTTCTTGTCCTTCTTGCCCTTGCCTTGATTCTTCTGCAGGAACATCTTGGAGGGCATCCACTGGAGGTTCTGGCACTTGCGGACCCTAGAGAACCAGACCGGCACAGTGTTATGCAACCTTTTCCCCCTTAAGCACATCATTCCTCTTGGTTTTACCTAATGCGTCAATACGGGTTTTCTTGTCTATGAATCACTTAACGCTCTAGGGCCAGAATACATCTATGACTTGCCTCCACCCTACGAGCCCTCTAGACCCCTCAGGTCCCCTGGGACCCGTCTGCTAACTGTTCCAAGAGTCAAAACAAAGCATGGTGAGGCAGCATTCAGTTGTTGTTATTATTATTATTATGCCACACATAGTTGGAACAAACTTCCAGAAGCTCTTAAATCTGCCCCTACTCTACTTTTAAAAACAAGCTAAAAGATTTAATGTTCACCATTGTATATATATATATATATTTTTTTTTTGTTTTGTTATGCTCTTCCTCTTTGTATTCCCTTTGATATGTTTTATGTAAAACACTTTGAATTGCCACTCAGTGTATGGAATGTGCTATATTAGAAATAGACTTGCCATGCTTTCATTACAGAAACCCTTCCACTGAAAAACTCTTAAAAAAATAAATCCAGTATAACTTAAAATTAAAATAGAGCCAGTTGGGACGGTAATGAATCATGACAGAATCATCGGCTCTAATGTTCAATGACTCGCTTGCAGAACTGCTTTTAGTTTTTAATATCTCAGACTCACTTGCAGAACTGCTTTTTAATATCTCAAGACTCACTTGCAAAACTGCTTTTTAATATCTCAAGACTCACTTGCATAACTGCTTTTTAATATCTCAAGACTCACTTGCAAAACTGCTTTTTAATATCTCAAGACTCACTTGCATAACTGCTTTTTAATATCTCACTCACTTGCATAACTGCTTTTTAATATCTCACTCACTTGCAGAACTGCTTTTTAATATCTCACTCACTTGCAGAACTGCTTTTTAATATCTCAAGACTCACTTGCAGAACTGCTTTTTAATATCTCAAGACTCACTTGCAGAACTGCTTTTTAATGTTTCAGACTCACTTGCAGAACTGCTTTTTAATGTTTCAGACTCACTTGCAGAACTGCTTTTTTATATCTCACTCACTTGCATAACTGCTTTTTAATATCTCACTCACTTGCATAACTGCTTTTTAATGTCTCACTCACTTGCATAACTGCTTTTTAATATCTCACTCACTTGCAGAACTGCTTTTTAATATCTCAAGACTCACTTGCAGAACTGCTTTTTAATATCTCAAGACTCACTTGCAGAACTGCTTTTTAATATCTCAAGACTCACTTGCAGAACTGCTTTTTAATATCTCAAGACTCACTTGCAGAACTGCTTTTTAATATCTCAAGACTCACTTGCAAAACTGCTTTTTAATATCTCAAGACTCACTTGCATAACTGCTTTTTAATATCTCACTCACTTGCATAACTGCTTTTTAATATCTCACTCACTTGCAGAACTGCTTTTTAATATCTCACTCACTTGCAGAACTGCTTTTTAATATCTCAAGACTCACTTGCAGAACTGCTTTTTAATATCTCAAGACTCACTTGCAGAACTGCTTTTTAATGTTTCAGACTCACTTGCAGAACTGCTTTTTAATGTTTCAGACTCACTTGCAGAACTGCTTTTTTATATCTCACTCACTTGCATAACTGCTTTTTAATATCTCACTCACTTGCATAACTGCTTTTTAATGTCTCACTCACTTGCATAACTGCTTTTTAATATCTCACTCACTTGCAGAACTGCTTTTTAATATCTCAAGACTCACTTGCAGAACTGCTTTTTAATATCTCAAGACTCACTTGCAGAACTGCTTTTTAATATCTCAAGACTCACTTGCAGAACTGCTTTTTAATATCTCAAGACTCACTTGCAGAACTGCTTTTTAATATCTCACTCACTTGCAGAACTGCTTTTTAATGTTTCAGACTCACTTGCATAACTGCTTTTTAATGTCTTATCTGCTTTAATGTCTCAGACTCACTTGCAGCACTGCTTCTTAATGTCTTATCTGCTTTAATGTCTCAGACTCACTTGCAGAACTGCTTTTTAATATCTCAAGACTCACTTGCAGAACTGCTTTTTAATATCTCACTCACTTGCAGAACTGCTTTTTAATGTTTCAGACTCACTTGCATAACTGCTTTTTAATGTCTTATCTGCTTTAATGTCTCAGACTCACTTGCAGCACTGCTTCTTAATGTCTTATCTGCTTTAATGTCTCAGACTCACTTGCAGCACTGCTTCTTAATGTCTTATCTGCTTTAATGTCTCAGACTCACTTGCAGCACTGCTTCTTAATGTCTTATCTGCTTTAATGTCTTAGACTCACTTGCAGCACTGCTTCTTAATGTCTTATCTGCTTTTAATGTCTCAGACTCACTTGCAGCACTGCTTCTTAATGTCTTATCTGCTTTTAATGTCTCAGACTCACTTGCAGCACTGCTTCTTAATGTCTTATCTGCTTTTAATGTCTCAGACTCACTTGCAGCACTGCTTCTTAATGTCTTATCTGCTTTAATGTCTCAGACTCACTTGCAGCACTGCTTCTTAATGTTGCGTCCCCCGAACTTGGGCTTGTCCAGGCAGTTGGTGCAGACCCCACAGTCCTCTGGCACCTGGCAGCCCGAACACTGGCCACAGCGGCGCGACCTGCGACCCTTCTTGGGAGGGACATCCGGGATGACCTTCTGCTGGCGCGTCTCCCGGGGCTTTAGGGGCGGGGACTGGGGCTCCGCCTCCTCCGAACCAGCGACCGATGATTTGTCTAGAGGAGCAGGAGAGAGTACAGGGTCATTGAGTGATCGACGAGGAAACACAAACCGATGCTCGCCGATTTGAATAGTCATCATCGCGCCGCCTCGTGTGTTTGTCTGGGTTTTGCGAACGTAAAATGGAAAATGGTGTACCGTACTTTTCGGACTATAAGCCGCGGCTTTTTCCCCCATTTTTCGACCCTGCGGCTTATATAACGGTGCGGCTTATATGTGACTCGATGTGACCAAACCCGAAAATGTTAAAATCAAAATATTGCTTTTTTGACTGCATTGAAATGTTATTTATCTGTTCCCTTATTTGCTAAACTTAATACAACTTGTAAATGAGTTCATTCTTGTTATTTGTCTGACAGTATTGTGTCCCAATGCTAATTACATATGGTAATTAAACATTAAAACACCTGCGGCTTATAGTCCAGTGCGGCTTATATATGTACACATCATTCAATTTATCTGCTGCGGCTTATAGTCAGGTGCGGTTTATAGTGCGAAAAGTACGGTATTTATATATCCAGGGTTCCCACAGACGTTGCGAAATGAAATTCAAGGACTTTCAAGTAATTTCCTAAGCACTGTGTTTCATTTTAAAAGGGCATTTAAAAGGATACAATTCACTTTTAAATGCCGTTTTTTTTATAGAAAGAAATCGGATCTAATATTTATGGCTTAAAACCAATTTCCGACAATTAGTTACACTTTAAATAAAAATAATGATATTTCTTGATTCAGAAATTTTTTTATCATGGATGAACAAAACTTTCAATGCGAACGGTCGATTTGAATTTCAAGGACTTTTTAACCTCTTAACTGGCGCCCCCAAAAGTGGCAATTTTTTTTTACTTGACTGCATACTTTTTTTGCAAACCAAAATACTATGCTTTATACTTATAGCACATGCATGAGCCTGGTCTATTTTGAAAGATAACATTTTTTTTTTTTTTTTAAACAAACATATAAACAAACATGACAACACACGATAAGATATACAAGCATTAATTACAGTGCATATCCAATGAAATTACCATTTAGTCAAATGTCTTATACAGGATATACCCCTAATACCTGTTATCTAAAAACCTACACACATATGCTCCAGCTCGTACCCCCCCCCTCCCGGACCCCCCATTGGATAATCCAACCATTATAACTTGTTCCTAAGATAACATTCTGAAGTTTCTGATGCAATAAAGGAAATTCACTTTGTGCTAATGAAATAGAAAACCATTTCCTCATTGACTCCAATGCATTCAGCGGAAGTTTCTCTTCCTGTTTGCGCTCGTGACTTTTCACCTAGATCCCTGATTCGCTCATCCCCGCGTGGGGTAGCATTGGATAGCCACACTCATTGGTTACAACCCTGTCCAATAATTTTCGAGATCACCAAATGATTGACGAGCTAGAGCGTCGGGAGTCGGGAGTGGTATTCAAAAAAATAAAAAGTCTGCCGTGTACTTCCGCGCACGCCTCACATATCGGCATGTAACTCGAGAACCGCTGCAGGGCCCGTACACACGTCGCACGCGGCGAGGAGGAGACTCACCGTCGTTCCCCATGGCGGACAGGATCTTCTCCCGCTCCTCCCAGGGCAAGGCACTGAGTGTGGGCATGTCGTCGGGGAACACCGCCCGGTTGCGCCCCAGAGCCACCGCTGCCCGACGACACACGTGCTTGATGCGGGGGCCGCGCACGGACGCCTCCGACGAGTCGCTCTCCTGGCCCTGGTGGGGGGGGGCGAGCGAGCGGGAAAACAAACAGAGATAAGATATTCCTTTTATTGATTGATCCCCTCGGGGGGGAAACTCGGGCATCATAGCAGCAAGGGGGGGGGGGGGGGGGGGAACAGGTATGGGCAGGGTAATAGTAGAAGACATTCTAGTATAATTATAGTACAGTAGAAAAGTTTAAAATAGGCAGTGTAAACAATATAATTAACTCGGAATTAGTGATGCACGCTATATCGGCCGATATGGCAGTTTTTTTTACACATCGGTCCGATATCAAGATAGGGCAGATATTAAAAAATAATAATAATAAATTATCTTTTTTTTTTCTTCATTTTTACATGTTTTGGCCTTAAATAGTTTAAAAATATCAGTCATTTCGGAAAAGAAGTTACAAAAGTAAAAAAAATTAAATGCGTTTTGGAAAATAGCTCTTTATTTGATTATCATAAAAAAGTGTTTTCTAACCAGAGATATCGACATGGGTGAATATCGGTATCGGCCAGAACAGCAATATTAATATCGGTTATCGGTATCGGCCACAATTTTCACATCGGTGCATCACTACTCAGGAATTAACTCGCATCTGAGCAAGTAGGCAGTGTGATCAAAGCGGCGTAGGGCCCGGGCCTGAAACTGCACCCCGAGAGAGAGAGTGCCCTAGAACTCTCCGTCACTCTCCACGTTTAAATCCAGACTCAAAACCTACCTGTTCTCCCCAAGCTTACAACCTTCCCTAGTCCCTACCCATTATGTCCTGCGTATACTATTCATACCGTTGCTTATTCCCCGTTCATTTGTTTTGCTCATTGTCAGCGTCTTTGGAAAATCGCTTTATAAATCAAATGTATTATTATTAGAGGGAACTGCGCCCTGAGTGGGAGGTTCAAAAGGGTCAAAGTGGGTATCAAACAGGAGGGAAGACTGTCAGGTTTTAAACTGTGGATACCGAACAGAGAAGGTAAAGACGACTTTGAACTGTTGAACACAGTAATCCAGAACTATTTTATTGCACTGTAAAGAAATGTTTTTATATACTGTATGTCTGCACTTTGTGCTCATTTTATGTCTATTCTATTCTATTTTATTGCACTGCACTATTGCACTATTTGATCTTACTCTTTTTATTATTGTCTATTTAAAACTGAATCAAACCATAAACAAGGTGGCCTGTTGGGATGTTAGATCCTAATGTGAAAAACTGTGATTTTATATGTCTGCACTTTATGTCTTTTTTCTGTTGTGAAGCACTTTGAGCTGCAGTTTCTGTATGAAAGGTGCTATACAAATAAAGTTTATTATTATTATTATCAAAGGTGCAGATGAGGGTCTGTTACAACAAACACTAGAATCTAAATATATACTACGAGTAAGTAAAGTATACACAGGTGGAGTATACATAAGGTTATCTTAACTCATTCAGCGCCGTTCACGCATATATACGCGTTTGTCCGCCAATCGAATAATACCAACCACGTGTATATATACGTTATTGGATCGTTATTTCTTTTATTCGCTATTTCCATTCATAAATCACCCAGGAAGGCTGTGGTACCATATGCAAGGTGTCTGAGATTGCAAAGGTCCAATACCGCCGCCCTGGTGGTATGCGGCCGATGTCGCACTTCCTTTCTGACTCTGTGTATGACTCTGTGTATCATTGAAATTCCTCCGGGCGGAGTTTTTGAGTAACCTGGACCGAGGGGTATACCCGACGAAATGCCAATGGATTAAGTATAATATGCGGCCTAATACTAGCCTCCCAGGAATTACCCTAAGCCGCTCTAAAACCATACTTATATTCACCACGGTATAAAACGGGAATGTATGGATGGAAAAATATTCCTTTTTCACATCTTAGATAGATAGATACTCGATGTCAAATGGGCCATAGTATTGCATATATAGCAATAATATTTAAATAGTTATAGCCCTGCAAACAAGGTGAGCGACTCCCACCGTTTACAGCGGTGGCGGTAGCTACTACAGGATGAGGCTAATCCGTGGCGTCCAATGAGTTAACTAGCGTGATATACGTCATCACCAGTCAGAGCGGGGAACAGACCTTTCCTTGAGGGAAAACCCAACATACAGCGACATAACATGTCAGATGAAAAAAGGTAAAAGTTATTAAGAGCAGAGGAGGAGAGCAGGCAGAGGGGACCTGGCCCACTTATACCAAAGGACAGTGGGAAAGGAGAGGTGTAGTATGTCTATTTTATCAGGCTGAACACTTGAAGGGAATGTTTTGGACCTAAATAAAACTCCTTCCCCCTCTTACTGGTGCTGTCAATGTGCCACCGACGACAGAGTTATCTGTGACCGCTACGGTTTAAAAAATGGTACATTTCCAGTTGTTGGCCTCGCTGTGGTGAGAACGTCGAAAAACCGGAAGTGAGCAACTGAAACTGCAACTCGCGGATAAACCAAGTTCACAATCAGTTTGGTGAGAGAATTGTTATATAGGTTGAATTAGTGAGAGAATATATATAGGTTATGCTGTACAGTGTACACGAGAGAGGTTTCATCGTTTGTGACACTGAGAATAAGATGTCTATCCAATCCGGTGTGCATGAACCAGATGAACAGCGCGCGCGTGCGCTTAAAAACACACAGACTTTCCATTGGGGATGTGCATGACCGACCAAAATCATTTTAGAATAGTCTACTGTTCTTAAGACCGAATGTTCAAAAATTTCGTTGATCGGCTCAGCTGACCCGACAATAAATCAAAATGACACCATTCACCATCGTATCGTAGCCTATAATAATAACAGCATTGCATTGGCCTATCAACCGGTTTTAATAAACAAACAGAAACAGTAGCATGTGCATCTTTTACATCAATTAGGCTATGAAAATTAGGCTGCCTCTAAATATAAAAATGTATTAAATAAGAATGGTTTGCTTCACTTAATAAATATATATTATATATATTTTTCGACTCAGACGAATGTGGAGACTGGCGCACGACTATTGGAAAATTCAAACTCATCCCTACTTTCCAAGTCCCTTGCAGAGATTTACACGAGTAAATCTCAAAGGGACATACTTTGAAAAGCAGTGCCGCCGCGCTCCTCTCTGCATAATGCACGAGTCGGGGCAGGATTCCCCTTAAATAACCCCCACCAGGGGACTTTCCCCATTATCGTGTTTCAGTTCGAGTACAAATACAATCTCCCTATTTATAGCAAATATTCACAGAATCCTGTCAGACGGTCGCGACGAGGCGAACAGGAGGGCCTTGTGTTCGGGAGCAGCGGGGGGGAACTTGTGGTGTATTGTCCCTCATGTACTTGCCGTAGTTCCCAGCCACAGGTGTTGTGGTGGGTAACCGGAAGTAAATGCACGTACCGTAATTCCTCTAATAGTAACCGGGTCTCAATTACAAACCGGGTCTCTATTAATGGCCGGGTGCGCTCTTGAGCTAAGCAATTATAAGCCGGCCTCCTAATACAAGCCGGGTTACTAATATACTGAGCTGCATACTGAGCTAGTTACTTGATTTCACTTTGAAAACGTTGAAATGACCAGTGACCACCTGTAATTGCACTGTTTACTATTTCATACAGTACTTGGTTTCAATAAATGAACCCAGTACATTTTACTCGGTTCAAACTGACACAAAATGTTGATTTATTCATTATGATCAGTTTGAAAATTTGAAATATAGGCCTCCCTCTTATACAGGCCTCCTCCTAATACAAGCCTGGTATCCGCTACAGTTGAAACAAATACAAGCCGGGGTTACTATTAGAGGAATTACGGTATGTACCTGAGCTGTGTAGTCTTGAGAATAAATGGTAAACTAAAATAGTGGTCCGGTAATCATTGTTGTTACTAGTGATGCACCGATGTGAAAATTGTGGCCGATTCCGCTAACCGATATTAATATTGCTGTTCTGGCCGATACCGATATCTCTGTATAGAAAACACTGTTTCATGATAATCAAATAAAGAGCTATTTTCCAATTTTTTTTTTTTTTTTTTTGTAATTTATTTTCAGAAATTACTGATATTTTGAAACAATTTAAGACCAAAACATGTTAAATAAATTCAAAGAAAATAATTTAAAAAAAAGGAAATCGGACCGATACCGATGTGTTAAAAAAAAAAAAAAAAAAAAATACCATATCGGCCGATATATGGTGCACCACATGGTGTTGTACAGGTGAGGTAAAGAAGTCCTCGGGATATAGACAGAACTGACCTGGACTCTAGGCTTACAGGTAAGGTAAAGAAGTCCTCGTGATGTAGACAGAACTGACCTGGACTCTAGGCTTACAGGTGAGGTAAAGAAGTCCTCGGGACGTAAACAGAACTGACCTGGACTCTAAGCTTACAGGTGAGGTAAAGAAGTCCTCGGGACGTAAACAGAACTGACCTGGACTCTAAGCTTACAGGTGAGGTAAAGAAGTCCTCGTGATGTAGACAGAACTGACCTGGACTCTAGGCTTACAGGTGAGATAAAGAAGTCCTCGTGATGTAGACAGAACTGACCTGGACTCTAGGCTTACAGGTGAGGTAAAGAAGTCCTCGGGACGTAAACAGAACTGACCTGGACTCTAAGCTTACAGGTGAGGTAAAGAAGTCCTCGTGATATAGACAGAACTGACCTGGACTCTAGGCTTACAGGTGAGGTAAAGAAGTCCTTGTGATGTAGACAGAACTGACCTGGACTCTAGGCTTACAGGTGAGGTAAAGAAGTCCTCGGGACGTAAACAGAACTGACCTGGACTCTAGGCTTACAGGTGAGGTAAAGAAGTCCTCGGGACGTAAACAGAACTGACCTGGACTCTAAGCTTACAGGTGAGGTAAAGAAGTCCTCGTGATGTAGACAGAACTGACCTGGACTCTAGGCTTACAGGTGAGATAAAGAAGTCCTCGTGATGTAGACAGAACTGACCTGGACTCTAGGCTTACAGGTGAGGTAAAGAAGTCCTCGGGACGTAAACAGAACTGACCTGGACTCTAAGCTTACAGGTGAGGTAAAGAAGTCCTCGTGATATAGACAGAACTGACCTGGACTCTAGGCTTACAGGTGAGGTAAAGAAGTCCTCGTGATGTAGACAGAACTGACCTGGACTCTAGGCTTACAGGTGAGGTAAAGAAGTCCTCGGGACGTAAACAGAACTGACCTGGACTCTAGGCTTACAGGTGAGGTAAAGAAGTCCTCGGGACGTAAACAGAACTGACCTGGACTCTAAGCTTACAGGTGAGGTAAAGAAGTCCTCGGGATGTAAACAGAACTGACCTGGACTCTAGGCTTACAGGTGAGGTAAAGAAGTCCTCGGGATGTAAACAGAACTGACCTGGACTCTAGGCTTACAGGTGAGGTAAAGAAGTCCTCGGGATGTAAACAGAACTGACCTGGACTCTAGGCTTACAGGTGAGGTAAAGAAGTCCTCGGGATGTAAACAGAACTGACCTGGACTCTAGGCTTACAGGTGAGGTAAAGAAGTCCTCGGGATGTAAACAGAACTGACCTGGACTCTAGGCTGATGATCCGGGCCCTTCAGAGAGGATATAAACAGAACTGACCTGGACTTTAGGCTGATGATCCGGGGCCTTCAGAGAGGACGTAAACAGAACTGACCTGGACTCTGGGCTGATGATCCGGGCCCTTCAGAGAGGATATAAACAGAACTGACCTGGACTTTAGGCTGATGATCCGGGCCCTTCAGAGAGGATATAAACAGAACTGACCTGGACTTTAGGCTGATGATCCGGGCCCTTCAGAGAGGATATAAACAGAACTGACCTGGACTTTAGGCTGATGATCCGGGGCCTTCAGAGAGGATACAAACAGAACTGACCTGGACTTTAGGCTGATGATCCGGGCCCTTCAGAGAGGATACAAACAGCACTGACCTGGACTCTGGGCTGATGATCCGGGGCCTTCAGAGAGGATATAAACAGAACTGACCTGGACTTTAGGCTGATGATCCGGGGCCTTCAGAGAGGATATAAACAGAACTGACCTGGACTCTGGGCTGATGATCCGGGCCCTTCAGAGAGGATACAAACAGAACTGACCTGGACTTTAGGCTGATGATCCGGGGCCTTCAGAGAGGATATAAACAGAACTGACCTGGACTCTGGGCTGATGATCCGGGGCCTTCAGAGAGGACGTAAACAGAACTGACCTGGACTCTGGGCTGATGATCCGGGCCCTTCAGAGAGGATATAAACAGAACTGACCTGGACTTTAGGCTGATGATCCGGGCCCTTCAGAGAGGACGTAAACAGAACTGACCTGGACTTTAGGCTGATGATCCGGGCCCTTCAGAGACTTGCTCTTCTCGATCTTGAACAGCTGGGCCTTGGCCTTCTTCAGCAGACCCACCACCCGCCTGTCGGCCACGGGCTGCTTCTCCGCGTGGGCCAGCATGGAGCCCAGAGAGGGGGGGGCCGGGGGCTGCTGCTGCTGCTGCTTCACCTGCTGCTGGGGCTGCTGCCCGGGGAAGAAGCCTGCCCCCTGCTGGCCGCCGGGGGCACTTAGGGGTTTCTCCCTGTCCCCCGGCTCATTCTCCGCTCCCTTCTCCGACGAGGGCCTGCCTTTCTTATTGAGCCGCCCCTTGGCGAAGGAGAGGGGAGCGGCGGCGGCGGTGGGATGGAGCTGAGCGCCGCACCTCTCCGCGGAGGCGGCCTCGGGAGCGGAGGAGTCGACCGACGCCGACTTCTTTCTCCCCGGAGTCTTCTTGGGGGCCAGGGACGCCAGGGGGTCTTCCACGGTGTCCCTGCCGCCGTCCGCCACCGCGAAGAGGCCGGAGGCGGCGGCGTTGTTGTTGTTGGGGGAGGCGTCCGGCGTGGGAGGGGCCTTCCCCCTCTTCTCCCAGTCCTTCCTCCCGTCCCTCTTGTTCTCCTTCTCCCTCTCTCTGCTTTTTTCAGAGTCCCTTTCTTTTTCCTTCGGAGGGGCGGAGGACTCCTGGGGTGCGGCCGCCGCCTTGGCCCCCTTGCCGGCGCCCCGTCCCGTCTCCTGGGCGCCGGAGGGGAACAGGGGGAAGAGTTGGGAGGAAGAGGCGGACGTGGAGGAGGAGGAGGAGGAAGAGGCCGAGTTACCCCCCGCAGCAGCCGTCCTCCTGCCGTCCGAGGCCCCGTGGGAGGCCAGGCCCTGCAGGGAGCCGGTGGAGAAGGTGCTGAAGGGAGCGGAGGTTAAGGCACTAGTGGCTAGCGTACTACCGGCTGACCCCCCGGGTAATAAAGGGCCGGGGTTACCGCCGGAGACGCCGGAGCCCGTCAGCGCCAGCGACAGTTCGGAGGAGGAGCCTCGCCTCACGGACACCGGGCCCTGGCTGCTGCGCCGCGTCATGGAGTGAGAGGGCGACCGCGGCTGGCCCCCCCGCAGCAGGCCCAAGGTGCGCCTCCTCCGGCGCCGGAAGGCTCTGCCGGAGCCGGGGGACGACGCCTGGAGGGGGGAGAGCGAGCCGGGGCTGCTGCCGGAGGACGACTGCAGCAGGGTGACCGACTCGAAGATGCGGGAGTGGGCCTCGCTGGGGTTGAAGCGCGGGGCGCGCAACAGCGGGCTGCGCTTCTGGAGCAGCGGCGCCGCCTCGAAGCGCGACGAGGGGTGCTGATGGTGGGGGTGGTGGTGCAGAGGGGAGAACAGACGTGCGCCCCCCCCCGGCCCCCCTCCTCCTCCCCCGCCACCGCCCGGCGCCTGGAACCCGACCGGAGCGGCGCCCCCTGCTCCTACTCCCCCGCCGGCGGCCTGGGGCATCAGGCCCACGTCTTGGGCCGTGAGAGGGGGAGGACGGAAGTTGTCAAATATGGGCTTGCGGATCAGGCCCTCCTTGGCGTACTTGGCGGAGGAGAAGCGGGACTGCTCAGTGCGGGACAGCGACGTCCAGCGGAAGGTGGGCTCTCGCAGGATGGAGCGACTGCGCTTGTTGTCCTGCAGGCCGGAGAGCGCCGAGGGTCCGGAGAGGAAGGGCGCGATGGGGTGAGGCATGATCCAGGGCGACTGAGGGTGGTGCTGCTCGCCGCCGGGCGCCGCGTTGTTGGAAGAGGCCGACTGGGGCGGCTGGGGCGGGGCGAGGAGCGGGGGAGGCGGAGGGGAGGAGGAAGAGGAGGCCGTGGACGAGGCCTGCTGGGAGTTCCCCAATAAGGCGGAGGACGACATCAACACTCCCGTCGCGGGGCTGATGATGGCCTTCTTGGCACCGGTGGTCAGAAGAACCCCTCTGCCTCTCGGGCCCAGACCACCGCCCCCCCGGCCCACCCCCAGCCCCCTGCGGCCCCGTCGGCCCCGCTCCGCCGGCGGCACGCAGTCCGGCTCCGGCTCGGAGGGAGGGGAGGGCGGCCGCGAGGAGCCGTGCAGAAGAAGGTTGCCCTGCCGCTCGCCCTGCGAGGACGGAGAGCGGTCCTCGGGCTCCGACAGGGCGTGCGTCGTGCCCTCCGAGGCCTGGGAGTCGCACCACGAGTCGTCCAGGCTGGGGCTGCTGGAGCGCGACGACTCGGCCGAGGACAGCTGGGAGGAGTGCTGGGAGAGGGCGCTGGAGCCGCAGGAGGCCGCGCTGCTGCTGAACCGTCCGTTGGTGGCGCTGTTGGCGCTGATGTTGTTGTTGTTGAGCAGCACGGGGGGCAGCACGCCGCCGCCGGGGGCCGGCGCGGGGGGCGGCGGAGGAGGGATGGAGTCGACGGGGGGGGCAGCGGCGCTGGCGACGGCGGCGGCGGTGGAGGAGGACACCAGGGGAGGGGAGGGGGACGACGAGGAGGTGGCGGGGGTGGGCGGGGCCGGCGTGGAGACAGAGGAAGGGGCTGCCTCTAGCCGCGCCATCTTCATGTGGGGCGGCGGGGTCCCGAAGCCGCTCTCGTCTTCGATGAAGCGCTTCGGGGTCTTGATGATGCGCAGGGAAACAGTGCTGACCACGGGCATAATAAACTGTCTGATGCTCTTCAGCTGGGTCCTCCGCCTCCGCCTGATGCCCACCTCCGCGCCCACCCCCGGCCCGGGCCCTCCGACGGCCACGACCTCCTTCTCCAGCAGCTTCTTCTTCTGCGCCCCTTTCTTGGCACGCTGCAGCAGCTGCTTGGCGACGGTGGCGTCAGTGCGTTTGGAAGGCGGCACGGTCCTAACGGGCTTGACGTGTCGGGGGCTTTGCCTCAGGCCCAGCGGCCTGCCCGGCTTAGCGGGGGTGGCGGGGGGACTGGAAGGTCGGGAGGAGGAGGAGGAGTCCCGGAGCTCGGAGCCGTCCGCGTCCCCGAGCTTGGCTTGCTGCTGCTGCTGCTGGGGAGCGCGAGAGTCCGTGTCTCTGTCCCGGCGGACCCTGAAGGCCTTGTTGTGTTTCCCGTCCCCAGGCGACTCGGTGGCGGACAGCCGAGCGGCGGCGGCGGCGGCCGCCTCGGCTTTGAGGCGCTCAGCGGACGGCGGCCGCCCTCGTCTGCGTCGCGGCGCGCCGGGGAGGGGTTTTAGCCGCGACTTGAGAGGACAGAGTTTCACTTCCCTCAGCCGCTTCAGCTTGGTGGTGGCCTTGGAGTCGACCCGCGCCGCTCTCGACACCTTGGCCCCCGTGTCCTGCTGCTGGACGGAGCCCAGCGGGGTCCTCTTGTTGTTGGCTCCCTTGCGGTCCTTCTCGTTCGCCGTGTCCTTGGCCAGCTCGGGCCCCCCCGCCTGCCTGCCGCCGCCGTCCTCCCCCCCCGCCGCGGCATGGCCCCCCCCGCCCGCGTGCCAGGCTCTCTGGCCGCCCGAGGCCGGCGGACGACCTCTCCTCTTCTCCCCGGAGCCGGGCGGCCTCCCCGGCAGCCGCTTGACCTTCGGGGCTGACCGCTCGGAGCCTCCCTCCGGTTTCCCCTGGGGGGCGGGGAAAGAGGGAGGCGGGAGACCTGCGGCGGCTCTCTGGGCAGACGAGGCCCGCGGAGGACGGCCTCTGGGCTTCTTCTCCTGAGTCGGGGGACCTGCGGACGACACCACGGGACACGACGGAGGGGTTTCAGTCAGTGGGGCGACTTCTGATGACGTTGGGTTAGGGTTAAAAAAGGCACAGACACCATTAAAACTGACAACTCACAGGAATGCAAGCTACAACTGAGGTCCTAATTAGGGATGGGTACCGAATTCGGTACTTTTGAGGTACTGAACCGAAACACGTCGGTACTACCGAGTATCGATTCAAGTGAGATACCGGATTTTTATTTTTTTTTATTTTTTTATAACCTTTTTTTTTGCTTTTCTCTTTTCATGTCAACGTTCACACTCACAATATATGCTTACCTAGGATTTTACTTGATTCAACAACAAAGCAGTTGGAGCAATGGCAAGCCGAAAACTGTCGAAATTGTAGTTATTTGAAGTTTGGATAATTTTTTTCACAACTGAGGTAGGTAAATAAAAATGTTTGAGACTAAAGTACCGAAAAAAGGTACCGTTGTGTACCGGACTACCGGTATCGATTCACAGGTACCGGTACCGTATCGGTTCAAATGTGAAAGGTACCCATCCCTAGTCCTAATGGGTCTGAGAAAACACACTGGAAAAAGGTAATAAAACTAAGTAAAATATTCCACCGCATCCTCAGTCCTACAGTATATTAGGGGTGGGTAGTGTCGCGATACTTTGCGTGGCGATACTGTATCGATATTTAATAAATTTTTTATTTTTTTTTTGTATAAGGAAGTTGCATTGTTCATTTCAATACCTGTAATAGTACAGTAGTCCACACACACGTGTGCATTCAGTTAAGTTGGAATATGACTGTAATACAAACAGTTCAGTTTGTCAGGTACATGCAACACAGATTACAGTGTTGACATCTGTCTGCTTGAGAAAATACCATGTTCTGCAATAAAAATGATTGAAGTGAGACGAACAGACTGAACTTTATTTTATTAGATAAAACATGTTGACACAGTTTTACTTTGGAGTTGAAAAAAGGTAATAAATAAAATGTGATAAAATAAAAAAAATGTATTCCCCCGCAATACTCAGCGTATAGCGATATATTTAGTATCGTATCGTGACGCAAGTATCGCGATAGTATCGTATTGTGAGGTCTCTGGCGATTCCCACCCCTACAGTATATATAGCATCCTTGTTATTGTGATATTCATATGTGGGTATTCATTAGGGCTGTACTGAATGCTTCAAAGCTTCGATCATAATGTTGACATTCGAATTCTAAATCAACATTCGCATTTTTTTATTGTAAATTCATTTTTTTGTGTCTATTCATTCTGTTTAAAGGGGTTATGCACTGCTATTCCTAGCACTATTTGGGCAACTTTACACACTTCCTGTGAGTCTATGTAACACATCTGTAATTTTTATTCCAAAAATAATCATTGTTTTATATTTCTAATCTTGTACTCAAAACCAGCATTTTTCAGCCTCATGAAAGCAGGCTATTATTGGCTTGGCTCCACCCAGACTTTGAGTGACAGCCACCCACCAAATAGCTCCGCCCATCTCCCCGTCAGAGATTAGGTTTCAGGTTACATACAAATATGGTATGTCATAAATATAGAGATGTAGCAGTACTGTCTATCTATATATATATAATATGTTACCATGAATTGAAATTGGGGGACCCTGATGTAAACAAGACGAAAGTCTTTCTCTGGTCTCCATCATAGCAGTACTGAGCAGTACTGTAGCAATACAAATATGGTATGTCATAAATATAGAGATGTAGCAGTACTGTCTATCTATATATATGTTACCACTATTTGTAAAAGCCACAACCACGTTACCATATTTGTAATAATGTAAATCATTGTGTCGTTGTACATAGTGTATACACCGTTAGAAGCTAACATAGCTTAGCTTGGTAGCTATTGTGCTAACAACATATCCCGACGTCCGGCATGCACGCCCGACACAAAATGGTTCTCTCCTCTCTGTACACCCCCGTCCCCACGGGTACCCTGCCGGGGAGCCCATGGACGCGACAACGGCGGCAGCCGTAGGGTGCTCGAGCCCGCCGTAACGCTAGTGGTACACAATAGCTATGAGCTAACTAACGCTACGGCCGCCGCTGTTGTCGCGTCCACAAGCTCCCCGGCAGGACACCCGCGAGAACGGGGGCACACAAGGAGGAGAGAACCACCCCAAATCGAGCACTCATGCCGGCCGACAAGCCGGACACCGCGGTTGTTGTTAGCACAATAGTAGCCCACTGTGATGCACCGAGTGGGCCACCATTGATCAACATGCAGCGATGTGTAGCTTGCATGATGCGTGTGCAGTGCTTTGCCACACAGGTCTGAGAAGAGGACCTGCACATGATAGCAACCGGGAGCGTCGCGGAGCATTCAGCCTGCTGGCTACCTAGATCCACTTCAACCAGCCGAGCGTCGGGAGCTCCAGCAGCTTGTCGATGTGCTAATAGCCTGGAGCCAGCTACCGTTAGCTTGCAGAGGCTCCAGCACACCGACAAGCTGTGTAGCCAGCTAACGTTAGCTTGCAGAGGCTCCAGCACACCGACAAGCTGTGTAGCCAGCTACCGTTAGCTTGCAGAGGCTATTAGCACACCGACAAGCTGTGTAGCCAGCAGGCTGAATGCTCCGCGACGCTGGTTGAAGTGGATCTAGGTAGCCAGCAGGCTGAATGCTCAACGACGCTCCCGGTTGCTAACGCCGGCCCCGGCTGGTGCTAAGTAGCTAGCGATCGCTCCCGAGTCCCGAGAGCTAACGCCGGTCTGTCTGTCGAAGACCGAGGGAACCGCATCAGGCTTCAGCTGATTAGTGATCTTCTGGACAAACCTTCCACCCTGCAGGTAGCAAGAATGGAGGCGGGCATTACTAAAACCACAGAGCCAATCACATCACCGTGCGCTATAAACAGCGCCCTGTGACGTGCACCAGGTCGTCAAATCAACATGACCTGATTTACTAGAGGCAAAGAGGGGATGGGCTGTAGCTGAGGAATTCGCCAATATAGTATTTAGGCCCAAAAACACATTGATACGAACTCCTATTACTATAATACAATGCTAGAGACTGAAAAATGACATTTATAATGCATAGCACCTTTAAACCAATGGGTTTTTTCTTCACAGTTGCAGATAAAGATCAGGCTACACTAATATTATTGTATTATACTATAAGACGTCACCAACCGTGCCCTTATTGGATTATTTATGTTGATGAAACTGAGTTATATTCATTAACACATTGGTCGCCAAAAACGGCGTAAGTCGTTATTGCCCGCCATGCGTTGAACGGCAACAACGGCGTAAATCGTTTTTGGGATCAATATTTCACTTTTTCGCCATGGCATTCATAATTCATCCAGCCTCCCTCCGGACTGCAGCGGCACCCTGTCTGAGATTGCAACGCCTCAATACCGCCGCCTGGTGGATAGTCGGGCGAGTTACACTCACGTCAAACCGGAAGTGGCGGTCGGTGCATCGAAGAAATCCCTCCAGCAGTGATATCTTGTTACGGGACTCCAGACAAACACTTGAGTGCATTTGGATCGCTTTCAAAACGCAATAATCGATATGATTTCGGCGTTTATTGCGCCATACAAACCGGAAATGGATCTAGGAGATCGGCGTCAAATAATTGGGATCTTTTTCCCCCAGTCTCATCGGCGAACGGTAAGAGGGCACTAACGTTATTTTCAGCCTGATTGTCCATTTCCTTGTTTGCAATCAGTCTGTATATATCAACCCATACTAAATAAAGCCGTTACTGACGATCAAGGAATTATAAACGACCCCCCCCCCCTTTCCTTCACGCATGATGAAGCATAATGTATACCGATCATATACATTTGCATTTTTTAATATAGCGTGTATAGGAAAGAAACGCCAAACTATAATCTATCATATGCGGCAGGGCCTATAACTAGCGTTTTTGGAATTACAGCAAAAAAGCTTAAAAACATACTTATATTCTCGAAGGTATTAACACAACATTGTATGAATGAAAAAATATAACGTTCCCACATCCTGAACGATAGATAATCGATGTTGAATGGGCCATTGGGCCATAGTAATGTCAATATAGCAATACAATTTAAAGAGTTATAGTCCTGCAAAGAAGGTAAACATCTCCATAGGGTTACAGTGCTAGCAGACTGGGTACAATGATGGGCACAACCCCCGGCGCCCAATGTGTTAAAGAAAGTTGATTTCATAAAAAAAATTAAAAAGACTCATTTAATCAGATTAATCACTTTATTCAAATTGAGGATTTAGTTTGAGGATATAAAAAAATATATATTTTGATTAAGTCATAAAACATGACAGACATTCAAAGCTTCGTTCGAATCCTTCAATAGAAGCTTCTAATGTAAAAAAAAAATACATTCGGTACAGCCCTAGTATTCATATAGTTCTGTATATGGATGGCTGGGTGATGATGATGGTCTCTGAGGACTAAAACGCTCACACTTTTCTATGTAATTAATAGGGCTGCAACGATTAGTCGACGACGTCGATTATAAAAAATCATCGACGAGGAATTGTTGTGTCGATTAGTCATTAAAAAAAAGAATTATTATAATTTATTTTTTTTGTGCACTACCTATCTTTGTGAAAGTGGCTTCTCAGCTCTGGTCCAGCCAGCTGAAGACTTCTTAGCTTAACATAACAGACCGACAGTAAGTTTGGGGGAACTAATGGGATAACTGGGGATGTTGTTTGGTGCTGACAAGAGTCTCAAAGCAACTCTGAGGTCGTGCTCAATGTCCAATCTGTTCCTCTGCTCTGTCTTCAGCTGGACCAGAGCTGAGAAGCCACTTTCACAAAGATAGGTAGTGCACACAAAAAAAAATTATTATTATTTTTTTTTAATATAATTGTTTCGATTAGTCGACTAATCGAAAAAATAATCGACAGATTAGTCAACTACCAAAATAGTCATTAGTTGCAGCCCTAGTAATTAATACATCTATTTTTGCATCTAAAAAGAGTCTACAGATTGTGTCCGTGTGCACTGGTCCTACTCTCTGGTAAGCCTAAGAGCGCAAACTTTCCTAAATGTTTCCGTTACTTCCCACTTGTATCGGGCGACAGAACGAGGGATGCTTCTAGTGTTTCTGAACCTTGTAGTGGAAGAGGAGCGGAGCACCGTACCTGCAGAACTCCTTAACGGGCTCTGGATTCTGTTGTGCTCAGTCACGGCTCCAAATCCTCCAAATGCTTCTTCCTACACGGCGACAGACGAGACAAAAGGAGAGGATTATTATTTCATCAGCTTTTTTTTTACATCATTTTCTCTTTATAAATCAGGTTGGAACCAGCGTTGTAGCACTCGAGTCCTCCTGCTGGACTGATCTGCAGGACTCGTGACTCGACTTGCACTCGAGCACCGATGACTCAGACTTGAGCATTGACTGCATTCAGACTCGGAAGGTGCAGACAGTCCGACTTGTTAATTATAGTACTGTTTTATTAGAATCTTTTGGCATAAGATATTGATGGCTAGTGCATTTGTTTGGCTATTGTGTCACAAAGTAAATACACTCAGTTTGAAACCATCCAAGAGAAGAAAAACCCAGTGACTTGACTAAAAACACACACGTGCCAAAACCGCCGCTTTCCTGTTCCCGAGGAGGTAAGACGAGGCCCGGTTAGTCACACGCAGGAAAGGAAGGCTTCTGCCCCGAGACATCTTGACAAATAAATATATATTTCTAGTAACTCAAGACAGGGAAATTGCTTTTTAACGCGAGATCATTTTCTAAACCTACATGCCTTGGCTCTGGCGCTAAGTGACAGCCTTGTTTCCCCCCCCCCCCCCCTCCAGTCAGTAGGTAGTGACAGCCGTATAATTAGAACCCATTGACCCTGGAAAGCGTCCTAGAATGCTCTCCGTCAGCAGTGGAACTTCTTCTGAAAACCATCTCACTTGGTCCAGTTCTCAACTGTCGTAATGAGTATCTATCCGGGGCGGAAACGTCAAAACGTTGGCACTAAAAAAAGGCTGTATTTTCACATGAATATATAGCTTACTATTTTAACCCTTTCACTACCACACGTTAACCCTTTCACTACCACACGTTAACCCTTTCACTACCACACTACCAAAGGGTTAACCCAGTGCTTCTCAAACTTTTTCTGTCAGGCCCCCCTTTGGCGGACCAAAATATTTTTTTTTGTGGAGAACAGTGCAGCTGCAACAGATAGCACTTTAGTGATAATTTTCTAAAAAAAAACAAAAACAAAAAAAACGTTTTTAAATCTCAAGGCCCCCCGTCATGCCTCTGCGCCCCCCCTGGGGGGCGCGCCCCCCACTTTGAGAAACACTGGGTTAACCCTTTCACTGCCACACGACAAAGAGTTAACCCTTTCACTACCACGGTTTCAATCGACGTTTTTGTAGCGTGTATATAGAATAGAAATGTAAAGACATGAGATGGAATTAAAACATAGAAAAGGACAATTTGTAGGGCGGCCGGGTAGCGCAGCGGACTAAGCGATCTGCCTACCACCGCAGAGACAGTGGGGTGGAGCAGCTGTGGTGCCTCCGGCTCGGCCGACCGTCCATACTGACACAATTGGCGTGTCAGCGGGTGGGAAGCCGGTGGGGGGGGTGAGTCCTGGTCGTTGTAAACAGTTTGACTCCTACAGTTCGGTCAGGGCGCCTGCTCAGTGCGGGAGGGAACTGGGGGAAGGTAGTGTGAGCCTCCCACGCGTTACACTTCCCCAGTGAGAGTCCTCGCTGTCAGGTGAAAAGAAGCGGCTGGCTGACTCCACATGAATCGGAGGAGACATGTGATAGACTCTATCAACCCTCCCTAGACCGGCAAGGGGGGGGGGCAAATGCGTGCAACGACCAGGAAGGGAGGGAAGGGAATTGGCATAATGACAAAAAATTGGGATGGGAGAAAAATACAGAAAAAAATGGAGAAAAAGTAGATTAAAAAAAAAGGACAATTTGTAGGCAAACAGTAGTAGGCAGTAGTAATACTACTAGCATTAACCTTAGTTAACCTTCTGTAGTGTGGTAGTGAAAGGGTTAACCTTCTGTAGTGTGGTAGTGAAAGGGGTCTGTAGTGTGGTAGTGAAAGGGTTAACCTTCTGTAGTGTGGTAGTGAAAGGGTTAACCTTCTGTAGTGTGGTAGTGAAAGGGGTCTGTAGTGTGGTAGTGAAAGGGTTAACCTTCTGTAGTGTGGTAGTGA
>NC_140165.1:319744898-319749898 GCF_963971535.1 Notolepis coatsorum
CTTCAGGCCTCGTTCCCTGTGTCTCTTCAGGCCTCGTTCCCTGTGTCTCTTCAGGCCTCGTTCCCTCAGTGTCTCTTCAGGCCTCGTTCCCTGTGTCTCTTCAGGCCTCGTTCCCTGTGTCTCTTCAGGCCTCGTTCTCAGTGTCTCTTCAGGCCTCGTTCCCAGTGTCTCTTCAGGCCTCGTTCCCTGTGTCTCTTCAGGCCTCGTTCCCTGTGTCTCTTCAGGCCTCGTTCCCTCAGTGTCTCTTCAGGCTGCGGGGCCTCGTTCCCTCAGTGTATCTTCAGGCTGCGGGGCCTCCGTGATCCTCGACGCGCACGTCTCCGTGTTCCTCCTTCCTGCTCGTGGCTCCGCGCGCGCTCTCTATCAAGCGGACGATCGGTACACGAATGACGTTTTCCCCCCCGAGAGGAAGGAAAAGAGCGCCGGTGATTCACCCTGCAAACCATAGTGTTGGTTTCCCGTCACGGCATGTTGCGTGCGTCTGTCCCTTTTTGCGAGTATCAAGCGGATGTGGGTTTTTAGGGTTCGAGGTGAAACCTCCGGTACGGTTGTTGTTTAGGGTGTGCGTGGGCGAGCGAGCGAGGCGAGAGGAGCGTGTGTGGGAGGGACCAGTGTTTTCTTCTCATCGAGAAAACCTGAAGAAGAAGAAATCAAAACCAGCGGGGGGGGGGGGGGGGGGGGGGGCGGTGTGCCTAAAGGTTAGAGAGAAGCGGGTTTGTGACCCCCGGAAGGTCGCCGGTTCGATCGACCCGGACCGCCAGGGTAAACATCTGGGCTGGGGAAGTGAATGAATAACTCTCTCCCCATGATACCCGTAACAGTACACCAACCGCTGAGGTGTCCTTGAGCAAGGCACTAAACCCCCCCCAACATGCTCCAGTGGAGTTGCTCAGTGGCCAACAACGGTGTCAGACTGTGGTTGTTGTACTGGGCGGCTCCCAGGTGTGAATGTGAAGCGGGGCGTAGGTAGCTGAGAAAGAGCATCCGTGCTCAGAGAACCTACCCTGGGTAAATAAAGGTAAAGAAAAAATATTTAAAAGAATACAAAACCACCGACGATAGGACTGGAGAGACATCCAAGCGAGACTTTCTCACCGACTACGAGCGTTACTCGGTTAAACAGTTGTCAAAAGGAGTGGAAGAGAGCAGCCCCTACCAGCGGTAGCTACACATGACACACACACACACACACACACACACACACACACACCCCTGCCATCACCGAAACCACCCCACTCAAACCCACATCAAGTGGAGCGAGCGAGCGAGCATTAAGCCAGAGCCTCTGGGACAGCGGATACTGTAGAAGAAGAGAGGACTAATTCACCTCAAACATCCAGTGAATCCATACGTCTATAGAGGCTCCGGCTCCCCTGTCATTATTTACCAAAGCATACGGCTCACGTGGTACCAGCTTATTCTTGGAAACTCGTCCTGCTGCTGCGGAGATACTGTACTGTACTGTACTGTACAGTCACGGTACGTGCCGTAAATACGTCCCGGTGACGACGCCGCCGATGTAAGTAAGGTCTCGTACTCTCCGAGGCGTCGCTTGCTTGGTTCTCGTTTATTGAGTTTCTTAGGATCCCCATTGGCTGTTGCATCGTGACAAACAACTAGTCTTCCTGGGGTCCAAACAAAACATTACATTCGACAGGAGTTTTACAGAACAGTAAATAAATAAAAAGAAAGAAAACTGATTTCCGAAAGTCCATTTTCCTTCAAGCATTGACTTTCATATTTTTTCCATCATATACCACTTATTTTCTGATTTTCATTTCATTGGAAAGAAAATAATGATAATAATAATAATAATAATAATAATAATAATAATAATAATAAAATAAGAATAAAGTACTTATATCCGCATTTACAGACGCCAGCCTTCAGTTCTCTTAAGGTACAACTACCTGAAATGAAAATAGAAAGAAGAATGAATCGCACTGACGAGGGCTCACTCACACGTGTGTGTGTGTGTGTGTGTGTGTGTGCGTGTGTGTGTGTGTGTGTGTGTGTGTGAGCGCGCGCTGCGGTGTCATTAACTTACAATCTTTGGGTTTCTAGATGTCGTTTGTGCCCCCCCCCCCCCCCCCCCCCCCTCCAGAGCTTTGCGAGAGAACTTCACTGGGATTGTTGTTTACCCGTGTTTACCGAGGGGGGGGGGGGGGGGGGAGTTATTAAAAGACACCCGCCTCATAATACACTCAAGATGATTTTAACGAGAAGAGGCGATCGCCGCCCTACGTTGTTTAATGATCGTTAATGAGGAGAATAAAGAGACCCAAGTCGGTGGCTTAAACACTAGAGAGCACAACAAACACTTAACACACATTCTAGTAGTAGGTTTTGTGGTCTGATTTACTACACCCCCCCCCCCTGACTCATCACTTCCCGGAATTTCAATTGGCCATGAGCTCATCCTCCACTATTATGTCCTTCTGACGACACATTCCTCCTCGGGCCACTGAGGGCTTCAAGGATGACTCTGGTCCAATGACAAGACAGCTATGTCCTGCAGAGGACAGACAGCTATGTCCTGCAGAGGACAGACAGCTATGTTCTGCAGAGGACAGACAGACATCCTGCAGAGGACAGACAGCTATGTGCTGCAGAGGACAGACAGACAGACATGTCTTACAGAGGACAGACAGACAGACATGTCCTGCAGAGGACAGACAGACAGTCATGTCCTGCAGAGGACAGACAGACAGACATGTGTTACAGAGGACAGACAGACATGTCTTACAGAGGACAGACAGACATGTCTTACAGAGGACAGACAGACAGACATGTGTTACAGAGGACAGACAGACATGTCTTACAGAGGACAGACAGACAGTCATGTCCTGCAGAGGACAGACAGACAGACATGTGTTACAGAGGACAGACAGACATGTCTTACAGAGGACAGACAGACAGACATGTCTTACAGAGGACAGACAGACAGACATGTCTTACAGAGGACAGACAGACATGTCTTACAGAGGACAGACAGACAGACATGTCTTACAGAGGACAGACAGACAGACATGTCTTACAGAGGACAGACAGACAGACATGTCTTACAGAGGACAGACAGACAGACATGTCTTACAGAGGACAGACAGACATGTCTTACAGAGGACAGACAGACAGACATGTCTTACAGAGGACAGACAGACAGACATGTCTTACAGAGGACAGACAGACAGACATGTCTTACAGAGGACAGACAGACAGACATGTCTTACAGAGGACAGACAGACAGACATGTCTTACAGAGGACAGACAGACAGACATGTCTTACAGAGGACAGACAGACATGTCCTGCAGAGGACAGACAGACAGTCATGTCCTGCAGAGGACAGACAGACAGACATGTCTTACAGACAGACAGACATGTCTTACAGAGGACAGACAGACAGTCATGTCTTACAGAGGACAGACAGACATGTCCTGCAGAGGACAGACAGACAGACATGTCTTACAGAGGACAGACAGCCAGTCATGTCTTACAGAGGACAGACATACAGTCATGTCTTACAGAGGACAGACAGACAGACATGTCTTACAGAGGACAGACAGACAGTCGTGTCTTACAGAGGACAGACAGACAGTCATGTGTTACAGAGGACAGACAGACAGTCATGTCTTACAGAGGACAGACAGACAGACATGTGTTACAGAGGACAGACAGACAGACATGTCTTACAGAGGACAGACAGACAGACATGTCTTAGAGGACAGACAGACAGTCATGTCCTGCAGAGGACAGACAGACATGTCCTGCAGAGGACAGACAGACAGTCATGTCCTGCAGAGGACAGACAGACATGTCCTGCAGAGGACAGACAGACAGTCATGTCTTACAGAGGACAGACAGACAGTCATGTCTTACAGAGGACAGACAGACATGTCTTACAGAGGACAGACAGACATGTCTTACAGAGGACAGACAGACAGACATGTGTTACAGAGGACAGACAGACAGACATGTCTTACAGAGGACAGACAGACAGACATGTCCTGCAGAGGACAGACAGACAGCCATGTGTTACAGAGGACAGACAGACAGACATGTCTTACAGAGGACAGACAGACAGACATGTCTTACAGAGGACAGACAGACAGACATGTCCTGCAGAGGACAGACAGACAGACATGTCTTACAGAGGACAGACAGACAGACATGTCCTGCAGAGGACAGACAGACATGTCTTACAGAGGACAGACAGACATGTCCTGCAGAGGACAGACAGACAGACATGTCTTACAGAGGACAGACAGACAGTCATGTCTTACAGAGGACAGACAGACATGTCCTGCCAAGAGGACAGACCTCAGATATTAACCTAGGCCTGTCACGATAACACATTTTGCTGGCCGATTAATTGTCCCATAAAATTATTGCGATAAGCGATATTATTGCGGTTTTGAGAGAATTTTTTTTTTGAGAAATGTATTTCCCAACAAGTTTTCAATTAACCTTTTTTTTCTTTTTTTACTAATATAATAATAGCATAATAATGCAAGGAAACCGTTTCAAAGTGCAATAAACCTTTATTTAACATTGGAGGACATTTTAAATATCCAAAATTAAAAAAAATGCTCAGTTTGATTGTTTATTATAAAACAAACTGAAACTGGAAACTGTCTGGCTTTTTGTGTCATCCTTTTAACATGTACATGTATTATTAATGTACCTTGCGGTACCATGTACAAAATGTTAATAAAGTATGAGGAAAAAAACTGTGGAAATGTAATAAATAAAAAGGCGGTGAAACAATAATCAAATAAACACCTAAATATATACTATCTCTATTGGAATGGAGACTTCAGCACAGGATAAACTAGGGATGGGCAAAAATAATCCAGATCGATTGATCACATGATGTACTCGAGTACTCGTGGAGGAAAACGCTGTACAAAATAAATGTCTTTTCCGGTTTTAGAGTTTTAGACTTTTATTTTGAAACCCACCGACCGGTCCGGAGCGGAAGTATTGTTGTTATTATCCTAGC
>NC_140165.1:319754898-319771101 GCF_963971535.1 Notolepis coatsorum
GGTATACTCCCACTGCAATGAACGCGTGCCGCTCATCATGAAAAAGGAAGATGGTAGTTCGCTAAAGCTGAACACACCCCCAAAATCACCAGGTCCGTCCGTCTGTAAGAAGTGACTAGTTGTTATTGTAGCCGGCAGTCAGCAAGCAAGAGCTGTCAGTAGCTGCTCCACTCCACCACAGATGGAACAAGGCAAAACAAGCGTCCCCAAGCCTCCTCAACCTCAAGCTAGCATTCAAACAGAGGAGGAGTGTGGCTCCTAATCAGACACACACATAAATACAGGCACACAGACACACACATAATACAGACACACACATAACACAGACACACACATAACACAGACACACATAACACAGGCACACACATAACACAGACACACACATAACACAGACATAATACAGACACATACATAACACAGACACACAGACACACACATAACACAGACACACACATAACACAGGCACACACATAACACAGACACACACATAAATACAGGCACACACAGACACACACATAACACAGGCACACACATAACACAGACACACACATAACACAGGCACACAGACACACACATAACACAGGCACACACAGACACACATAACACAGGCACACATAACACAGGCACACACAGACATACATAACACAGGCACACACAGACACACATAACACAGGCACACACAGACACACATAACACAGGCACACACAGACACACATAACACAGGCACACACAGACATACATAACACAGGCACACACAGACACACATAACACAGGCACACACAGACACACATAACACAGGCACACACAGACACACATAACACAGGCACACATAACACAGGCACACACAGACATACATAACACAGGCACACACAGACACACATAACACAGGCACATACATAACACAGACACACATAACACAGACACACACATAACACAGGCACACACATAACACAGGCACACACATAACACAGGCACACACATAACACAGGCACACACAGACACACATAACACAGGCACACACAGACATACATAACACAGGCACACACAGACACACATAACACAGGCACACACAGACACACATAACACAGGCACACACAGACACACATAACACAGGCACACATAACACAGGCACACACAGACATACATAACACAGGCACACACAGACACACATAACACAGGCACATACATAACACAGACACACATAACACAGACACACACATAACACAGGCACACACATAACACAGGCACACACATAACACAGGCACACACATAACACACATAACACAGGCACACACAGACACATACATAACACAGGCACACACAGACACACATAACACAGGCACACATAACACATACATAACACAGGCACACAGACACACATAACACAGACACACACATAACACAGGCACACACAGACACACATAACACAGGCACACAGACACACATAACACAGACACACACATAACACAGGCACACAGACACACACATAACACAGACACACACAGACACATACATAACACAGGCACACAGACACACACATAACACAGACACACATAACACAGGCACATACATAACACAGGCACACACAGACACATACATAACACAGACACACACATAACACAGACACACACAGACACACACATAACACAGACACACACAGACACACACATAACACAGACACACACATAACACAGGCACACAGACACATACATAACACAGGCACACACAGACACATACATAACACAGACACACACATAACACAGGCACACAGACACACATAACACAGGCACACACATAACACAGACACACATTGATACAACACAGGCACACACAGACACACACATAACACAGGCACACAGACACATACATAACGTCACAGGCACACAGAATACAGACACAAACACACATCATTAATCAGACGTCATCATCATCAGCTAGCATTAGCCACACAATCCCGACATTATTATTATTATTTTTATTTTGGTAGCAGCTAGCGTGTGTGTGTGCGTGTGCGCGCGCGTGTGTGTGAAGGAGGAGTGAAAACATGTCCACCTCCTCCTCCCATGTTGTTCCTCTGCATCAGCAACAGCAACAGCCCTGGTGGCTACTAGCGTGGCGTAGTGTAGTAGTGGTGGTGCGTAGTAGCATGGTGGTAGCTGCTGGAGCTAAACGCTACTAGCATAGCTAAATGGTTTAGTTAATAAGAGAGAGAGAGAGAGCTCCACTAACTTCAGCTACAACGCTAAATCCATCCGTTGGCCGTTTGTAAAACACAACAACAACAACAACCTCTCTTAATAACAAACCCTCAACTTTGCCAGATACAGGTCTGACTGTTGTTTAGCTATGAGAGGTTAGCATGATGATGATGATGATAGCTTGCTAGCTAAGTAGCCAACTAGCTAGGTTAGCTCGTTATAGCCTCGTTCGAAGGTTGACACCTCATCAGACCTGGCTATAGATCCTTCATAAACACATGATCGGCTAGATGTTGTAGCCACACAGTTATGACAAATATAGCTCAAAGTATTATCATCGCACTGTGGGAGACTGTAGTGTGATGGAGAGAAACCAGCTTCGCGTTGCCCTCAGCTCAAGAGTTGACATGTTTTGTTTTCAAACAGCAGACACGCTAACAGACAGACGGGGAGAGTATGAAGTGCATTTCACACCAACAACAGGGGGACATTTCTCGCCCCAATTCAGCCATCTAGCTGTTGTATACATTACATCAGAATAATATAGCATATTGTATGTAGAGAGAAGGACTCGATTCTAAAACTTGGGACTTATTATTAACGATGGGAGATGCCCATCTTTATTATGATGATCCCATCATCAGCCCGATGTCATGTTATTATTAGCAATAGCCAGTTGATATGTTGTTGTTGTTGTTATTATACATTGCTGTTGCACACTTCACTCACTGCTGCTATACAATTGCACTCTGGTTGGATCAGCCAAACTTATTATTGTCCTTGTACAGTACATACAGTATGATGACAATACAATTGGATCTAATCTCGATGCAGCTTTGAACCGTGCAGCAGCCCAACCAAAAACACAAGGTTTTTCCCTTATTAACACACCATGTTAGTAAGTAAACACAATAATGCAACGAGCCTTGCTTGCAGGACACACAGGATTGTGTGGTTGGTCGTCTTGTATTTCTTAATAACACACCCATGTTAGTAAGTAAACACAAATAATAATGCAACGAAGCCTGGCCCAGCATTGTGTTGTTTACTACATGGCGTGTTAATTAATAAGAAAAACAAGACAGCCACCACACAACCAACCCTGTGTGTGTACCATGTGTCTATGATGAATTGAAAATGGGGGACCCTGATGTAAACAAGACAAACATCTTTCTCTGGTCTGCATCCCCTTAACAAGTGTGTGTGTATTGAGCCGTACTGTATTGTACCCATTCTGCAATCTGTTTAATAAAGCTTTCAATCAATTCAATCAATCAATGGTGAACAAGTAGCCAGGGCTAGCAGACTAGAGAGAGGAGCTACTAGCATGGAGGCTAATATGTGGGATCATCATCTAGCTTAATAATAAAAAAGCTCACACTGACTCCACACAATGATTTGGGTAAAAACTTTTAAACACCAGATCCAGTTAGAGAAGAGATCGAAGCTAAATCAAGGTTTAGATCCAGTGTCATAAAGGCCAGAAGACAACCAGCTACTAAAATAAGTTAATAATACCCAGCATCTCGGTAAACAAACACCAACAACAACAACCAGCCACACTTATCAGGGGATAACAAGGGGTCAACGGTTGGTCCCAGAGAGAGTGAGAATGAATAGATTGTGTGCCATTATATTACTGTCAAATGGTAATGATTGTGATGAAATATTACTGTAAATTATGATGAGTGGTATGATGAAGAACCAAGCATCCCTTGACTTCCAGGGACAACTGGTAATAATAATAAGTCCTGGACTTTTCGTTGTTTAACAAATCCTCATGTGATCATCTGTGTGTATTTTTAATAAAGTCTAAATAAAACTAACTAACTAACTAACTAACCACCACCCATAACCAGGGGGGGCTCGCGCCTCCTCTCCTCCCCGGGGCTCGCGCTCCTCCTCCAGGGGGACAACGGTGGACACAAGTCCTGCTGGACTTTTCTTCCGTTTCTTCTATCCTCTGACAAAACAAATATGTCCCTATCTGTTTATTGTCTAAATAAAACCTCCTCCTCCTCCTGCTGCTGGTTCTGGTTCTTACCTCGCCGCCGCTCGAGCCGGAGCTGCCGGACTCTTCTTCCCCCAGAACCGCCCGGAACCTCCGCAGGTTGCTCCCGATGGCGGAGGAGACCTGGAGTGCGGCGTCGAACCCGGGTCCGAGGAGCCCCGCGACGGGGTGTAGTAGGGTCCCGCCCGGGACGACGCTTCTAGTGAGGAGAGAGGCGGTGACCCGGATTCGGCCTCCCGCTCCTCTCCTCCCGGTACCGGAGTTGGTGCTCCCTCCGGGCCGCGCGGGGAACCGCCACCGACAGCTGTGCGCCATTTTACTCTCTCTCTCGCTCTCTGTCTCTCTCTCTCTCTCTCTCTCTGTCTGTCTGCCCGTCTGCCCTGCGAGAGCTGAGGGAGGGGAGGAGTCACGGGGGGGCGGGGCCCCGGAACCAGCACTCCACAGAAACAACCGCGGGAGGCGCGAGAGGAGAGGAGTCACCGTGGGGGCGGGGCCCCGGAACCAGCACTCCACAGAAACAACCGCGGGAGGCGCGAGAGGAGAGGAGTCACCGTGGGGGCGGGGCCCCGGAACCAGCACTCCACAGAAACCAGATGCGTCTGTACTTTCCGTAGCCGCATTTATGGCAGACGCTCTCTGATTGGCCACTGTTGCCCAATCGCGTGACGAGCTGTGTCTTTGCCCATTTCCGCGTCGAACAGCCTGCTAACCATAGATATCTATATAGAACTAGATAGCTTACCCGCGCTGCCGGCCGGCCGGCCAATGGAGAGCGACGTCGTCGTAGGGCCGCCATCTTGCTCCAGTCAGCCTTGAGTGAGGGTGAGTGATCTGCACAGACAAAAATACTCATAACTCGCTGAAATATTGACGGATTTTCAAACGGGTTGGTTTGCTATAAACATCAAAGATGTAGTTATGATACTGCATACTTATAAAAATGTTTTTTTTTAAGATGTTTTTTTACAAACCGCTTGAATCATAGCCACGTTAATAATGCTTGTAATAAACCAAACCGCTTGTAAATCCGTCAATATTTCAGCGAGTTATGAGTATTTTTGTCTGTGCAGATCACTCACCCTCACTCAAGACTGACTGGAGCAAGATGGCGGCGGTTCAGCGACGTGGGTGACTCCACCTTAAGCGATCTAGTGTTCTATATATATCTATGGTTATATCGCCATGCTCTAAGACAAACTCTAACCTTAACCAACTTCGAAAGAGTGCCTAAGCTTAACCAGTGTAGAAACAGGCGTCTTGCCAGAAATGCGGCTACGGAAAGTATAGACGCAAACCAGATAGACCACCGCAACACTTCCGGGATTCTGAAATCAATATATGATACAAAAAGAGTCCAGAAAAGGGAGTATATACATTTTACGTGAAAACTGTACATTGGAGGAGGTTGGGTGGGGGGGTTGGGTAGGAGGGGTTGGGGGGGGGGAAACACTGTACAACTGTACAAGCAAAACTGTACATTGGAATATTGACAACCATACTAGGTAATTTACTGTACATTGGAGGGGGTTGGGGGGGGGGGGAACACTGTACAAACAAGCAAAACTGTACATTGGAATATTGACAAAACCATACTTGGTCATTTACTGTACATTGGAGGGGGTTGGGTTAGGACAGGTATTTACAGGGGCCAGTTTCGAATTGCAGTCTCCCGTAGGTGTTCTTTGAGAGTGGTTTTGAAAGTGGGTAGTGATTCACATTCCTTTACAGCTTTGGGTAGGGTGTTCCACATTGATGTGGCATAATTGCGAAACGTACTTAGTCCCTTGTTTGAGCCGAATCTGGGTTTAACATGATTTGTGGAGCTCCCTCTGGTGTTGTGATCGTGGTATTCACTGACCTTTGGGAAGTATTTTGACATGTACATGGGTAGTACCTTGGTCGTGTAGTGTATCTTGTAGACCAGGCCCATTGCAAGTTGCTGTACTCTGTCGTCTACTCTAAGCCATCCTAGGTTGTCAAAGTGGGCAGGGGTGAGGTGGGTTCTAGGAGTAAGGTCAAGCAGTAGTTTGACCAGTTTGTTTTGAGATGTTTGTAATTTTGTTTTTAGCGCCTTTGAGGTGCTTTGGTACCATGAGGTGCAAGCATAGTCGTAGTACCCTTGAATGAGTGCTCCTGCCAGAGTCTTCAGGGTATTCTTGTTTACCAGAGAGGAGATCCGGTACAAGAATCGAGTTCGTTGGTTGACTTTTTTTATTACATTGGATGCCATTTTGTCACAGGAAAGATTAGCCTCTAGGATGGAACCCAGGTAGGTAATTTTGTCTTTCCTTGTGACAATATTGTCACCCACTGTAACTGAGAAGTTGTCGGTCTTGCTGAGTTTGTTATTTGAACCGAAGAGAATGGACTCTGTTTTGCCCATGTGTAATGATAATTTGTTATCAGCGAGCCATATGCAGATTTTGCCTAGTTCCGAGCTGAGGGTTTTTTCAACCTGCAACTTGTTCTTGTCAGAGACCAGCAGGGCTGAGTCGTCCGCAAACAGGAACAAGTTGCAGTCACATGCTGACGACATGTCATTTGCATAAATTAGGAACAATAGCGGTCCTAGTATGCTTCCTTGTGGAACACCACAGCTCACTGTGAGGGGGGGGGGATAGGGTACCGTTTACCTCTACCATCTGTTCTCTCCCCTCCAGGTAGGATTGCATCCAGCTCACTGATAAACTATCAAAACCAATTGCTTTTAGCTTGTCAATCAGAATGGAGTGATTGACAGTGTCGAAGGCCTTTTGTAGGTCCAGCATGACCATGCCGCAGTATCTATATCACCACTGATATCACCACCGGTATCTCTATATCACCACTGATATCTATATATCACCACTGATATCACCACCGGTATCTCTATATCACCACTGTTGGATGTAAACCATCAGATAAGCGTTCTATGAATCCAAACATCTTGTCAGTGAGGCGGCCTTCAGCAGGTCTCTGGTTTCTAGGTCTGCGAAGGTTATCACTATTCACAAATACACATGGACTATTGTGGGTATAGCCAATAGGAATAAGGACTGTTGTGGGCTAGCCAATAGGAATAAGGACTGTTGTGGGCTGGCCAATAGGAATAAGGACCGTTGTGAGCTAGCCAATAGAGGGGCAAAGTCCCTCCCCTTCCACGGGTCCACCATGGGACCTTATTTTCAGAAAGAATATGAACGGTAGTCAGCAGCGAGATTTTTTTTGATCCCATTTGAATTGTGCCATGAATTACACATAGCCTATGATGTTCCTCAATTTAAAAGTGTTATTGTCAGCTAGCTAATGTTACGTCATAGCATCAAAAGCTATGGATAATGTTAGCTAATATTACGTCATAGCATCAAAAGCTATGGATAATGTTAGCTAACATTACGTCATAGCATCAAAAGCTATGGATAATATTAACTGACGTTACACCATAACATCAAAAGCTATGGATAATGTTAGCTAACGTTACGTCATAACATCAAAAGCTAGCAATAATGTTAGCTAACGTTACATCATAGCATCAAAAGCTATAGCCCCTTTCGTGACTGTGACGCACGCCAACAAGGTTTGGCCGAGTGAATCCACAGTCCCTTGCTCCCCAATAGGAAACCACCCTATTTTAACTCTGAAGAATTGGTCCGACGCGAAACGTTCGTTATACAAGTATCGCAGAGAAATTTCAAAGGTACTCACAGTTGCACAAGGGTCTTGGACAGAGAAACACAATGGTTTGAAAGCTCGGCGTTGCTAATAAACATTTTAAATAATTTTTATAAACGTGTAAAAAGCGAAGAACGTATGGCTGCTCTCCCTCGAACGCAGCAATGGTATCAGCAGAGCCGCACTATCGTCTCGGTGATGTTTACACGTTTATAAAAGATATTTAAAATGTTTATTAGCAACGCCGAGCTTTCAAACCATTGTGTTTCTCTGTCCAAGACCCTCGTGCAACTGTGAGTACCTTTGAAATTTCTCTGTGATACTTGTATAACGAACGTTTCGCGTCGGACCAGTTCTTCAGAGTTAAAATAGGGTGGTTTCCTATTGAGGAGCAAGGGACTGTGGATTCACTCGGCCAAACCTTGTTGGCGTGCATCACAGTCACGAAAGGGGCTACAAAGCTATCGATAATGTTAGCTAACGTTACGTCATAGCAGCCAAAGCTATCAATACATTTTAGCTAACGTTACGTCATAGCATCAAAAGCTATCGATAATGTTAGCTAACGTTAGCTAACTTGCAAGTCAATCAACTTCCTTCACTTGCAAAATTATCTTTTAAATTGACAAACGTCATTATGTGTAATTCGTGGCACAACAAAAATGATTCGTCTCTCACCGACTACTGTACATATCTTTTCCAAGATAGGGTCCCGTGGTGGTCCAGTGGAAGAAGTCGGACATCGCCTCTCTATAGGAATAACGTGAATTGTTAAACTGAGTGGCATTCTAACTACGAGAAAATGTGCAAAAAGATCTTGGTCAACTCATACGTCGACCTGTGAAACTCGGAGAGGTCAAGGACTCAGAAGACCCACGGCCACAGGAAGTGACATCACCAGGGACAGGAGCAACAGAGCGGACTGGAACATCACGCTGATGGCGGAGCAGATTGGAAGGAGTCCTGCACAGGGAGAAGGGGATTGTGAGGTTGTTGTTTCTTTTTCATTAAAACAATATAAGCACAGTTTGGTGATTGAAGGGCACACATGAAATGGCAATGTTTTACGTGTTTTATAATTTTATATTAACTCATTCTAGAATAGAATAGATCTTTATTGTCATTGTTACAGTTGTTACAACGAAATTTTAAATGCAACCCTAGGTGCTAGTAAAAATATAAAAACATAAAAACACAGTCCGAGGTACCGCAGTTAGTAAGCGGTACTGCAAGTTAAACTCACTCCCCAGAGGCATCCAAACTGAGCGCCAAGAAGGGATATCCCTCCTAAGCGCTCAGTTTGGATGCCTCTGGGGAGTGAGTTTAACTTGCAGTACCGCTTACTAACTGCGGTACCTCGGTTACACTCACCCCCCTAAACTCACTCCACCCAGGGCATCCGGGTCACGGCACCACTGTAATCGGTCTCGTATTGCTCTGCGTTGTGTTTCAAATTCCTATTCGACCCCTGTTAAGGGATCGCCCTGAGTGGGAGTTGAACTCCGGTCTCTCTGCACCGGGGCCGACATCACAAACCGCTGCGCCAAGAAAGGATATCCCTCCTAAGCGCTCAGTTTGGATGCCTCTGGGGAGTGAGTTTAACTTGCAGTACCGCTTACTAACTGCGGTACCTCGGTTACACTACAACACTTAGATTTGGAAAAAATGCTTTTTCATAATTCTGGATTTTGTATAGGAAAAAACATTAAATAACTTCACTCTTATAGAGTGTAGTGTCACCAAACTCACTAAACCTGCATTTCTCAACCAAGGTGCCTTGCCTACCGTTTTGCTGTGGAAAGGTGAGTGTCCACAACAGCTAGCTAGCTGTTCTACTTGAATACTGAATGTTAATATTGAATCAGACAATATTGAATACTGAATGTTAATATCAGACCATATTGTATGACAGTGAAGTTATTTAATCTTTTTGTAGTGTCTCTTTTCGGTGTTGCACTTTTTAGACGGTCCCTGGCTGCGCACTTGCCTCACAGCCGACTGCACATAGAGATCAATATTATTAAATGTACAGCTCCGAGGATGGCTCGTTTAGGTGAAAATAAGGTTGTAGCTCATTGTCTACCTTACTACGATAGGAAAGAGGTGTCCTTTGTGTTTTAAAAACATTTAGCTTAAAAAACGAAAGTTCGAACGTCCGTCCGTTCGAAGAACCCTGACGAAGTTTGAATCCCAAAAACAGGCTTCGGGGACAGCCTTACCAAACATATTATTTATATTATTCAAATAAACTCAAACATGTTCCGTTGCGATGTCACAGTATGATGTCATAATAGAACATTCTAGAACATTTGTGATGTCACTTTATGATGTCATAAGCAAACATTCTAGAACATTTGTGATGTCACAGTATGATGGCATAATAGAACATTCTAGAACATTTGTGATGTCAGGGTATGATGTCATAATCAAACATTCTAGAACATTTGTGATGTCACAGATGATGTCATAATAGACATTCTAGAACATTTGTGATGTCACAGTATGATGTCATAATAGAACATTCTAGAACATTTGTGTTCTATATATAATCAACAATTCTCTCGAGTTTTGTGGGATGGGAATCTGGCCGTAGGGTGTGGTAGTGAGGGGCAGGTGGAGGTGGCTAGGAAGATGCAGAGCATTGGGGGGGTGGGTATAAGTAAGGTGGCGAGAGTAGGGGAGAAGAGGGGGGGGGGATGTAAGGGGGTGATAGTTGGGGTACCGGTCGAGGTTACAGTAGAGCAGCTGGTGGAAGAGCTAAAGGAGGACAGGCGTAATGGCATAGTTAAGAGTGCAGCAAGGATGAAGAGGGGAGCGGAGAGGGCAGTGACGGGGACGGTAGTGATTACGTTTGAGGGTGGGGTTGTTCCTAGGGAGGTATTAGTAGGGCGTAGGATGTATAGGGTTAGGGAATTTGTTCATAATCCTCTTAGGTGCTATAGGTGCCAGGGGTTTGGCCATATAGCTACCACGTGTATGAAGGGGATGAGGTGCGCTAGGTGTGGCGGGGAACATGAATATGGGAAATGTGGAGAGGGAGTGAAGCCGAGGTGCTGTAGTTGTGGTGGGGAGCATAGTGTAGCGTTTCGGGGGTGCGAGGTGATGATGAAGCAGGTCGCGGATCGGAGAGAGAGAAGGGAGGGTAAGTTGACGTATGCTGGGGCGGTTAGCAGGGCAGGACAGGGGAGCCAAGAAAGGGTGCAGGGGGTTGAAGGAGGGCATTTGGCAGTGAGGGTAGAGCAGGTGGAAAGAGACAGGGGAAGGGAGGAGAAATTAGGTATTGTGGCCTTCGTGGCAGGGGTAGTTACTGGTATGGCAGAGGTTACGGGTAGAACAGAGATGGTGAAGATGATTGTTAGGATAGCGGTTCAACATCTGGGATTGGAAGGTCTGGACTGGAAGGAGGTGTGTAAAGAATTGGCTGAGGGGGCTGCGAGGGACAAGGCTGCGAGGGACAAAGCAGCCCAGGATAAGATAGCAGGGGGCAAGGAGGGTCCCGCGGAGGGGGGCTCAGACAGGAAGTAGCAGCAGTAGCTGCACTCCAATGGACAATGTAGTTGAGGACGGGGTCCAGTAGAAGAAGAAAAAGAAGGTGAAGAAGGAGAAGAAGGAGAAGAAGAAGAGCCCATAAAAAGAATTGCGGAGGGCAGTAATACGCCTCGATGCGTCTACTCTGCCGGAAATTCAAATAAGAAGAAGAAGAAGAACCTGCATTTCTCAACCAACGTGTCTCACTGCCTTGCCTACCGTTTTGCTGTGGAAAGGTGAGTGTCCACAACGGCTAGCTAGCTGTTCTACTTTAATACTGAATGTTAATATTGAATCAGACAATATTGAATACTGAATGTTAATATCAGACCATATTGTATGACAGTGAAGTTATTGAATCTTTTTGTAGTGTCTCTTTTCGGTGTTGCACTTTTTAGACGGTCCCTGGCTGCGCACTTGCCTCACAGCCGACTGCACATAGAGATCAATATTATTAAATGTACAGCTCCGAGGACGGCTCGTTTAGGTGAAAATAAGGTTGTAGCTCATTGTCTACCTTACTACGATAGGAAAGAGGTGTCCTTTGTGTTTTAAAAACATTTCGCTTAAAAAACGAAAGTTCGAACGTCCGTCCGTTCGAAGAACCCTGACGAAGTTTGAATCCCAAAAACAGGCTTCGGGGACAGCCTTACCAAACATATTATTTATATTATTCAAATAAACTCAAACATGTTCCGTTGCGATGTCACAGTATGATGTCATAATAGAACATTCTAGAACATTTGTGATGTCACAGTATGATGTCACAAGCAAACATTCTAGAACATTTGTGATGTCACAGTATGATGGCATAATAGAACATTCTAGAACATTTGTGATGTCAGGGTATGATGTCATAATCAAACATTCTAGAACATTTGTGATGTCACAGATGATGTCATAATAGACATTCTAGAACATTTGTGATGTCACAGTATGATGTCATAATAGAACATTCTAGAACATTTGTGTTCTATATATATTCAACAATTCTCGAACCGGCAGTTCTCAACCAACGTGTCTCACTGCCTTGCCTACCGTTTAGCTGTGGAAAGGTGAGTGTCCACAACGGCTAGCTAGCTGTTCTACTTTAATACTGAATGTTAATATTGAATCAGACAATATTGAATACTGAATGTTAATATCAGACCATATTGTATGACAGTGAAGTTATTGAATCTTTTTGTAGTGTCTCTTTTCGGTGTTGCACTTTTTAGACGGTCCCTGGCTGCGCACTTGCCTCACAGCCACATAGAGATCAATATTATTAAATGTACAGCTCCGAGGACGGCTCGTTTAGGTGAAAATAAGGTTGTAGCTCATTGTCTACCTTACTACGATAGGAAAGAGGTGTCCTTTGTGTTTTAAAAACATTTCGCTTAAGAATTATTGACAGCGGAAATTCGAATCTGTGAATATCTTTCTAACTTTACCTAAAGCTGCAGTCTTCAGCTTTTTTACCAGCGTTTAAAGTTTAAACTTGCTGAACTTCTCAGAGCGATGCGCTGGGCGCATATTCAGACAACCAATCACAGCATTAAAATATACTATTTATGTACAAAACCGCGCCAGTAAAATACGATAAAAGTTATTATTACAAGATGGCTGTCATGTAGGTGTCGCTGTGTGTATGTCATAAATGTCGATATGAATTGAAAATGGGGGACCCTGATGTAAACAAGACAAACGTCTTTCTTTGGTCTGCATCCCCTTAACAATTGTGTGTATTGAGCCGTACTGTTATGGTTTGACACCGACCCCAAACGCAAAAGGCACAGAGAGAGTTGTTTTCAGAGTTAGCCAAAATCAAGGGCGTGTTTATTTACTGAGTAAACAGAAAGAATTTGGTGGAGAACAGAACAAACTGGGAAACAGGCATGTGAGGAATGTTTGCTGCTCTGCAGCTTCTCCCGGGGGGTTACGTTTGTGGAATTTGTCCGTGACGTCTGAGCCGCTCTGCAGATCCTCCCAGCATAATATACTCCGGGGTGGAGGCGGATAGGGAGAGAGAGAGTCCGAGTTAGCTCAGTGCACAATTGTAAACTGACAGGTGACTGGTGAAGTGACTTGTCCAAACAAATAAATCCAAGTGACAGAATCTTCGGTGTGAAACACACAGTGAGCAATGTCCAAACAATAAATCCAAGTGACAGAATCTTCGGTGTGAAACACACAGTGAGCAATGTCCAAACAATAATTCCAAGTGAGAATATCCAACAGGCAAAAGGGGTGAGAACAGTCTGAACGAAAAACAGGATCTCTTCAGTGCTTTAACACACACAAAAAACGATTGAATCCAAAGACTGTCTTACAAAAAACTCACCAGAGCGCAGCGCGTGAAGCGGGCGGATCAAACAGGGCGAGCGCTTCGTAACGGGGAAGCAGGTTCTCCAAACGGAATATTTCTCGAGAGTCCTGGGAGGCAAAGAACAAGGAAAGCAGCGACGGAAGGAACAGGCAAATGCAGAGAATATTTCAGAACGATCCAACATCAATAATAGGGGGATCAGGGTATATAAAGCCAAGGGGTGCTTAATGACAAGCTGTGACAGCTGCGGGATGAAATTGATCATTGCTCCAGAAGCGTGTGGTTGGGGGAGCGGACCAATCATCACAGTACTTTAAGAAGCCCGTGGTGGGGAAAGAACCAAACCTCACACGTACTGTATTGTACCCATTCTGCAATCTGTTAAATAAAGTTTTCATTCATTCATTCATTCATTCATTCATTCATTCATTCATTCACTGATATGCGAAAATGAACTAAATGTGGGGCATCATAGCAGCATGGGGGGGGGGGGGGGGGTACAGCCTAGGTATGGGCAGGGAAATAGTAGGAAGACATTAATATAGGCAATTTGAGTATAAGATAAGATAAGATATTCCTTTATTGATCCCCATGGGGAAATTGGGCAGCACGGGGGAGGCGAGGTACAGGTATGGGCACTAATAGTAGAAATGCATTAGGTAATACAATTTGATCTGAATATAAAAATATGAGAAAATAAACAGTATAATTATCTCTGAATAATGATATCAGTCAGATGGTTACGAAACGCTCTCTCCTTTTGTTTCTATTCAGAAGAGGATGGCTGCGCCTGCTGCCAAGAAGTAAGTTCATTTATGCAACATTTGTATTTTTTTGTATTTGTCTTAAAATGTCATTGTAAACCTGAAAGCACATAACAAATAGAGCATGGACATGCCTTTAGAATCAAATTATAATTGTTCACTAAATTAAATAAACGTTAAATTAACAGCTGTTGTGGTAATGATACATGGGTTTCGGAAATGAGATGAATGATTTCGGTAATGATAATAGGTATGCTAAGTGTTGCCAGACACAACTCCCTACCCTACCCACCTTCAAAACCGCTCTCAAAGAGCACCTACAGAAGGCTGCAATTTGAAACTGGCCCCCGGTAAATGTCCAAACCCTCCCATCCCCTCCCCTCCCCTCCCCCCCCCACCCACCACCTCCCAATGTACAGTCTCCTCCCCCTCGTATGTATATATTTTCTGTCAGGATCTTTGTTTAACAGTACTGTATATTTGCATATCGTGTATGTCACAATTGTAACAGTACTGTATATCTGTATGTCATCATGTATGTCATAAATGCCATGAGTGTCTGTATATCTGTATGTTTTTCTCTGGTCTCTCCATCCGCTTAACAAATGCTATACAATCTGCAGGTTGGGTCCGATGGTGCGTCCGGCGGCGTTGGCTCCGGTGATGGTGGGTCAGGCGGCGTTGGCTCCGGTGGTGGAGGGTCAGGCGACGTTGGCTCCGGTGGTGGTGGGTCAGGCGGCGTTGGCTCCCGGATGGGTAGGTACAGATGTTCACCCTCTTGGGCAGCAGAGGCGTTTCGCAGGCTGTGACGGACAGGAGTGGAAACGGCTCTGCGTGATTCACATTATTATCTCTGAGACATCGGACCAAATTGAATCGCGTCACAACCTGACAAGAATTTGCACAATTGTACAGCCAGCCCTGTCCTGTATTCTATGCTATTTTAATTTAGTTTATATATTCCATTTTATTTTATTCTACTTTAATTGTCTGTTAATGTTGCGCCAAATGACCAAAACAAAGTCCTTGTGTGCAAACTTATCTGATTCCGATGAATAAAACATAATCTTAAACCCAGGCATCGCCCTCCCTCCCTCTCTGTTTCTCTCCCTCTCTCTGTCTCTCTGTGTTTCTCTGTTTCTCTCCCTCTCTCTCCCTCTCTCTGTCTCTCTCTCCCTCTCTCTGTGTTTCTCTGTTTCTCTCCCTCTATCTCCCTCTCTCTGTCTCTCTCTCCCTCTCTGTGTTTCTCTCCCTCTCTGTGTTTCTCTCCCTCTCTCTGTTTCTCTCTCCCTCTCTCTGTCTCTCTCTCCCTCTCTCTGTGTTTATCTGTTTCTCTCCCTCTCTCTCCCTCTCTCTCTCTGTCTCTCTCTCCCTCTCTCTGTGTTTCTCTCCCTCTCTCTGTGTTTCTCTCCCTCTCTCTGTCTCTCTCTCCCTCTCTCTGTGTTTCTCTCCCTCTCTCTGTGTTTCTCTCTCTCTCTGTGTTTCTCTCTCTCTGTGTTTCTCTCTCTCTCTCTCTCTCGCTCTCTGTGTTTCTCTCCCTCTCTCTGTGTTTCTCTCCCTCTCTCTGTGTTTCTCTCCCTCACTGTGTTTCTCTCCCTCTCTCTGTGTTTCTCTCTCTCTCTCTCTCTCTCTCTCTCTCTCTCTCTCTCTCTCTCTCTCTCTCTCTCTCTCTCTCTCTCTCTCTCTCTCTCTCTGTGTTTCTCTCCCTCTCTCTGTGTTTCTCTCTCTCTCTCTCTCTCTCTC
>NC_140165.1:319771301-319786301 GCF_963971535.1 Notolepis coatsorum
GACACGACCAGGGATCTTCTGCGGAACATGAAGGCGGAGGCCGCGTCAGTCTGGGCTCGAGGGGAACGTCACAGAAAGGCAAGCGCACCATGGAGCAGCCGAGCGGGAGAGAGGAGCGCGCTGGCTGGCGGGCGGGCGAGGGGCGAGGCGAGGAGAGGAAACCAGGGTGCAGTCATTGTTTCGCCGCAGAGCGGCATCGGCGGCTAGCCACTCGGCCCAGTCTGTGGACTCTCCTGCTTGTGCCCAGCCAGCCACTGTAAGATCTGCTGCTTGAGCTCCTGGTTGGGCCGGATCTGGTCCATGGTGAGAGGACTGCGGTTGAAGGGGTCCGTCTGGTCGCTGTGAGGAGGAAGCAGACGCACGCCTCGCGGTTACATGTTTGATTACTAGCTGGCTGCTTTAACTGTGTGTGTACATGCATCGGGCCTGTACGTATAATATGTGATCTGTTAGAGCAGCCCTGCCTGAAGCCTAGTAAGTCTAACATCTCTCTTGGCCTGAAGCCTAGTAAGCCTGACATCTCTCTTGGCCTGAAGTCTAACATCTCTCTTGGCCTGAAGCCTAGTAAGCCTGACATCTCTCTTGGCCTGAAGTCTAACATCTCTCTTGGCCTGAAGCCTAGTAAGCCTAACATCTCTCTTGGCCTGAAGCCTAGCATCTCTCTTGGCGTGAAGCCTAGTAAGCCTAACATCTCTCTTGGCCTGAAGCCTAACATCTCTCTTGGCCTGAAGCCTAGTAAGCCTAACATCTCTCTTGGCCTGAAGCCTAACATCTCTCTTGGCCTGAAGCCTAGTAAGCCTAACATCTCTCTTGGCCTGAAGCCTAACATCTCTCTTGGCCTGAAGCCTAGTAAGCCTAACATCTCTCTTGGCCTGAAGCCTAACATCTCTCTTGGCCTGAAGCCTAGTAAGCCTAACATCTCTCTTGGCCTGAAGCCTAACATCTCTCTTGGCCTGAAGCCTAGTAAGCCTAACATCTCTCTTGGCCTGAAGCCTAGTAAGCCTAATATCTCTCTTGGCCTTTTAAAAAAAGAAAACACTTTTTTTAATTAAAAATGAAGGTTCGAATGTCCGTTCGAAAAACCCTGACGAAGTTCGAATCCCAAAAACAGGCTTCGGGGAGACAGCCTTAGTGTGGAGTAGTATTTTGTTTGTACATCTTTGTAAATATGTTTGTTAATATATGAATCAGGTGTATTATTCTAAAGAGGAGCACATTGTGACAGATGTATTATTCTAAGAGGAGCACATTGTGACAGGTGTATTATTCTAAGAGGAGCACATTGTGACAGGTGTATTATTCTAAGAGGAGCACATTGTGACAGGTGTATTATTCTAAGAGGAGCACATTGTGACAGGTGTATTATTCTAAGAGAGGAGCACATTGTGACAGGTGTATTATTCTAAAGAGGAGCACATTGTGACAGGTGTATTATTCTGAGAGAGGAGCACATTGTGACAGGTGTATTATTCTAAGAGAGGAGCACATTGTGACAGGTGTATTATTCTAAGAGAGGAGCACATTGTGACAGGTGTATTATTCTAAGAGAGGAGCACATTGTGACAGGTGTATTATTCTAAGAGAGGAGCACATTGTGACAGGTGTATTATTCTAAGAGAGGAGCACATTGTGACAGGTGTATTATTCTAAGAGGAGCACATTGTGACAGGTGTATTATTCTAAGAGGAGCACATTGTGACAGGTGTATTATTCTAAGAGGAGCACATTGTGACAGGTGTATTATTCTAAGAGGAGCACATTGTGACAGGTGTATTATTCTAAGAGAGGAGCACATTGTGACAGGTGTATTATTCTAAGAGAGGAGCACATTGTGACAGGTGTATTATTCTAAGAGGAGCACATTGTGACAGGTGTATTATTCTAAGAGGAACACATTGTGACAGGTGTATTATTCTAAGAGAGGAGCACATTGTGACAGGTGTATTATTCTAAGAGGAGCACATTGTGACAGGTGTATTATTCTAAGAGGAGCACATTGTGACAGGTGTATTATTCTAAGAGAGGAGCACATTGTGACAGGTGTATTATTCTAAGAGGAGCACATTGTGACAGGTGTATTATTCTAAGAGGAGCACATTATGACAGGTGTATTATTCTAAGAGGAGCACATTGTGACAGGTGTATTATTCTAAGAGGAGCACATTGTGACAGGTGTATTATTCTAAGAGGAGCACATTATGACAGGTGTATTATTCTAAGAGGAGCACATTATGACAGGTGTATTATTCTAAGTGGAGCACATTGTGACAGGTGTATTATTCTAAGAGGAGCACATTGTGACAGGTGTATTATTCTAAGAGGAGCACATTGTGACAGGTGTATTATTCTAAGAGGAGCACATTGTGACAGGTGTATTATTCTAAGAGGAGCACATTGTGACAGGTGTATTATTCTAAGAGGAGCACATTGTGACAGGTGTATTATTCTAAGAGGAGCACATTGTGACAGGTGTATTATTCTAAAGAGGAGCACATTGTGACAGGTGTATTATTCTAAGAGAGGAGCACATTGTGACAGGTGTATTATTCTAAGAGGAGCACATTGTGACAGGTGTATTATTCTAAGAGGAGCACATTGTGACAGGTGTATTATTCTAAGAGGAGCACATTGTGACAGGTGTATTATTCTAAAGAGGAGCACATTGTGACAGGTGTATTATTCTAAGAGGAGCACATTGTGACAGGTGTATTATTCTAAGAGAGGAGCACATTGTGACAGGTGTATTATTCTAAGAGGAGCACATTGTGACAGGTGTATTATTCTAAGAGGAGCACATTGTGACAGGTGTATTATTCTAAGAGGAGCACATTGTGACATGTGTATTATTCTAAGAGGAGCACATTGTGACAGGTGTATTATTCTAAGAGGAGCACATTGTGACAGGTGTATTATTCTAAGAGAGGAGCACATTGTGACAGGTGTATTATTCTAAGAGGAGCACATTGTGACAGGTGTATTATTCTAAAGAGGAGCACATTGTGACAGGTGTATTATTCTAAGAGGAGCACATTGTGACAGGTGTATTATTCTAAGAGGAGCACATTGTGACAGGTGTATTATTCTAAGAGAGGAGCACATTGTGACAGGTGTATTATTCTAAGAGGAGCACATTGTGACAGGTGTATTATTCTAAGAGAGGAGCACATTGTGACAGGTGTATTATTCTAAGAGGAGCACATTATGACAGGTGTATTATTCTAAGAGGAGCACATTGTGACAGGTGTATTATTCTAAGAGGAGCACATTGTGACAGGTGTATTATTCTAAGAGGAGCACATTGTGACAGGTGTATTATTCTAAGAGGAGCACATTGTGACAGGTGTATTATTCTAAGAGGAGCACATTATGACAGGTGTATTATTCTAAAGAGGAGCACATTGTGACAGGTGTATTATTCTAAGAGGAGCACATTGTGACAGGTGTATTATTCTAAGAGGAGCACATTGTGACAGGTGTATTATTCTAAGAGGAGCACATTATGACAGGTGTATTATTCTAAGAGGAGCACATTGTGACAGGTGTATTATTCTAAGAGGAGCACATTGTGACAGGTGTATTATTCTAAGAGGAGCACATTATGACAGGTGTATTATTCTAAGAGGAGCACATTGTGACAGGTGTATTATTCTAAGAGAGGAGCACATTGTGACAGGTGTATTATTCTAAGAGGAGCACATTGTGACAGGTGTATTATTCTAAAGAGGAGCACATTGTGACAGGTGTATTATTCTAAGAGGAGCACATTGTGACAGGTGTATTATTCTAAGAGGAGCACATTGTGACAGGTGTATTATTCTAAGAGGAACACATTGTGACAGGTGTATTATTCTAAGAGGAGCACATTGTGACAGGTGTATTATTCTAAGAGAGGAGCACATTATGACAGGTGTATTATTCTAAGAGGAGCACATTGTGACAGGTGTATTATTCTAAAGAGGAGCACATTGTGACAGGTGTATTATTTTAAGAGGAGCACATTGTGACAGGTGTATTATTCTAAGAGAGGAGCACATTGTGACAGGTGTATTATTCTAAGAGGAGCACATTGTGACAGGTGTATTATTCTAAGAGGAGCACATTGTGACAGGTGTATTATTCTAAGAGGAGCACATTGTGACAGGTGTATTATTCTAAAAGAGGAGCACATTGTGACAGGTGTATTATTCTAAGAGGAGCACATTGTGACAGGTGTATTATTCTAAGAGGAGCACATTGTGACAGGTGTATTATTCTAAGAGGAGCACATTGTGACAGGTGTATTATTCTAAAAGAGGAGCACATTGTGACAGGTGTATTATTCTAAGAGGAGCACATTGTGACAGGTGTATTATTCTAAGAGGAGCACATTGTGACAGGTGTATTATTCTAAAAGAGGAGCACATTGTGACAGGTGTATTATTCTAAGAGGAGCACATTGTGACAGGTGTATTATTCTAAGAGGAGCACATTGTGACAGGTGTATTATTCTAAGAGGAGCACATTGTGACAGGTGTATTATTCTAAAGAGGAGCACATTGTGACAGGTGTATTATTCTAAGAGAGGAGCACATTGTGACAGGTGTATTATTCTAAGAGGAGCACATTGTGACAGGTGTATTATTCTAAGAGGAGCACATTGTGACAGGTGTATTATTCTAAGAGGAGCACATTGTGACAGGTGTATTATTCTAAGAGGAGCACATTGTGACAGGTGTATTATTCTAAGAGGAGCACATTGTGACAGGTGTATTATTCTAAGAGGAGCACATTGTGACAGGTGTATTATTCTAAGAGGAGCACATTGTGACAGGTGTATTATTCTAAGAGAGGAGCACATTGTGACAGGTGTGCACTTTATCTTCTATTGGCAGCTCCATTGGCTCAGACTGTGCCGATTACCTGGATCATTAGCCCCCATCACCAGACCCCTCCCCCCCACTCCATCAACACACGTGTACAGTCCACTGCACATCACATCTTTCTTGTCTGATGCGCACGCTAGCTTCCCGCCCCGCTGCACTCCGCCGCAGCGATGCGGAGGAAGCGTCCACAGGGAGTAGGGTTGGGTACTGTTCACATTTGAACCGATACCGGTACCCAACGGTACCTTTTTTTCCTGTGCTTTAGTCTAAAAAATTTTAATCTACCTACCTCAGTTTAGTCCAAAAATGTGTCCAAACTTCAAATAATTTATTATCATAATTATTTATTTTGAACAATTAGTTAATAATATATATAATATATAATATTGCAGCGAGCGTTGTCTGCATCTAGCTTTGTAAAGTGTAACCAAACTTGCAACCGTTTTCTGCTTGCCGTCGCCCCGACTGCTTTGTTGTTGAATCAAGTCAAATCCTAGATAAGCGTGTATTGTGTGCGTGAACGTTGACGTGAGGCACACTTCATAGGTTTCGTTTCGCGGTAAACAAAACGTTGATGTCATCTTTTTTCTCTCTTTTGCATTACCGAAATGTGGCACCGGTGGATCTCACGTACCGACGTGATTCGGTCGATACCCTTAAAAAAGTACCCAATTCGGTACCCATCCCTAACTGTTCTTTGATAGGGAGGGGGGTTATAATCTGAGGGGAGAACTCAAGTTAAAAGTTCTTAGTGTACGCACTACCAGGAGAAGACACTGCATCTCGATATGTGGAGTGAGACTGTGGAACAGTCTGAATGTGGTGCTAAAGCCATGTCCAAACATGAGACAATTCAAACTGATGTATAAGGAAATGATGTTCACGAGGAACAGGGATGAGGAAGGGACTTGATATTCACGGGTGTTTACATTTTTATTTTATTTCTTTCATGTTTTACATAATATATAGTTTTAGTTTTTTTGTTTTGCATAGATATACATTTGTTTTGTAAGGTTTTATAATAATTAGTAGTGAAAAAGGGGTACGATTAAACAAGTGTATACTTCTTCCTAACGTCACGGTGCCCAATCGCGGCCACTCTTATTGTCTGGGACCAAATACGGCCACGCCCCACTCCCAGTAAAAAGTGGGAATCTCTAGAATGGGTTTGGGGCGTCGCTGTATACGGAAGTAGCTCTCAAGGTGACGATTAGACAACACTTTCTGTTGTCAGTAGATGGCAGCATTGGTTTAAAATTAAAGGCTGAAAATGTTGAGAACTACAACACTGCATTTCCCAAGAGTGTTAGCACAGGTCGCAGGTCACTGGGATGTGTCTATATTCTCCGACGTGATCTGAACAGCGTTAAACTATTACTGCGACCTCGGTATAGCGACCGAGAATGGCCAACTAATTATCTTAACAAAAGTGCGCTGGTAGCGTTACATATGTTGTCTAAAGGGGGACATATGGTACAATTTAAGATTCTAATGATAATCGGCATATAAAGGACAACATAGAGCATCGTTAATTTGTAAGAAACCTCAATGAAAACGGCGCAGGGTGCTATTGTTATGAAAATGTGATAGAATCCTATAAAAATGTGGACGCATTTGGTCTACGTTCCGTTACTCCTTTTTCGAACATGTAAATTGAGTTATGTTTTGCTTTTGTTTATTTATTAAAAATGTTTCCATTTTTTATTTCTTGACATCAATGATTTGTTTTGATTTTTATATTGTTTGTATTTATTATTTTACATGTTTGAAATAAAGATTTCAAAATCAAATCGAGGATCGAGGCGGCTCTGCGGCGCTGGGTCACGGACCCGAGGAGGTGCCTGGCGATGGTGGCGCGGGTTAGGGTCAGGGTTAGGGTCAGGGTCAGGGTCAGGGTTAGGGTTAGGGTCAGGGTTAGGGTTAGGGTTAGGGTCAGGGTCAGGGTTAGGGTTAGGGTCAGGGTTAGGGTTAGGGTCAGGGTCAGGGTCACTCAGGGTTAGGGTCAGGGTCACTCAGGGTTAGGGTCAGGGTCACTCAGGGTTAGGGTCAGGGTCACTCAGGGTCAGGGTCAGGGTTAGGGTCGGGGTCAGGGTCACTCAGGGTCAGTACTAGGGTCAGGGTTAGGGTTAGGGTCAGGGTCACGGACCTGAGGAGGTGCCTGGCGATGGTGGCGCGGTCCACGGTGACGCTGGAGGAGGGCAGCAGCACGGGGTCCAGCATCAGGGTGGACATGATGGGGTCCAGGAACTCGTCCGGGGCGTCCGCATACGTCTCCTCCTCCTGCTGGTGTCTGTCTGCGTGGGACTAGGACAGACACACAGACAGACAGACGGACCGTTAGACAGACAGACAGACAGACAGACAGACAGACCGTTAGGCAGACAGACAGACAGACAGCCAGACAGACAGACGGACGGACCGTTAGGTAGACAGACAGACAGACAGACACACAGACAGACAGACAGACCGTTAGGCAGACAGACCGATAGGTAGACAGACAGATGATAGACAGACCGATAGGTACAGACAGACCGATGATAGGTAGACAGACAGATGATAGGTAGACAGACAGATGATAGGTAGACAGACAGACAGACGATAGGTACAGACAGACAGATGATAGGTAGACAGACAGATGATACAGACCAATAGGTACAGACAGACCGATGATAGGTAGACAGACAGATGATAGGTAGACAGACAGATGATAGGTAGACAGACAGATGATAGGTAGGCAGACAGACAGACGATAGGTACAGACAGACAGATGATAGGTACAGACAGACAGATGATAGGTAGACAGACAGATGATAGGTAGACAGACAGAATTGGTCATTGTTCGATATGTCTTTTTCCTCAAAGATTTCCTATTCCAATTGTTGAAGTACTGTCCTGTGATGTCTTGTGTATTATTATTATTATTATTATTATTATTATTATTATTATTATTATTATTATTATTATTAGTATTACTGTATTATGTTGTGTCTTGTTACATGTGAAAAAAATAATAATAATTTGATAAATTTTTTATTTTTTTCCTATTCCTTTTTTTGGTCTTTTAAACCAAAAAACTGTTTTAAGACTACATCCAGAAGATATCCTTAAAGGAACACGTCAACATAATGGGAACATGTGCTTACCGTCTTCTCCAGAGTCAGACAATTAGATGGATACCAATTTCTTCTCTGTGCGTTCAGTAGAAAGCTATCCGACTGCCAGCTAGCCTAGCTTAGCACAAATGAATGGAAGCGGATACAGACCACTAGCCTAGCTTAAAACTCTGGGAGAAGTGTTTTCGGCCAAAAGCTAGGTTAGCTGCTCCGTAACCGCTTCCATTAATTTGTGCTAAGCTAGGCTAGCTAGTCCGCTTCCATTCATTTGTGCTAAGCTAGGCTAGCTAGTCCGCTTCCATTCATTTGTACTAAGCTAGGCGAGCTGGTCCGCTTCCATTCATTTGTGCTAAGCTAGGCTAGCTAGTCCGCTTCCATTCATTTGTGCTAAGCTAGGCTAGCTTGCAGCCGGGATAGCTTTCTACTGAACGCACATAGAGGAAATTGCTATCCATCTCCTTCAGGACACTGGAGAAGATGGTAAGCACATTTCCCATGTTTGCGAGTTTGGGCCACGACATAACCCACCATAGCATAATGAATCGGGGGTCCCGAAAACTATTCAATGCGATCGGGTAGAGCCCTCGGTCCAGGCGACTAGAAAAACCCGCCCGGATGAATTTCATCGACACACAGCCATACACAGAGTCTCAAAGGGAGTGCAACATCGGCCGCATACCACCAGGTGGCGGTATTGGACTTTTGCGATCTCCGACTCATTCCCTATGGTCACACAGGCTCCCTGGATGGATAACGATTGGAAATAGAGAATAAAAGAAATAACGATCAAATAACGTGTGTATATATACGTGGTTGGCGGCGTTCAACGATTGGCGGACAAACACGTATTAAATCGTTGTTGGCAGGGAATGAGTTAACATTCACTACGTGAAAATCTATTTACAAACACGTGATGAAAGTCAATGGAGTCGCTCTACAACCAGGACGTCGACGGGTTATATACCTTGATCTTGTCGGCGAGGAGGCCGAAGGCCTCGATCATTTCTCCGGGCTTGTTGATCTTCTTCAGGACCCTCGTCGTCTGAGAGAAGAGGATCGGGGAGTAGGAGCGGCCATCTTTAGGGACCGTGGCACAGAAGTTCTCCTCGTCACTGTCGGGGGGGGGAGGTACAAAGACACGTTGTTTAACAAGATGGCTCAAATGACGTGGCATCGAGTTTATCGGTGTTTACAGGCCCAGGTGTCGTCCCTCGGTCCTTAACCCTGAACTGGGAGTTCAACCTGAATTCTAGCCAATGCTGCACTTATTCCACCGGTGCACTTGCATCTTGAAAGTTTATGCCGGTGCACCGATGCGAATCGGTGAATCTTGACATCACTAGTGTGTTGTGAACGTAGCTAGATGGTGCCCCAGGTGTGTAACGTACCCCAGGTGCAGGTAGATGGTGCCCCAGGTGTGTAACGTACCCCAGGTGCAGCTAGATGGTGCCCCAGGTGTGTAACGTACCCCAGGTGCAGCTAGATGGTGCCCCAGGTGTGTAACGTACCCCAGGTGCAGCTAGATGGTGCAGCCCAGGTGTGTAACGTACCCCAGGTGCAGCTAGATGGTGCCCCAGGTGTGTAACGTACCCCAGGTGCAGCTAGATGGTGCCCCAGGTGTGTAACGTACCCCAGGTGCAGCTAGATGGTGCCCCAGGTGTGTAACGTACCCCAGGTGCAGCTAGATGGTGCCCCAGGTGTGTAACGTACCCCAGGTGCAGCTAGATGGTGCAGCCAGGTGTGTAATGTACCCCAGGTGCAGCTAGATGGTGCCCCAGGTGTGTAACGTACCCCAGGTGCAGGTAGATGGTGCCCCAGGTGTGTAACGTACCCCAGGTGCAGCTAGATGGTGCCCCAGGTGTGTAACGTACCCCAGGTGCAGGTAGATGGTGCCCCAGGTGTGTAACGTACCCCAGGTGCAGCTAGATGGTGCCCAGGTGTGTAACGTACCCCAGGTGCAGCTAGATGGTGCCCCAGGTGTGTAACGTACCCCAGGTGCAGCTAGATGGTGCCCAGGTGTGTAACGTACCCCAGGTGCAGGTAGATGGTGCCCCAGGTGTGTAACGTACCCCAGGTGCAGCTAGATGGTGCCCCAGGTGTGTAACGTACCCCAGGTGCAGCTAGATGGTGCCCCAGGTGTGTAACGTACCCCAGGTGCAGGTAGATGGTGCCCCAGGTGTGTAACGTACCCCAGGTGCAGCTAGATGGTGCCCAGGTGTGTAACGTACCCCAGGTGCAGCTAGATGGTGCCCAGGTGTGTAACGTACCCCAGGTGCAGGTAAATGGTGCCCCAGGTGTGTAACGTACCCCAGGTGCAGCTAGATGGTGCCCCAGGTGTGTAACGTACCCCAGGTGCAGCTAGATGGTGCCCCAGGTGTGTAACGTACCCCAGGTGCAGGTAGATGGTGCCCCAGGTGTGTAACGTACCCCAGGTGCAGCTAGATGGTGCCCCAGGTGTGTAACGTACCCCAGGTGCAGGTAGATGGTGCAGCCCAGGTGTGTAACGTACCCCAGGTGCAGGTAGATGGTGCCCCAGGTGTGTAACGTACCCCAGGTGCAGGTAGATGGTGCAGCCCAGGTGTGTAACGTACCCCAGGTGAAGCTAGATGGTGCCCCAGGTGTGTAACGTACCCCAGGTGCAGGTAGATGGTGCAGCCCAGGTGTGTAACGTACCCCAGGTGCAGGTAGATGGTGCCCCAGGTGTGTAACGTACCCCAGGTGCAGCTAGATGGTGCCCAGGTGTGTAACGTACCCCAGGTGCAGCTAGATGGTGCCCAGGTGTGTAACGTACCCCAGGTGCAGCTAGATGGTGCCCCAGGTGTGTAACGTACCCCAGGTGCAGGTAGATGGTGCCCCAGGTGTGTAACGTACCCCAGGTGCAGCTAGATGGTGCCCAGGTGTGTAACGTACCCCAGGTGCAGCTAGATGGTGCCCAGGTGTGTAACGTACCCCAGGTGCAGGTAAATGGTGCCCCAGGTGTGTAACGTACCCCAGGTGCAGCTAGATGGTGCCCCAGGTGTGTAACGTACCCCAGGTGCAGCTAGATGGTGCCCCAGGTGTGTAACGTACCCCAGGTGCAGGTAGATGGTGCCCCAGGTGTGTAACGTACCCCAGGTGCAGCTAGATGGTGCCCCAGGTGTGTAACGTACCCCAGGTGCAGGTAGATGGTGCAGCCCAGGTGTGTAACGTACCCCAGGTGCAGGTAGATGGTGCCCCAGGTGTGTAACGTACCCCAGGTGCAGGTAGATGGTGCAGCCCAGGTGTGTAACGTACCCCAGGTGAAGCTAGATGGTGCCCCAGGTGTGTAACGTACCCCAGGTGCAGGTAGATGGTGCAGCCCAGGTGTGTAACGTACCCCAGGTGCAGGTAGATGGTGCCCCAGGTGTGTAACGTACCCCAGGTGCAGCTAGATGGTGCCCAGGTGTGTAACGTACCCCAGGTGCAGCTAGATGGTGCCCAGGTGTGTAACGTACCCCAGGTGCAGCTAGATGGTGCCCCAGGTGTGTAACGTACCCCAGGTGCAGGTAGATGGTGCAGCCCAGGTGTGTAACGTACCCCAGGTGCAGCTAGATGGTGCCCCAGGTGTGTAACGTACCCCAGGTGCAGCTAGATGGTGCCCCAGGTGTGTAACGTACCCCAGGTGCAGGTAGATGGTGCCCCAGGTGTGTAACGTACCCCAGGTGCAGGTAGATGGTGCAGCCCAGGTGTGTAACGTACCCCAGGTGCAGCTAGATGGTGCCCCAGGTGTGTAACGTACCCCAGGTGCAGCTAGATGGTGCCCCAGGTGTGTAACGTACCCCAGGTGCAGGTATATGGTGCCCCAGGTGTGTAACGTACCCCAGGTGCAGGTATATGGTGCAGCCCAGGTGTGTAACGTACCCCAGGTGCAGCTAGATGGTGCCCCAGGTGTGTAACGTACCCCAGGTGCAGGTAGATGGTGCCCCAGGTGTGTAACGTACCCCAGGTGCAGGTAGATGGTGCCCAGGTGTGTAACGTACCCCAGGTGCAGGTAGATGGTGCCCAGGTGTGTAACGTACCCCAGGTGCAGGTAGATGGTGCCCCAGGTGTGTAACGTACCCCAGGTGCAGCTAGATGGTGCCCCAGGTGTGTAACGTACCCCAGGTGCAGGTAGATGGTGCCCCAGGTGTGTAACGTACCCCAGGTGCAGCTAGATGGTGCCCCAGGTGTGTAACGTACCCCAGGTGCAGGTAGATGGTGCCCCAGGTGTGTAACGTACCCCAGGTGCAGCTAGATGGTGCCCAGGTGTGTAACGTACCCCAGGTGCAGGTAGATGGTGCCCCAGGTGTGTGCATCAAATTGCAATGCAAAAATTGTATCTCAACATATCAATCTGTGTGGGGTTGCATTTTGTTTGGACAAACATAAAAATGATTTGTGCAAAGTTTGGGAAAGATTCGTTGAGATTTAGAGGTAGCACACAGCATGTGAAATATATGAAAATGGGCCTTTTTGGGCGTTTTACTAGATAACATGACAAGGCAATTTCAAAAACGGCAAGAAATCGTTTTTCAGAACAACATTTATTAACCCTAACATTTAAGAACAAAATGTTTGATAACAACATTGAAATAGTCTTTCAAACATGTCTCAAGCATCCTAGAGTCCTAGACCTGGTCCAGCTTGCGCTTGCAGCAGCGAAGGTTTGACCGTGTTGAGCGGTCATGCTCAACTGCCTGTAGCACATTCTGCAGGTGCTCCTCACTCCTGGCTGCTGCCACAAAGTCTGACGTCAGTTTGACGCCACGCTCGGCACAGTCATTCACAACATTGATGGTACGTACATTCACTGCACCCATCTGAAATGTTGTACTGGTAACCCAATCCTCTACATCCAGTGAAAGAAACGCGGGATCGATGTGCAGCAGGTGCATGCCGAACCAGCAGTCTCGGTTGGCAAGGTCAGCCAAGCTGGTGGTCGGCGAGAGGGTTGGAAACTTTGGCTTGCCGAAGCCAGTGCCAAAGCGGAGCTGTGGGGCTTGCATGGATATATCAGCCGGCTTGTGCTCCAATATAGCATCTGCAAGTGCGCGCCGCTCGCCAACTGGCACCTTGGTGCTGAAGAGTGCCAGGGGCAGCATCTCGCCTGACAGGTACCAAAGGTGCCGCTCCAGCGCCTTAATCGCTGATGCTGCGATGCCCTCGTCAACAGACTTGTATGCGTACAGGTTGTGGTAGAGTGTAAGGTCATTTCATGCCGCATCTACGGCCGTGTCGCAGGTCAACCACCACGTTGCGTAGATGTGCGTGATGAAGTTGGCAAACGCCAGAATCTTCAGCACCTGCTGCTGTGTAGTGATGGTCCCCTGAGGAAGCAAGGCAATGTGCTGCTCCATCAAGGCCAGCTTGAGAGTGTAGAGCAGCTTAGCCATCCACCGCGCCTTGTGCAGTGCTCCCGGTTGTTGGAAGTTAACTGGAGTGTGCTCTGCACTGTCTGCACTCAGATACACAAGACATAGCTGCACGAACTCGCGATAGTCGCCTCGCTTGTAGTCGAGCACTCCTGCAGCGCACACAATTAGTTCAGCACGCAACTTGCCCAGGAACGGTGGTTCGGCATCGCCAGGAATGTAGCGGGCCAATGGGCCGCTGTCCTTGTGTGGCAACAGGTTCCAGTTGTCACGCAGACGTGTAAACAATGTAACCTCTGGCGAGCGTGACGTCTCCACCTTGAGGTCAGTGAAGATGTGGCTGAGGAGCACCTCGCCGATGTGGTGCCGGCACCCGGACCAGAGCAGTGGTCGACCCAGTGAGAGCTGGATGGCAATGCAGGCTGCCGTGAGATGGCCAGTGTTTGACGCGGTGGTGTCAAATGCCATGTTGACAACCTGATCGGTGCAGCACCAGTCCTGCAGCAGCTTGCATGTCAGCCGGGCAATGATCGTTCCACATGCCTCATCAGTCCCCTTCATGTATGCTGGCAGACCAAGCAGTTTGAGCCGCTCCGCGTCTCCGATCACCACTGTCAGACGCTCCTCCAACCGGCGCACATTGTTGAGCATTGGCGTCAACTTACTGTCCCAGTGCAAGGTGCACATGGGAGGTGGTGTCCACTGTTCTTGCTGGTCCTCACTGATGGCCTGCAACACGTGGCGGTGCGCTCGGTCTGCTGTTGCGTAGGATGTGGAGACCTTTGCCGAATTGCCACCGGATTCCTCGATCAGACCGCGCGTGAAGGCAGCCTGCTGCGATCTTCAACCGTGTAGCCAGTGACACAAGACTCGGCCGGCTGAGAATGTCTGATGGAATGAAGGCTGTGGTGCCAGTCTTCTTACGCTCACGGGTGGGTGTGTTCTCAGCCGGTGGAGCAGCTGTTTCATCTGCATTGCTGTCTTCATCACTTTCGCTTTCCAACACCACCGCCATGCTGGACCTCGCAGTCATCTCCTGCTGCTCCTTGGTAAAGCATGCCTGCTGCGCTGCTTCACGCTCCTGTCGCCGCTTCAACTTGGATTGCAGATTGGCATCCAATGCTCCAAATGTGGCCACTCTGTCGCCCTTCATGCTGGCCAGGAAAGCAATGTCCTCTGCATTTGGAGATCACAGCGGGAATGTGGCATCCAGCTTGTGCTCCATTGCGTCCACCAGTCGAGCTGTAGCCTCACTGGAGCGCCTGGCCTTTGGAATGTGCCGCAGCTTGTTGCTAGCATCGACAAGCGCTACCATCTTGACGCATGCTCGACGATCACTCACCATTGTAATATTGGCCTTTCCATAAAATGGCCGCACCTGCTCCAAAACGTCCTTAGCCGCATGGAACCGTGACAAGGCTCCGGTCAAACCTGGCCGCTTGGCATGCAGTTGCGTGTCGCAGTTGTACAGCATGCACCGCAAGATCTGGCGACCACTTGGCAGTTTGGCACCAGTGATGATGGCATCTGCATTGGTTATGCTGGCGCCCAGACCTAAGACCAGGCTGCGGCTGCTCTGGCGGGAGCCTAAGGGCGGCGACGCCATCTTGTGAGAGCTGGATCCTGTGGTGGGTGATGGTGGCGTTGACTCCGTTG
>NC_140165.1:319791301-319796301 GCF_963971535.1 Notolepis coatsorum
GCAATATCCACAGTGCAATACCCACCCACTACCGTCTGACACTGTGATTGTTATTTGTGTATTGCTATTCTGTATATTGTTGTTATTTTGTATATTTCACAGGACTGTAACATTGTCTTATTGTATAGCATTTAATGTTTCTGTATAGGATTTTATGTTTGTCTTTTATTACTTGTGATTTTATTACTGCACCTTAAGCTTGAGCCCCAATTCTCGTTGTATGCAAAAATAAAGTACAATCTAATCTAATATTAATTTATTATATATATATACTGTATATATTATAATAATAACTTATTTTATATAGCGCCTTTCATGAAACCCAAGGTCGCTTTACATAGGGCGATAACAAGAGACAAACATGGTAGACAGACGCACAACATTAAATGTAGCTAGGGGTCAAAGGCCATGTTAAAGAGGTGAGTTTTGAGCAGTTTTTTGAACGAGTCCAGAGTTGGGGCGTTGCGGAGTTCTGCGGGGAGGGAGTTCCAGAGGGTGGGAGCTGCCACGCTGAAAGCTCTGTCCCCGAAGGTCTGCAGTCTGGTTCGGGGGATGGAGAGCTGACCAGTGTCCGAGGATCGCAGGGACCGTCATGTCTGTGACCGTGTCTATATATGTATATATATTACTGAAACCTGGTCCACTAGTCTTTGGGGCGACAGCATGAATTCTGATCCGACGTACAAGCAGCTGATCAGATGCCCAACCAGGGGGCGACAGTGGCTCAGGAGGTAAATCGTCTGGTAATCTGGAGATTCCCGGTTCGATTCCTGCTCCTCCCGGGCAGCGTGTCGAAGTGTCCTTGCGCGAGACACTTAACCCCCTAACTGTTCCCGGTGAGCAGGTCGGCACCTCGCATGGTCGGCTCCGCCGTCGGTGTGTGAATGTGTGAGTGAACGGGTAAAATGTGAGGAACAAATTGTAAAGCGCTTTGGGTAAAAGCTGTTATATAAATGCACCTTTTACCATTCACTAGTGAATGTATTGGTTGTTGAGGTCCTAATCAATACTTTTTATCGATTAATAATGTCTTAATTGATTTCGTTCCTTCATGCTGAATTAGTTATTTCCTAGAAGATGAGGATCTGGCATCAACATATTTACAAACATGGGAAACGTTAGAATTGTGATATATGGATTAACCACACGGACAAGATAAATAAATGAATAAATAAACCACATTTTATCGCAATTTCACAACGAACATTTTTATCACGATATATCACGATAACATTTTTCATATCATTCGATGTCGATAATAATCTATTTTTTTTATCAACTTTTTCTCCCCATTTTCTATTTTTCTCCCATCCCAATTTCGTATTATCCAATTCTCCCCTCCCCTGTCTCGAACGTTGCTAGACCATGCCTCCCACTGGTCGGCTGCAATGTGGACCAAGCCTTGCATCACGTGTCCCCTCCGGTACACGAGGAGGCAGCTGTCGCATCTTTTCACCTGTACAGCGCGATCTCTCAGCGGCGAGGAGTAACGCGTGGGAGGCTCACGCTGCCTCCGTTGCTTCCCGATTCTGCTGTACAGGCGCACCAACCGACCTGTAGGAGTCGCTGTCCACAACGTCCGATCCCCACCCACCGGCTTTCCCACCCCCTAACACTGCCAATTGTATTAGTATGAACGACCAGCCAAGCTGGTAGCAACGCCGAGAGCTGGGCTCGAACCCAGAATCTCCTGCGTTAGTGGCGAGCGCCTTGCCCACTGCGCCACTTAGCCGCCCGATGTCGATAATTATCTATATTTTTATTAGTATAAAAAAAATTTCTTAATTTTTTTATTATTATTTAAACAACAAATGTATGTTTATTTTGCAGCAATTCTTTGTCGTTGCCGCCATCTTTAGTGTTACAGCCCTCACACTCCACTTCTCAGGCTGCAGCTGGTTTGAAAGCGAAAGTACCAAAAAAAGTGGCTGTGGCTCCAGGGGAGTTGAACAGTTCTGGCTCTGCTAGTTTCTTTTCTATCTTTTGGCGTTTTCTTGGTGGACAAACCACCACACATGTGCACCGTGACTCGTGACTGGAGTCTAGCTCTGCTAGCACACATAGCCTACTGTGTACAGACGGTTTCAAACTGTATTTTAAATTAGAAAGCAAACAAAATAAATGGACATGAGAAAAATAAATCTCAATTTGGTCAGTATTGTCATTTGGACAAGCAAAGCCATTACTTTAAGTTGCAGGCAAGAAAGACAAGTCAGTATTCACAAGTATACTTCCGTCTCTGATAAGCACTAGACTCAAAGACGTGCGTCTGGAGGACATTAATGTGGGAGATATTTGTCATTTAATAGATTCCATTCAGACGAGGACGAACTGAAACTAACCCCACGAAGAGGTGAACATTCTTCACCACAGAATTCTTAACAAAAGACAGACATTTTTATGAAATGGTAGATTTTAAATGGTGCATTTATATAACAGCTTTTATCCAAAGTGCTTTATAATTTGTTCCTCACATCTTACCCGTTCACTCACACATTCACACACCGACGGCGGAGGCGACCATGCAAGGTGCCAACCTGCTCATCCTGGGAGCAGTTAGGGGTTAAGTGTCTTGCTCAAGGACACTTCGACACGCTGCCCGGGAATCGAACCGGGAACCACCGAATTACCAGACGACTGCTCTACTTCCTGAGACACTGTCTAACCCTAACCTTCTGATTACCAGACTCTACCTCCTGAGACACTGTCTAACCCTAACCTTCTGATTACCAGACTCTACCTCCTGAGACACTGTCTAACCCTAACCTTGTGATTACCAGACAACCTGCTCTACCTCCTGAGACACTGTCTAACTCTAACCTTCTGATTACCAGACTCTACCTCCTGAGACACTGTCTAACCCTAACCTTCTGATTACCAGACGACCGCTCTACCTCCTGAGACACTGTCTAACCCTAACCTTCTGATTACCAGACGACCGCTCTACCTCCTGAGACACTGTCTAACCCTAACCTTCTGATTACCAGACGACCGCTCTACCTCCTGAGCCACTGTCTAACCCTAACCTTCTGATTACCAGACGACCGCTCTACCTCCTGAGACACTGTCTAACCCTAACCTTCTGATTATTAGACCAGGGGTTCCCAAACTTTTCAGGCCAGGACGCAGAAAATAAGGCGTCAGAGACCCGCGGCCCAATGCACATCGTCAGGCTTTTTTTTTTTATTATTATTATTTTGCCAGGCGACCGATTTTTTAAGCCAAATATCACTTCAATCCTATTAAGTTAGTTCAAGTTAGTTATTCATTTATATGTGCTATTTATGAGAGGGCTAACTTGTTGCAAAATAATAATGATAATAATAATAGCCTCATTAAAATACTATTGTTGCTTCGGTTGTTTTCAGCGTTTTATGTGCATAATCTGTTATTTAGTTTGAAATGTTCGTTGAAATAAGTAGATTTTTCGTTTTTGTTTATTTATTAACACTATGATCGCCGTGAATGAGTTTTCACGTAATTCCGAGCCATGCTCATTCTGCCGAAGACGCCGTAACTCGTCTTTGATGTCAATATTTCAAAAATCTGTCATCGAAATCATATTTCCTTTCCGGAGCCCTGAGACACAGTGCAAAGCTCCACTCAACTCTCTAGCGGTTCAAGAGCGCCATCTGGTGGCCGATCGGCCGATCGCCAGCCGGAAATTAACCTTTGAACCGGTAGTACTCATGCAAATGTGGTCCGACCACTCACTATAGCTCCCGCGACTCCATCTTGAAACACTGGATAATAGATCGCTCGCCCTAACTCAATAAACAACGTTATTTGGACGTATATACTATTATACAACCTGGAAATGGATCGGGCATTTCTACATCCCATAATAGAAAAAAATCTGTTCCACGCTCATCTGCCCGCGGCGCGAGGAAGCCACGGTAAGATTCAGCGTTATTTTCTAACGTCTTCAATACTAACTGATCTGATGAACATATGACCCACTCTGGATGAATCATATAACGCTGCCCACGGAATTATAAACGATCCCCCGCCCATCCGGTCATCATCAGATGATGCGTAGAAACTTCTAGAACCACGTCCAGTTGAAACTTTTTATCTCGCACAGATTCCTACCAAACTGTATTTGATCATCAATATAATGCATTTGGGGCTATAAATCACGTTCTGAAGAAAGCTGCAGAAAACGATAAAAAGATACTTATACTTTAGACCATATTTTAGTATGAATATGTGAATGAAAAAGTTTAACATTGCTACACCATGAACAATACATATAGGACATTGAATGGGCCATAATAATGGCAATTTAGCAATAGGATTTAAAAAGTTATAGCCCTGCAAAGAAGGGGAACTTCTCCATAGACAAATAGAGCTGGCGAGGGATGGTAAATTATGAATTTAACCCATGGCGATTAAAGTGTTAAGTTAATATAAAACCATATAGTCACATTTTAGAATACAATAGAATAGAATTTTAGAATACAACTAGAAACACTGTCCTGGCCTGCTTCTAAGTTCAGTGGCCTGACAAAAAAAAATGAAAATCATCTCGCGGCCCACCCGTGGCTTCTCGCGGCCCACCTTTGGGTCGTGACACCGACTTTGGGAACCACTGTATTAGACGACCGCTCTACCTCCTGAGACACTGTCTAACCCTAACCTTCTGATTACCAGACGACCGCTCCACCTCCTGAGACACTGTCTAACCCTAACCTTCTGATTACCAGATGACCGCTCTACCTCCTGAGACACTGTCTAACCCTAACCTTCTGATTACCAGACGACCGCTCCACCTCCTGAGACACTGTCTAACCCTAACCTTCTGATTACCAGACTCTACCTCCTGAGACACTGTCTAACCCTAACCTTCTGATTACCAGACGACCGCTCTACCTCCTGAGACACTGTCTAACCCTAACCTTCTGATTACCAGACTCTACCTCCTGAGACACTGTCTAACCCTAACCTTCTGATTACCAGACGACCGCTCTACCTCCTGAGACACTGTCTAACCCTAACCA
>NC_140165.1:319801301-319971301 GCF_963971535.1 Notolepis coatsorum
AATGATAGGCGTTTATTCAACATCCAAGAAGGCTAACATACAACTGTGTTTTACTAACTCCAACCGGGACTATTGCCGCTTTTCCACTGCATGTTGATGTTATGAACTCCTAACGTTACCGGAGCTGAAGGTCCGTGACACTAAAATGTCCCTGCGGACCCGCCAACCCATAGATAGTTCCAACCCACCACGTTGCACACAATATTTAAATAATGTTAGTCTAAATAAATGTAGACAGATAATGTACGTATTTTAAAAATAGAATGAACAGAGCAGTGTTGTTTTGAAACAGTACAGTGTGTGTGTTAGTTTGATGTATGCTGCAATTTATATTGATGGCCTTCTAATTTGTTTATTTATTTATTTTAAATAACAGTGACACTTTTCCCTTTGATAAGAAATCCAGCCATATTCCTTTCAAATACTGCACTTTAATTTCAAGCAGAAAACGAATCTTTCCATTAAGAACTGACAATCAGGGAATTTAAACATTGTTGACATTGTTTTTTTTGTGTTTATATTAACACTTTGGGTGCCGGGAAACGCTTTACAGCGTCTTTCCCGGCCATGCTCAAGGTGCCGAGGACGCTGTACAGCGTCTTTGATCTGTTTACATCTTTTTTCGATTTTCCCCGTCTGAACTTCACCGCCGAGCTTTTGGAAGAAAATTTTAACCGGAAACTGCATTTCCTCTCAAATTTCACTAGGTGGCAGTGTCCCCCTATTTTCTAACACTATCACAATAGGGGGAATATTGTACCCCACAATGAATCTGGCATTTGATTGGCCAGCATACCTGGCCAATGTAACCACAGGTATAAAACGTTAGCGCGATCCCAGAATCTACGAGGTTTTGGAGGAGAGAGAGAGAGAGAGATAGATAGAGCGATAGAGAGAGAGAGAGAGAGATTGAGAGAGAGATTTGAATTGAGATCAGCCTATAGTCTATATTTATAGTGTTATACAGTATAGTGGTAGTATCAGACTAATTGTAAGGTTTCAGCTGTGCTTTAGAAAGTACTTAGTCGTGCTAAGTAGTAGTACTATTCGAGGGATTAGTGTGTAGTCTAGGTAGTATATTTCAGTAGTAGTAATAGTAGTTTGATCAGTTAGTAGTTTCATTTAGATCAGTATGAAGAGACGTAGTGTAGGAAAGCGAGGGGACAATCCGGCGGCGGGTCGCTTTGTTCAGACGAAGCTGGCGTTTGGACCCGCGGTTGTTCAAGCAGCAGCAGCACCAACAGCACCAACGTCTTTGGTAGCTCCGATCGGAGAGAGCCGTGAGACCGTTGCTGGGCCCAGTAACGCGTCTCTCCCCGGGACCGGGAGCGGCTCTACCCGACGCAGTTCGAGGAAGAGGAAGGCTGCCGCTGTGGTCATAGCTTCTTCATGCGAGTCAGGGGACAGCGATTCGACCGCCCACGAATCTGATGGGAGCGCCGATTGGGAACCACCAGGTAATTACACGGTCTTATATATATATATATATATATGTGTGTGTGTGAAACGTGTATTTGATGATTTACATACTGTGACTATGTAACGTTAGTTCGACAAACCAACGGCGATATGCATGTGATTGTGTGTGTGTGTGAAACGTGTATTTGATGATTTACATACTGTGACTGTCTATGTAACGTTAGTTCGACAAACCAACGCCGGCGATATGCATGTGATTGTGTGTGTGTGAAACGTGTATTTGATGATTTACCTACCGCTTATTCTGTGACTATGTAACGTTAGTTTGCCAAACCTAACGCTGATATGCATTTATTATATTCTAGCTCCGGAATCATCTGACGATGATCTCGGCTTGGGTCGGAGGTATGAGTCTGATTCATCGCACGATTCAGACGTGGGAGTCGGACACGGTGGTGGTCGACGGGGCAACGGTACGTCATGTTTACTAATGCAATGTGAATATTGTTTTGTGCATGTTCAAATCGATAGTTGAATGATATAGGATATAGTAGGGATGTAGAGTACAGGCCACGCGACCATGTGCTACAGTTAGGTTGTCTTGTGTGCGTGTGTGTGTGTGTGTGTGCATGTGCACGCCCTTTGAAGTGGCTCTTTGAAGTGTGTAGCTATCATGTAAGTGATAATAGTTGCATGCTGGGCATGATACGACGTGGTGGTGGTGGTCGACGTGGTAATTGGTATGTTGCAATGTGAATATTGTTTTGTGCATGTTCAAATCAATAGTTGAATGATATAGGATATAGTAGGCATGCAGTACAGGCCACGCTACCATGTGCTACAGTTAGGTTGTCTTGTGTGCGTGTGTGTGTGTGTGTGTGTGCATGTGCACGCCCTTTGAAGTGGCTCTTTGAAGTGTGTAGCTATCATGTAAGTGATAATAGTTGCATGCTGGGCATGATACGACGTGGTGGTGGTGGTCGACGTGGTAATTGGTATGTTGCAATGTGAATATTGTTTTGTGCATGTTCAAATCGATAGTTGAATGATATAGGATATAGTAGGCATGCAGTACAGGCCACGCTACCATGTGCTACAGTTAGGTTGTCTTGTGTGCGTGTGTGTGTGTGTGTGTGCATGTGCACGCCCTTTGAAGTGGCTCTTTGAAGTGTGTAGCTATCATGTAAGTGATAATAGTTGCATGCTGGGCATGATACGACGTGGTGGTGGTGGTCGACGTGGTAATTGGTATGTTGCAATGTGAATATTGTTTTGTGCATGTTCAAATCGATAGTTGAATGATATAGGATATAGTAGGCATGTACAGGCCACTACATTTAGTTACATGGATGTGTGTGTGTGTGTGTGTGTAGATGCCTCACCCCATGCCATTTGATGTGTGTGTGTATGTGTGTGTGTGTGTGTGCAGTGTGTGTACACACACACACACACAAGATCAAAAGACATGCATCCTCTCCAACACCTTTGAACTTCGCAGTACATGGTGAGGCCTCTATATGCAAATTCCATTGATTACAGCACACACATACACAATGGCATGGACACATGGCGAGGCCTATATTTAAATGCATGGTTGTGTAGCATATGTAAAATTCCATTGATTACAACACACACACATGTACATGCTTTGATGGCCGCTGATTTATTTTGTGTTCACACAGCAGAACACTCCGAAACCGAATCCGGGGCCAATACACCAACATGCTTGGGTATGTACTAACTACATTTATGTATGTGTAAATGTATTACTATTGTGTTTTGTGAGACTTACTTACTGAATGAATTTAATCCAATTCAGATTCTGGCGCAGACCCTGCAGATAGTGACGCTGAGACTGGCAACGACATAGGATCACATTCTACTCCTGCAGGTAATTGTACATGGTGGTGACTGGCTGCTGCTAGAGCCTGGGCCTGGTGGTAGCTGGCTGCTGCTAGAGCCTGGGCCTGGTGGTGACTGGCTGCTGCTAGAGCCTGGGCCTGGTGGTGACTGGCTGCTGCAGGGCCTGGGCCTGGTGGTGACTGGCTGCTGCAGGGCCTGGGCCTGGTGGTGACTGGCTGCTGCAGGGCCTGGTCTGGTGGTGATGGTGGTAAATACAATGACAATGCGTTGCCCTAGTGTAATGTATTACATCATGTGATTCTAGAACTGGATGCTAGTCTGGACATGCCGGAACCTGTTGCAGGGCGGAAACGCACATCTAAGAGCGGTAAGTTGGCCTCACTCTGCACACCACTTCCAGCTCTGACCTCTGACCCCCACACCACGTCCAGCTCTGACATCTGAACCCCACACACACTCACTCATTCACTCACACAGTTTGTAACTACGTGGCATATGAATGTCTACAGTAGGGGTGTTATAGTATATTTGTATAATTGACAGGTCGTGGAGGAGCGAAGAGCAGGGCTGCGATCCGTCAGGAAGAGGAGAATGCCTGGTCTCGTGAGGGCTGGGTGCCTCAAAGGATCCCCTTCACAGCCCAACCGGGGTTGCTCCAGGACGCCAAGGCACTCAGATCTTACCGGCCTGCGAAATGGATGGATCTGTTCCTGACAGATGCTTTTCTGAACTCTATTGTTGCCCAGTCCAACCTCTACGCTGAGCAGTCCATTGCCCGGCTGGACCCCACGCTAACCAGTAGCAGGGCACTGCTTTGGAAGCCCCTCACATTGAAGGAGCTGAAGAAGTTCCTCGGACTCCATTTCCTTAGCAGTGTCCTGCGGAAGCCTCGCGTGGACCAGATGTGGACCACTGACGACATGATGTACACACCGTACTACTCTGATACCATGCCACGCAACAGGTTCCAATTGATCTGGCGATTCCTCCACTTTGCGGACAATACTTCCCTGGAGGTTAGAGACAAATTGTGCAAAGTACGCCCTGTAGTCGACCATGTAAACACGAGGTGCAAGGAGCTGTACCAGCCTGAACGCGAGCTCGCCATTGACGAGGGGGTGATGGCATGGCGAGGCCGCCTGACCTTCCGGGTCTACAACCCCAACAAGCCCACCCGCTATGGCATCAAGTCCTACTTCCTGTGCGAATCACGCACAGGATATTGCTTTTCATTTAAGCCATATTGTCGGGAAGGCTCGCTCCTGGGGGACACGGTCGTCGGTCTGCTTGGACGTCTGTCTGGGGCCGGCTATACGCTCTACATGGACAACTTCTACAACTCGGTACGTATGTCAGCCAGGCTCCGACAGTTGAGGACCGACGTCTGTGGTACCCTCAGGAAGCACCGGGGCGAGCCAGCCATCATCAAGAACATTACCAAACGTGACATCGGTGTGGGGGAGCGCATTGCGGTCAACAACAAGGAGGTCCTGATCGTGGCATGGCGCGATAAGAGAATCGTGAAGACCATCAGCAGCTTCCACGAGGACACTATGGAAAAGGCGATGGTGTGGAAGAAGCAGAAGAAGGGCAAAGCGCTGAGGGTGGAGATGCTCAAGCCAACATCAATCCTGGAGTACAATAAATTCATGAACGGCGTCGATCAGCTGGATCAAAATATATCGTACTATCCGGTTACACGTAAGACTGGAAAGTGGACCAAAAAGTTTGTGATGTATCTGATCCAAATATGTATCTTCAACGCGTTTGTCTTGTACAAAAAAAAGCACCCACAAGGGCATTACTCCAACCTCTTCCGGTTCACCAGGGCTGTGGCGCGGACCTACACAGACGGTAAGGAGAAGAAGATTCCTGGGGTGACAGCGGAGATGGAGGCGGAGGCGGAGGCAGGGGAGGAGGCAGGGGAGGAGGCAGGGGGTGGGGATGAGGAGGAGGCAGGGGCTGAGCAGGTGGGGCGTGTCGACCCTAGGGCCCCACTGGGGGACCCGCAGAGCAGATTAGTGGGTGGCTTTGTGAAGCATGTAATGGTTGCATACAAAGCCACCCCGAAGAGAAAGCTACCGTGTAGGAAATGTCGTGTCTGCAGTAGGCGTGGCATCAGGAGTGAGACCAGATATTTTTGCACATCGTGCAAAGTCCCCCTGCATCGTGACAAATGCTTCGCTCTGTACCACACAAAGAGGGATTTCTCTAAATAGTTTCTTTATTAGTTGTCATACAGAAGTACAGACTACTTCTAAATAATCCGGCACACAGAAGTACAGATTACTTCTAAATAATCCATCATTGTGTGATACAGACAGAACCATGTGTACCGGTACATAGTATAGCTAGCTGAGTGTAGTATAGTATAGTGTAGTATAGTATAGTATAGTATATTGTAGTATAGTATAGTATAGTATAGTGTATGGGTAGTTGCACTGTTTTCTGTACAAGACAAATGCGTTGAACACATGTATTTGGGCCACGGTTGTCGATATTGCATAGGCATGTTTGGACCACTTGCAGATGAGACGTTATGTTAGCGATCTAGCTGTATCGACTCCATTCATAATTTGCATTGTGTGTGTATATAGTTTTTTTTTATTTATCTTTTTCCCCCCTCATTTTTACCGTTTGCACAGAACCAATGGTTGCTGACAGTCACCCAGTTTAAAAAAGTATATACTGTAGGTAACATACCACACTTTTCTAATGCAGTCCATTGGCCTATTATTTATATACTTTGGAAGCATGTATTGGATATTTTTTGGTCCACAGATCATCTGGCGCTTCATCCATTTATCAATGGACAATGCAGTCATCGATGCGAGAGACCAAGTAAGATATGCCCTGTAGTTCATGTGACGTGAATGTTACCAGCAAACTTCTAAATGCACTGAAACAATGGTTGGTTATCCTCCAGTGTTCACTTTTTATAAGGTATTGTCTTTGTAAATTACCATAATCCTATACTGTGAATGTTACCAACAAACTCCTAAATGCACTGACACAATGGTTGGTTATCATCAGCCAGTGTTCACTTTTTATAAGGTATTGTCTTGGTAAATTACCATAATCCTATACTGTGAATGTTACCAACAAACTCCTAAATGCACTGAAACAATGGTTGGTTATCATCACAGTGTTCACTTTTTATAAGGTATTGTCTTGGTAAATTACCATAATCCTATACTGTGAATGTTACCAACAAACTCCTAAATGCACTGAAACAATGGTTGGTTATCATCACAGTGTTCACTTTTTATAAGGTATTGTCTTGGTAAATTACCATAATCCTATACTGTGAATGTTACCAACAAACTCCTAAATGCACTGAAACAATGGTTGGTTATCATCACAGTGTTCACTTTTTATAAGGTATTGTCTTGGTAAATTACCATAATCCTATACTGTGAATGTTACCAACAAACTCCTAAATGCACTGAAACAATGGTTGATTATCCTCCAGTGTTCACTTTTTATAAGGTATTGTCTTGGTAAATTACCATAATCCTATACTGTGAATGTTACCAACAAACTCCTAAATGCACTGAAACAATGGTTGATTATCCTCCAGTGTTCACTTTTTATAAGGTATTGTCTTGGTAAATTACCATAATCCTATACTGTGAATGTTACCAACAAACTCCTAAATGCACTGAAACAATGGTTGGTTATCCTCCAGTGTTCACTTTTTATAAGGTATTGTCTTTGTAAATTACCATAATCCTATACTGTGAATGTTACCAACAAACTCCTAAATGCACTGACACAATGGTTGGTTATCATCAGCCAGTGTTCACTTTTTATAAGGTATTGTCTTGGTAAATTACCATAATCCTATACTGTGAATGTTACCAACAAACTCCTAAATGCACTGAAACAATGGTTGATTATCCTCCAGTGTTCACTTTTTATAAGGTATTGTATTGGTAAATTACCATAATCCTATACTGTGAATGTTACCAACAAACTCCTAAATGCACTGAAACAATGGTTGATTATCCTCCAGTGTTCACTTTTTATAAGGTATTGTCTTGGTAAATTACCATAATCCTATACTGTGAATGTTACCAACAAACTCCTAAATGCACTGAAACAATGGTTGATTATCCTCCAGTGTTCCCTTTTTATAAGGTATTGTCTTGGTAAATTACCATAATCCTATACTGTGAATGTTACCAACAAACTCCTAAATGCACTGAAACAATGGTTGGTTATCATCACAGTGTTCACTTTTTATAAGGTATTGTCTTGGTAAATTACCATAATCCTATACTGTGAATGTTACCAACAAACTCCTAAATGCACTGAAACAATGGTTGATTATCCTCCAGTGTTCACTTTTTATAAGGTATTGTATTGGTAAATTACCATAATCCTATACTGTGAATGTTACCAACAAACTCCTAAATGCACTGAAACAATGGTTGATTATCCTCCAGTGTTCACTTTTTATAAGGTATTGTCTTGGTAAATTACCATAATCCTATACTGTGAATGTTACCAGCATATAATGCACAGCAACAATGGTTGGTACTGATGACTTGTCACCCAGTTTATTGAACATATTTTACAATAAAAATGTTCATGGCATCAAAGTTTCAAGTTTTTTGCATTGTAAAGTATTCTGTATTTTATAATAATGTTGTCTGGACCTACACCAGTAGTTATAAAACTTACTTGTTCATTAGCGCCAGGCATATCAATCAAATGACCAACAAAGTAATCAATCAATCAAACAAATCAATCTATGAATCAAACTATCAACAAAACAATCAAACATTCTATCAAGCAAATGACCAACAAAGTAATCAATCAAACAAATCAATCTATGAATCAAACTATCAACAAAACAATCAAACATTCTATCAATCAAATGACCAACAAAGTAATCAATCAAACAAATCAATCTATGAATCAAACTATCAACAAAACAATCAAACATTCTATCAATCAAATGACCAACAAAGTAATCAATCAATCAAACCAATCAATCTATGAATCAAACTATCAACAAAACAATCAAACATTCTATCAAGCAAATGACCAACAAAGTAATCAATCAATCAAACCAATCAATCTATGAATCAAACTATCAACAAAACAATCAAACATTCTATCAAGCAAACTATCAACAAAACAATCAAACATTCTATCAATCAAATGACCAACAAAGTAATCAATCAATCAAACAAATCAATCTATGAATCAAACTATCAACAAAACAATCAAACATTCTATCAATCAAATGACCAACAAAGTAATCAATCAATCAAACCAATCAATCTATGAATCAAACTATCAACAAAACAATCAAACATTCTATCAAGCAAATTACCAACAAAGTAATCAATCAATCAAACAAATCAATCTATGAATCAAACTATCAACAAAACAATCAAACATTCTATCAAGCAAACTATCAACAAAACAATCAAACATTCTATCAATCAAATGACCAACAAAGTAATCAATCAATCAAACAAATCAATCTATGAATCAAACTATCAACAAAACAATCAAACATTCTATCAATCAAATGACCAACAAAGTAATCAATCAATCAAACAAATCAATCTATGAATCAAACTATCAACAAAACAATCAAACATTCTATCAATCAAATGACCAACAAAGTAATCAATCAATCAAACAAATCAATCTATGAATCAAACTATCAACAAAACAATAAAACATTCTATCAATCAAACCAATAAAACAATCTGTCAAACAATCAATCAATCAAACCATCCATCCATCCATCCCAGTCTAAATTGCTTTATAACACGTTCAGTACCTATTATCACCCCGCCGGCACACCTTTCATAAAAGTGCCTGTAACTTCTGTTCTAAATAATTTACCTCCACTTTTATCTTTTGTTGACGTTTTTTAACTTGTAATTGTGAACGAACGAAGACATGCAGAAACAAACGGTTTTTTGCATTGTGTACATCAACTTGTCGTCTTCAAATGAGCCCAACCATTTCCCCATAGTTATAATATAAAATATAGAAATAGCTCCGCTAAGATCATGAGATATGCTAGAATCGTCCAGGAATCCTGGCAACCCACAGTCATTTTCCGGATTTTTGGCCGGCACCCAAAGTGTTAAAGAAAGGAAAGTCTAGTGCTGGCTGAGCATATTGTTTGTTTGCACTAAGTTAATACTTTGACAAATGTAGCCTATATTTTTCAGTCAGTTCGGTCTTTGTGTGCCAAACATTATTTAAGGCTGTAAACACTGTAAACCTTTTATTTTAATTTTTTTTAATAAATGAGAAGCATGTTTAGATTTTTGAGTGTTACATTTTTTTTTATATAAAAAAACAACGTATATCGAACCGAACCGAAAACCGTGACCTCAAAACCGTGATACGAACCGAACCGTCCATTTTGTGAACCGTTCCACCCCTAGTAGTGTGGTAGTGAAAGGTTAACCTTCTGTAGTGTGGTAGTGAAAGGGTTAACCTTCTGTAGTGTGGTAGTGAATGGGTTAACCTTTTGTAGTGTGGTAGTGAAAGGGTTAACCTTCTGCAGTGTGGTAGTGAATGGGTTAACCTTCTGTAGTGTGGTAGTGAAAGGGTTAACCTTCTGTAGTGTGGTAGTGAAAGGGTTAACCTTCTGTAGTGTGGTAGTGAAAGGGTTAACCTTCTGTAGTGTGGTAGTGAAAGAGTTAACCTTCTGTACTGTGGTAGTGAATGGGTTAAAGATACCCACCACATTCCTAAGACCCGTTCCCTCAGACATCTTGTTAAAGGACACTTCCCCCTCGTTCCCACGCCTCCCTTCACTCAGAAGGAGGAATGTTTGGACCAGAAGGGCACGATTCCTAGATTATATATAGCATATCATCCAAAATATCAACCGCCTATCTTGGGAAGACACACAGTCGGCGTGAGAGCAGGATATAGGTGAAAGCAGGGTTAGAAATTAACAGGGGCTTGGGGAAAAATGCCCTCGAAAATTGACCAAATGCCCTCGAAAATCAGTTAAGGGGGGCAAGAAAAGCCCCCGACAGTTTACTAATTATATATATAATTATATATATGCTCTACAGTGCGAGCATTTCCCTCGTATTTGCCCCTAATAATATGTGTGTGTGCGAACCGGAAAAATAATTTACTTGCAGTGTGCGAGACGAGTGAAGATTACAAAACAGCTCCGCTGTTAATAGTTCAGAAACTGGACTGAAATTCAGTTTTTGGGTGGAATGCAAGGAGGGAGGGAGGCGGGCCCGCTGCGTGTTACAGGTACTTGAGCGGTGCTGCGAACGCAGACAGACAGAGCTCTGCTTTCATCAAGCATGCATAGTGTAACATAATTTACACTGCTATCTTAACGTTAGCAAGCTAAGCATCTGCATAGCGCGACCTGTGTAACATTAAGTAACTTGTGTTCGGCGGGGAAAGACCGTTCCATTTGTAACACAACTCCAAAGAATAACATCCAAATCCGATCCCGATGCGCATTTCCTTCATTCCACAGCGCTGAGCGCGCAACGTATTTCATTGATCGATCTGGCCAGAGCTTATACTCACAAACGTTGCGTGTGTGGGGTTTTTCATGTATCAATTTGAAACAAGCCTCTTGACTGTTGTAATTAGGGATGTTAAAAATAAAATAGCTAGTGGGCGGCTACGTGGCGTAGTGGGCAAGGCGCTCGCCACGAAATGCTGGAGACGCTGGGCTCGTCAGTTCGAGCCCAGCGCTCCACATTAGCTTTCAGTTTAGCTGGTCGTCCGTACTAATACACATTGGCCGTATTAGGGGGTGGGAAACTGATGGGTGGGGATCGGGCGTTGTGGACAGCGACTCCTACAGGTCGGTTGGTGTGCCTGCGCAGTAGAATCAGGAAGTGTCGGGGGCAGCGTGAGCCTCCCACGCGTTACTCCTCGCCACTGAGAGATCGAGCTGCGCAGGTGAAAAGATGCGACTGCTGTTACCTCAAGTACCGGAGGGGACTTGTGCTATGTATGACTTAGTCCACATTGCAGCCGGCTTGTGGGAGGCAAGAAACAGCGTCCGTGACAGGGGAGGGTTGAATTGGATGATACGAAATTGGGATGGGAGAAAATATAGAAAATGGGAGAAAAAGTGGATAAAAAATAAATAAAAAATAGCTAATAATATTATTCAATATTAGACATTCATTGATCCAGAGGCAACCGGCTATTCGTCTGCTATTTGTAGATATATCAAGACAACAACACAACTTGCCCTCAGGGACAATAATATTTAATCTATTTAGATAGAGTATGTATGTATTATTTACAGATAATTGAAGGTACCTCAAAACATGAAACCAAGCCATGATGTCACACATCGTGTGTGTGTGTGTGTGTGTGTGTGTGTGTGTGTGTGTGTGTTACTTGAACAATTGTCACTGTGCTCCTAAATTTCTGTGTGCTCCTAAATTTGTATTTAGATTTTATTTATTAACATTTTATTTAGGAGCACATGTGCTCCTTGGGAAAAAGGTTAGCGTAGAGCCCTATATATGGAGACATTAACATTACGTTATCAAACATAGGGACGAAGACTGTAAAAAAAAGTGTCAACAATGTTTTATAATCTTTATGTTAATTTTCATTATAAAAATGTTGTGCCCCCGAAATACAAAAAAAAGCCCCCGAAAATCAATTAAGGGGGTCAAAAAAAGCCCTTGAATTTTTTTTAAAATTTCTAACCCTGGGTGAAAGGATAGGTGATAAGACGGCTCCATGGGTTTGTAAGCATTGTGCTTATTCTTCACACGTCATGGATTTTGTATTACACACAGGCTCATTCGGTCCAAGGCTTTGCACCGCCTACACCACTCACAGGGTTCCCAGGACTTTCAAGTACTTTCCTAAGCACTATTTTTCATTTTAAAAGGGCATTTAAAAGGATACAATTCACTTTTAAATGCCGTATTTCTTATAGAAAAAAATATCTGATCCAATATTTATGGCTGAAAACCAATTTCCGACAATCAATTACACTTAAAAAAAATCTATTTCTTGATTCAGAACAATTTGATCATGGATGAACAAACCGTTAAATGCGAATGGTTGATTTGAATTTCAAGGACTTTTTAAGCACCTTGTTAAAAAAAATTGTTGTTTTCAAGGAATTCCAGGCCTTGACTTAAAAAAATAAATGATTATCAAGCACTTTAAGCACTTCAAGGACCTTGTGCGAACCCTGCACTCAGATGATGAAGGCTGGCCAAGATGCATCCAAATATGGACCCTAAGTGCTTGAGAAGCAGCCAGAGCAAACCGTGGGCACATGCTTTGGTCGTGGCATTATAAGACTTTAGGGACCCGTTTCTTGAGACCTTCTCATTTACATTTAGTCATTTAGCTGAGCGCTTTTATCCAAAGCGACTTACAAGTGAGTTTTTAGTCGACGGCGAAAGATTGGTCGGGTTTCGGGTGTCCTGACTGGTGGGAAGTTCGTTCCATCATTGTGGAGCGAGGACCGAGAATAGGCGTCTTCTCTTTGATGACCCTCCTGGAGCTCGGATAGGAGGAGTGGGTCTGAGGCGGCCAGAAGATGTAGAGCGGAGGGGTCTTGAGGGTGTGTAGTTAGAAGATGCAGAGCCTAGGGGTCTTGAGGGTGTGTAGTTAGAAGATGCAGAGCGTAGGGGTCTTGACGGTGTGTAGTTAGAAGATGCAGAGCGTAGGGGTCTTGAGGGTGTGTAGTTAGAAGATGCAGAGCGTAGGGGTCTTGAGGGTGTGTAGTTAGAAGATGCAGAGCGTAGAGGTCTTGAGGGTGTGTAGTTAGAAGATGCAGAGCGTAGGGGTCTTGAGGGTGTGTAGTTAGAAGATGCAGAGCGTAGGGGTCTTGAGGGTGTGTAATTAGAAGATGCAGAGCGTAGGGGTCTTGAGGGTGTGTAGTTAGAAGATGCAGAGCATAGGGGTCTTGAGGGTGTGTAGTTAGAAGATGCAGAGCGTAGGGGTCTTGAGGGTGTGTAGTTAGAAGATGCAGAGCGTAGGGGTCTTGAGGGTGTGTAGTTAGAAGATGCAGAGCGTAGGGGTCTTGAGGGTGTGTAGTTAGAAGATGCAGAGCGGAGGGGCCTTGAGGGTGTGTAGTTAGAAGATGCAGAGTGGAGGGGTCTTGAGGGTTTGTAGTTAGAAGATGCAGAGTGGAGGGGTCTTGAGGGTTTGTAGTTAGAAGATGCAGAGCATAGGGGTCTTGAGGGTGTGTAGTTAGAAGATGCAGAGTGGAGGGGTCTTGAGGGTTTGTAGTTAGAAGATGCAGAGCATAGGGGTCTTGAGGGTGTGTAGTTAGAAGATGCAGAGCGTAGGGGTCTTGAGGGTGTGTAGTTAGAAGATGCAGAGCGGAGGGGTCTTGAGGGTGTGTAGTTAGAAGATGCAGAGCGTAGGGGTCTTGAGGGTGTGTAGTTAGAAGATGCAGAGTGTAGGGGTCTTGAGGGTGTGTAGTTAGAAGATGCAGAGTGTAGGGGTCTTGAGGGTATGTAGTTAGAAGATGCAGAGCGTAGGGGTCTTGAGGGTGTGTAGTTAGAAGATGCAGAGTGTAGGGGTCTTGAGGGTGTGTAGTTAGAAGATGCAGAGAGTAGAGGTCTTGAGGGTGTGTAGTTAGAAGATGCAGAGCGGAGGGGTCTTGAGGGTGTGTAGTTAGAAGATGCAGAGCGTAGAGGTCTTGAGGGTGTGTAGTTAGAAGATGCAGAGCGTAGGGGTCTTGAGGGTGTGTAGTTAGAAGATGCAGAGCGGAGTGGTCTTGAGGGTGTGTAGTTAGAAGATGCAGAGTGTAGGGGTCTTGAGGGTGTGTAGTTAGAAGATGCAGAGTGTAGGGTCTTGAGGGTGTCTAGTTAGAAGATGTAGAGCGGAGGGGTCTTGAGGGTGTGTAGTTAGAAGATGCAGAGTGTAGGGTCTTGAGGGTGTCTAGTTAGAAGATGTAGAGCGGAGGGGTCTTGAGGGTGTGTAGTTAGAAGATGCAGAGTGTAGGGTCTTGAGGGTGTCTAGTTAGAAGATGTAGAGCGGAGGGGTCTTGAGGGTGTGTAGTTAGAAGATGCAGAGCGTAGAGGTCTTGAGGGTGTGTAGTTAGAAGATGCAGAGCGTAAGGGTCTTGAGGGTGTGTAGTTAGAAGATGCAGAGCGTAGAGGTCTTGAGGGTGTGTAGTTAGAAGATGCAGAGCGTAGGGGTCTTGAGGGTGTGTAGTTAGAAGATGCAGAGCATAGGGGTCTTGAGGGTGTGTAGTTAGAAGATGCAGAGAGTAGAGGTCTTGAGGGTGTGTAGTTAGAAGATGCAGAGCCTAGGGGTCTTGAGGGTGTGTAGTTAGAAGATGCAGAGTGCAGGGGTCTTGAGGGTGTGTAGTTAGAAGATGCAGAGTGTAGGGGTCTTGAGGGTGTGTAGTTAGAAGATGCAGAGTGTAGGGGTCTTGAGGGTGTGTAGTTAGAAGATGCAGAGAGTAGGGGTCTTGAGGGTGTGTAGTTAGAAGATGCAGAGCGTAGGGGTCTTGAGGGTGTGTAGTTAGAAGATGCAGAGTGTAGGGGTCTTGAGGGTGTGTAGTTAGAAGATGCAGAGCGTAGGGGTCTTGAGGGTGTGTAGTTAGAAGATGCAGAGCGTAGGGGTCTTGAGGGTGTGTAGTTAGAAGATGTAGGGCGTAGGGGTCTTGAGGGTGTGTAGTTAGAAGATGCAGAGCGTAGGGGTCTTGAGGGTGTGTAGTTAGAAGATGCAGAGCGTAGGGGTCTTGAGGGTGTGTAGTTAGAAGATGCAGAGCGTAGGGGTCTTGAGGGTGTGTAGTTAGAAGATGCAGAGAGTAGGGGTCTTGAGGGTGTGTAGTTAGAAGATGTAGAGCGGAGGGGTCTTGAGGGTGTGTAGTTAGAAGATGCAGAGCGTAGGGGCCTTGAGGGTGTGTAGTTAGAAGATGCAGAGCGGAGGGGTCTTGAGGGTGTGTAGTTAGAAGATGTAGGGCGTAGGGGTCTTGAGGGTGTGTAGTTTGAAGATGCAGAGCGGAGGGGTCTTGAGGGTGTGTAGTTAGAAGATGTAGAGCGTAGAGGTCTTGAGGGTGTGTAGTTAGAAGATGCAGAGCGTAGGGGTCTTGAGGGTGTGTAGTTTGAAGATGCAGAGCGTAGGGGTCTTGAGGGTGTAGTTAGAAGATGCAGAGTGTAGGGGTGTTGAGGGTGTGTAGTTAGAAGATGCAGAGCGTAGGGGTCTTGAGGGTGTGTAGTTAGAAGATGCAGAGAGTAGGGGTCTTGAGGGTGTGTAGTTAGAAGATGCAGAGCGTAGGGGTCTTGAGGGTGTGTAGTTAGAAGATGCAGAGCGTAGGGGTCTTGAGGGTGTGTAGTTAGAAGATGCAGAGCGTAGGGGTCTTGATGGTGTGTAGTTAGAAGATGCAGAGCGTAGGGGTCTTGAGGGTGTGTAGTTAGAAGATGTAGGGCGTAGGGGTCTTGAGGATGTGTAGTTAGAAGATGCAGAGCGTAGGGGTCTTGAGGGTGTGTAGTTAGAAGATGCAGAGCGTAGGGGTCTTGAGGGTGTGTAGTTAGAAGATGCAGAGCGTAGGGGTCTTGAGGGTGTGTAGTTAGAAGATGCAGAGCGTAGGGGTCTTGAGGGTGTGTAGTTAGAAGATGCAGAGCGTAGGGGTCTTGAGGGTGTGTAGTTAGAAGATGCAGACCGGAGGGGTCTTGAGGGTGTGTAGTTAGAAGATGCAGAGAGTAGAGGTCTTGAGGGTGTGTAGTTAGAAGATGCAGAGCCTAGGGGTCTTGAGGGTGTGTAGTTAGAAGATGCAGAGCGTAGGGGTCTTGAGGGTGTGTAGTTAGAAGATGCAGAGCGTAGGGGTCTTGAGGGTGTGTAGTTAGAAGATGCAGAGCGTAGGGGTCTTGAGGATGTGTAGTTAGAAGATGCAGAGAGTAGAGGTCTTGAGGGTGTGTAGTTAGAAGATGCAGAGCCTAGGGGTCTTGAGGGTGTGTAGTTAGAAGATGCAGAGCGTAGGGGTCTTGAGGGTGTGTAGTTAGAAGATGCAGAGCGTAGGGGTCTTGAGGGTGTGTAGTTAGAGACCATTGACCGGAGGTAGGCGGGAGCCGCCCCCCCCCCCCGGCCAGGTGGAGGCGACTTAATTAGCCGCGCTCACATCCGCCGTCTCATCCTTTCTAAAAGGAACCCAGCATCACCCCCCCCCCCCCCCCCCCTCTCTCTCTCTCAGTGGGCTGAAGAGACGATGACATTGTTTACTACTTGAGAAGATCAGATACCCTTTGTATGCAAATCTTAAAAGCGTTACACGAGTGTCAGGTTCTCCGCGTATTTTATGAACGTAAGTTGCCGCATGCATGCACGCACACGCGCACGCGCACACACACACCCCCCCCCTCACCAGTGAACTCGATGTCCACGAACACGGTGATGAGCGCCTCGGCCAGGTGGGCGGCGTGGCGGTAGGAGCGGAATGCTCTCTCTCTCTGGAACATGAGCGGCTGGGCGGCGCCGGACGCTGCAGGCTCCATGTGGGGCATCACCGCCTCCAGCACCTCCGCCAACTTGGCCCGCAGGTGGGGGTTCTTCATCCTGTGATGGTGACGGGGGAGAGGGGGAGAGGGGCGAGTGGAGAAATATTACGGATGCAGATGATTCCGTACAGGTGTTACTGATGATACAATTAACATCCCCTCATCCTCTCTCATCCCATCATCCTACCATCCTCTCATCCCCTCATCCTACCATCCTCTCATCCCCTCATCCTACCATCCTCTCATCCCCTCATCCTCTCATCCCACCATCCTCTCATCCTACCATCCCCTCATCCTACCATCCTCTCATCCCCTCATCCTACCATCCTCTCATCCCCTCATCCTACCATCCACTCATCCTACCATCCCATCATCCTACCATCCTCTCATCCTACCATCCCATCATCCTACCATCCTCTCATCCTACCATCCACTCATCCTACCATCCACTCATCCTCTCTCATCCCCTCATCCTACCATCCTCTCATCCTACCATCCACTCATCCTACCATCCACTCATCCTACCATCCTACCATCCTCTCATCCTCTCCCTCTCTCATCCCATCATCCTCTCCCTCTCTCATCCTCTCATCCCATCATCCTCTCCCTCTCTCATCCCATCATCCCATCATCCTCTCCCTCTCTCTCATCCCCTCTCTCTCTCATCCCATCATCCCACCATCCTCTCCATCATGTATGAAAAGGCCCAGTTGACCTCTATCCTGGATCAACGTGGTGAGAGGAAGAGATCTGAGTGACTCTGAAAGAGGGTTCATTATTGGGCTCGGCTGTCGAGAGCTTCAGCCCCAGAGAACATGTCTCTCCTGGTGGAAGTGGTCTCTTCCAGCGTTACATCGAAGAGGCGTTAGAGATGTTAGATCCTAATGTGAAAAACTATGCGATTTCATGTTCTATGCCTTACCTTGGACTATTTTAATTTTTTTATTAAATTTCTTTATTTCAGGATTTTTTTTTGAACATTTACAGTTATCGGTATCATAAATTTTCCATCTCTTTTCTTTTTTTCCCTCTCATTTCCCCTTCCCCTCCCTCATTCCCACCCCCCCCCCCCACACCGAGGTTATTGACAAACACATCTGCAAAATATATCCTCCTTGGACTCTTTTTATGTCTGAACTTTCTTGTAAATGTTGTGCTCATTGTATGCCTGTCTTTTTATTTTATTTATTTTTTTATTTTTTTTACTGCTGTGAAGCACTTTGAGCTGCAATTAGGACTGAGCCCAAACGTTCGAACCTTCGTTCGTTACGTTGGCATTCGAATTCTAAATCAACATTAGAATTTAAAATGTTTAATAAAAAAGAAAAATTTATAATAATGTTTATATATTTCTTTATGTGTTTATTCATTCTGTTTAAACCAATGGGGTTTTTCTTCACAGTTGCAGATAAAGATTAGGCTACACTAATATTATAGTATTAAAAAAAACTAGGGATGTCCGATATTATCGGCCGACCGATATTATCGGCCGATATCGGCAGTAAATGTGATATCGGAAAATATCGGTATCGGTTTAAAAAAAAAGAAAAACAATAACAATATTTGTTATATATATATCCAGTGAAATGATTAGTTACCTGAAATTATTCCGTTTTTTGGGGGGGGGGGGAACCCTGCATATATCGGTATCGGTTGATATCGGTATCGGAAATTAAGAGTTGGACAATATCGGAATATCGGTATCGGTAAAAAAGCCAATATCGAGCATCCCTAAAAAAAACTGATGAGTTATATTCATTAAAGAAAGTTGATTTCATAAAAAAAAAAATACTCATTTAATCAGATTAATCACTTTATTCAAATTGAGGATTTAGTTTGATTGAGTTGAGTTTGATATTTATAATTTATTTTATAAAAAAAAACAATTATTATTAAAAACGAAGGTTCGAACGTCCTCAAACAGCCTCAGCTGCAATACTTGCATACAAGAGAAATTCTAAATGGAAAAAGGACAACTGCTTGACGTTCATGGCCTCTTACCGCTCCACGTTGCCCATGAAGACGGTGATGAAGTTCAGCACCTGCTCCAGACTCTCCGCAGACGACTCCAGGACCTCGTCGGCGAAGCGACGCAGGAAGATGAAGAAATCTCCAAGGTTCTCCGCGAAAAACTCTGACGGGACACAAAGAAAGGCATATTCTTGCCATGAGAGAGAGACTGCTGAAAATATCCCAACACAAACAAATGAATTATTATTATTAACGAAGGAATGAAGGAATGGAAAGCAGACTACTTAAAAAAACCCACCCGGTACGTAGCAGAGCACGCTGTGCTCCAGGGAGGGCAGGGGGAAGCGGAGGGCCGTGTGCTCGGGCCCGTGGTTGCCCAGGCTCAGCTGCACCAGCAGGGCGGCGCAGGAGGCCTGCAGGTTGAGGCAGCACTGCAGCGTGGAGGGCTGCGTGGCCGCCGCCTTGGTGGACAGGTAGACGGTCATCAGGCGCTCGAACTGGTCCCGGAGCTGCTCGGACACGGGGCCGCCCGCCAGCTGGGCCTCCCGCCACGTGCCCTGCAGCCGGTGCAGCGACTGGTTCATCTTCACCATCTGCTCGTGGAGTCTGGGGGGAGGGGGGGGGGGGGGGGGGGGGGGGGGACGGACACGGGCGCGCGCAAAAAGACGCAAAAGAGGAAGGACGTGAGCCAAATGTTGAGAGCAAGGTACCAACTGCCTCGCCTGTTTTACTGCAACACTACCATCGCCGACATCTAAGAAGGGAGATCCCCCCTTGAACGGCCCTTCTAAGGTTTCTCTCCTCCACACTGCCTGTGGTGCATTTTTTTCCTATTGCTAGGTTTTAGTGAGTTTTTCCTGGGGTGTCTGGGAGTGTTGCATTTATTTAAAAATATTTTGGACTTTATGGTGTTTTTGGGTTGTTCTTGATTTATTGTGATGTTTCTTCTTGACTTGTTTAAAGAAGACGTGTCCGGCCCCATGGGGACATTAACGCGTGTTGTTGGGCCTTAAAGAAGACGTGTCCGGCCCATGGGGACATTAACGTGTGTTGTCGGGCCTTAAAGAAGACGTGTCCGGCCCCATGTGGACATTAACGTGTGTTGTCGGGCCTTAAAGAAGACGTGTCCGGCCCATGGGGACATTAACGTGTGTTGTCGGGCCTTAAAGAAGACGTGTCCGGCCCCATGTGGACATTAACGTGTGTTGTCGGGCCTTAAAGAAGACGTGTCCGGCCCATGGGGACATTAACGTGTGTTGTCGGGCCTTAAAGAAGACGTGTCCGGCCCATGGGGACATTAACGTGTGTTGTCGGGCCTTAAAGAAGACGTGTCCGGCCCATGGGGACATTAACACGTGTTGTCGGGCCTTAAAGAAGACGTGTCCGGCCCATGGGGACATTAACGCGTGTTGTCGGGCCTTACAGGAGACATGTCCGGCCCATGGGGACATTAACGCGTGTTGTCGGGCCTTAAAGAAGACGTGTCCGGCCCATGGGGACATTAACACGTGTTGTCGGGCCTTAAAGAAGACGTGTCCGGCCCATGGGGACATTAACGCGTGTTGTCGGGCCTTAAAGAAGACGTGTCCGGCCCATGGGGACATTAACACGTGTTGTCGGGCCTTAAAGAAGACGTGTCCGGCCCCATGGGGACATTAACGTGTGTTGTCGGGCCTTAAAGAAGACGTGTCCGGCCCATGGGGACATTAACGCGTGTTGTCGGGCCTTAAAGAAGACGTGTCCGGCCCATGGGGACATTAACGTGTGTTGTCGGGCCTTAAAGAAGACGTGTCCGGCCCATGGGGACATTAACGTGTGTTGTCGGGCCTTAAAGAAGACGTGTCCGGCCCATGGGGACATTAACACGTGTTGTCGGGCCTTAAAGAAGACGTGTCCGGCCCCATGGGGACATTAACGTGTGTTGTCGGGCCTTAAAGAAGACGTGTCCGGCCCATGGGGACATTAACGTGTGTTGTCGGGCCTTAAAGAAGACTTGTCCGGCCCATGGGGACATTAACACGTGTTGTCGGGCCTTAAAGAAGACGTGTCCGGCCCATGGGGACATTAACGCGTGTTGTCGGGCCTTACAGGAGACATGTCCGGCCCATGGGGACATTAACACGTGTTGTCGGGCCTTAAAGAAGACGTTTCCGGCCCATGGGGACATTAACACGTGTTGTCGGGCCTTAAAGAAGACGTGTCCGGCCCATGGGGACATTAACGCGTGTTGTCGGGCCTTAAAGAAGACATGTCCGGCCCATGGGGACATTAACGTGTGTTGTCGGGCTTAAAGAAGACGTGTCCGGCCCCATGGGGACATTAACACGTGTTGTCGGGCCTTAAAGAAGACGTGTCCGGCCCATGGGGACATTAACGGATGTTGTCATGCCTTAAAGAAGACGTGTCCGGCCCATGGGGACATTAACGTGTGTTGTCGGGCCTTAAAGAAGACGTGTCCGGCCCATGGGGACATTAACGTGTGTTGTCGGGCCTTAAAGAAGACGTGTCCGGCCCATGGGGACATTAACACGTGTTGTCAGGCCTTAAAGAAGACGTGTCCGGCCCATGGGGACATTAACGTGTGTTGTCGGGCCTTAAATAAGACGTGTCCGGTCCATGGGGACATTAACGTGTGTTGTCGGGCCTTAAAGAAGACGTGTCCGGCCCATGGGGACATTAACGTGTGTTGTCGGGCCTTAAAGAAGACGTGTCCGGCCCCATGGGGACATTAACGCGTGTTGTCGGGCCTTAAAGAAGACGTGTCCGGCCCCATGGGGACATTAACGCGTGTTGTCGGGCCTTAAAGAAGACGTGTCCGGCCCATGGGGACATTAACACGTGTTGTCGGGCCTTAAAGAAGACGTGTCCGGCCCATGGGGACATTAACGCGTGTTGTCGGGCCTTACAGGAGACATGTCCGGCCCATGGGGACATTAACGCGTGTTGTCGGGCCTTAAAGAAGACGTGTCCGGCCCATGGGGACATTAACACGTGTTGTCGGGCCTTAAAGAAGACGTGTCCGGCCCATGGGGACATTAACGCGTGTTGTCGGGCCTTAAAGAAGACGTGTCCGGCCCATGGGGACATTAACACGTGTTGTCGGGCCTTAAAGAAGACGTGTCCGGCCCATGGGGACATTAACGTGTGTTGTCGGGCCTTAAAGAAGACGTGTCCGGCCCATGGGGACATTAACGCGTGTTGTCGGGCCTTAAAGAAGACGTGTCCGGCCCATGGGGACATTAACGTGTGTTGTCGGGCCTTAAAGAAGACGTGTCCGGCCCATGGGGACATTAACACGTGTTGTCGGGCCTTAAAGAAGACGTGTCCGGCCCCATGGGGACATTAACGTGTGTTGTCGGGCCTTAAAGAAGACGTGTCCGGCCCATGGGGACATTAACGTGTGTTGTCGGGCCTTAAAGAAGACTTGTCCGGCCCATGGGGACATTAACACGTGTTGTCGGGCCTTAAAGAAGACGTGTCCGGCCCATGGGGACATTAACGCGTGTTGTCGGGCCTTACAGGAGACATGTCCGGCCCATGGGGACATTAACACGTGTTGTCGGGCCTTAAAGAAGACGTTTCCGGCCCATGGGGACATTAACACGTGTTGTCGGGCCTTAAAGAAGACGTGTCCGGCCCATGGGGACATTAACGCGTGTTGTCGGGCCTTAAAGAAGACATGTCCGGCCCATGGGGACATTAACGTGTGTTGTCGGGCTTAAAGAAGACGTGTCCGGCCCCATGGGGACATTAACACGTGTTGTCGGGCCTTAAAGAAGACGTGTCCGGCCCATGGGGACATTAACGGATGTTGTCATGCCTTAAAGAAGACGTGTCCGGCCCATGGGGACATTAACGTGTGTTGTCGGGCCTTAAAGAAGACGTGTCCGGCCCATGGGGACATTAACGTGTGTTGTCGGGCCTTAAAGAAGACGTGTCCGGCCCATGGGGACATTAACACGTGTTGTCAGGCCTTAAAGAAGACGTGTCCGGCCCATGGGGACATTAACGTGTGTTGTCGGGCCTTAAATAAGACGTGTCCGGTCCATGGGGACATTAACGTGTGTTGTCGGGCCTTAAAGAAGACGTGTCCGGCCCATGGGGACATTAACGTGTGTTGTCGGGCCTTAAAGAAGACGTGTCCGGCCCCATGGGGACATTAACGCGTGTTGTCGGGCCTTAAAGAAGACGTGTCCGGCCCCATGGGGACATTAACGCGTGTTGTCGGGCCTTAAAGAAGACGTGTCCGGCCCCATGGGGACATTAACGTGTGTTGTCGGGCCTTACAAATATATTTGATTTGATTCTGTAAAAACATCCAAGTAGGCACTCGGGTCGGGAACCGAACGTGGTCATTTTAAGGCTACCGACCGCATTCCATCGGTACTACGGAGTAACGATTCACGCTAGATCAATCGGTACCAAATTTTCGGTACCTTTACACGTTTAGTATAATAAGAGTGTAATATACTAGACAAGAGGGAGCCTTTTCCACAAATATATATTACCGTCTTGGAGTTTGATAATTATTTACTGAGGATGGCCGGATAAATGTAAACATTTAAAAACAAAATACATGATCATGTGATTTATTTTGTGTGGTCAGTCAGAGGTTTTATTTGCCGTGTCTGGACGAATCCACATTGGAATACAGGTACAGAGCAACACTGTGTGTCTACGACTAATCCAATACAGGAGCAGAGTAGAAACAGTACAGGACAAATAATAAAAACACAGACAGTATAAAAGGACAAATGCTAAGGTTGATATCAACATCCCCTAAAGTGCATATCACAGTAAAGTGCATAATGCATAGAGGCACAATTTGCAGTAAAAGTGCATATAATCAAAGTGCGTGATGCACAGACACACAGAAACAGCACTTCCACAACCTGACTAATAATAACACACCAAAATAAAATAGGATGATATACAAATCTAGCCTTTGGAGTTATTCAGGCTGCGCACAGCACTGGGGAAGAAACGCTTGGTGTGTTACAACAATAAATAGCCAAATGGTCTAAATAAATAACAATGTTGAAATAAATTATTTTCGTTATTGCAGAGAGAGTTAAGTACCGATACCGAATTCCAGGAACTGGTACCGGTATCGGTTCAAATGTGAACGGTGCCCAACCCTAGTAGGTAACTCCATCCTTAACCCTTTCACTGCCGCACTGCCAAATGGTTAACCCCTTTCACTGCGACAATCGACAATACAGAAGGTTAACCCTTTCACTGCACCCACAGCTAAATTCATTAGCGGTGTGTGTGTGTATGCAATTAAGCTTTATTCTGTTTTATATGTGTATTTTTGTTAAAATGTGTATATTGTGACGATGAATTGTATTTTATGTAGGCCTATTTGATGTATGTTATGTGTGATAATATTTTTTTTTTTATCACTTTAGGTTGATGCCCTTTTTAAACATCTTGGGACTACAGATGACATCTAGCCTTCTGGCTAATTCTGGCGTATTTACATTTTTAATGTCGATTAATACGCACTGTGCCTTTTGCAAAATAAACGTAAACTTTCACTACCACCACACCACAGAAGTAGTGTGATAGTAAAGGGTTAACCTTCTGCAGTGTGGTAGTTAGAGGGTTAAAGACAGGTGTGGTACCTGTGGAAGCCCAGGTGCAGCGTGAGCTGGGTGAGGATGAGGTTCTCCGTCAGCAGGCTGTAGGACGGGCAGTGATCCACTGGCTGGTGAGGGGGCATCGGGATCAGGCACGTCTCCTTCTCCAGGCCTGGGGGGGGGGCATGAGGGGGGGCAGCATTAATACTCTACACCAGTGGTTCCCAAAGTCGGGGTCGCGACCCAAAGGTGGGCCGCGAGCAGCCACGGATGGGCCGCGAGATGATTTAAAAAAAACAAAAATAAAATAAAAACAAATTTTTTTTTTTTTTTTTTTTTTTTTTTTTTTTATTTTAATTTTGTCAGGCCACTGAACTTAGAAGCAGGCCAGGACAGTGTTTCTAGTTGTATTCTAAAATTCTATTCTATTGTATTCTAAAATGTGACTATATGGTTTTATATTAACTTAATAAATAAACAAAAACGAAAAATCTACTTATTTCAACGAACATTTCAAACTAAATAACAGATTATGCACATAAAACGCTGAAAACAACCGAAGCAACAATAGTATTTTAATGAGGCTATTATTATTATCATTATTATTTTGCAACAAGTTAGCCCTCTCATAAATAGCACATATAAATGAATAACTAACTTGAACTAACTTAATAGGATTGAAGTGATATTTGGCTTAAAAAATCGGTCGCCTGACAAAAAAAAAAAAAAAAAAGCCTGACGATGTGCATTGGGCCGCGGCTCTCTGACGTCTTATTTTCTGGGTCCCGGCCTGAAAAGTTTGGGAACCCCTGTTCTACACGAGGCAGCATTAATAGTTACTCTCCGGTACACACTGACCTCTCTGACCTCTGAGACACACACTGACCTCTCTGACCTCTGAGACACACACTGACCTCTGAGACACGCACTGACCTCTGAGACACACACTGACCTCTGAGACACACACTGACCTCTGAGACACACACTGACCTCCGGGACACACACTGACCTCTGAGACACACACTGACCTCTGAGACACACACACTGACCTCTGAGACACACACTGACCTCTGAGACACACACTGACCTCTGACCTCTGAGACACACACTGACCTCTGAGACACACACTGACCTCTGAGACACACACTGACCTCTGAGACACACACTGACCTCTGAGAGACACACTGACCTCTGAGACACACACTGACCTCTCTGACCTCTGAGACACACACTGACCTCTGAGACACGCACTGACCTCTGAGACACACACTGACCTCTGAGACACACACTGACCTCTGAGACACACACTGACCTCCGGGACACACACTGACCTCTGAGACACACACTGACCTCTGAGACACACACACTGACCTCTGAGACACACACTGACCTCTGAGACACACACTGACCTCTGACCTCTGAGACACACACTGACCTCTGAGACACACACTGACCTCTGAGACACACACTGACCTCTGAGACACACACTGACCTCTGAGAGACACACTGACCTCTGAGACACACACTGACCTCTCTGACCTCTGAGACACACACTGACCTCTGAGACACGCACTGACCTCTGAGACACACACTGACCTCTGAGACACACACTGACCTCTGAGACACACACTGACCTCCGGGACACACACTGACCTCTGAGACACACACTGACCTCTGAGACACACACACTGACCTCTGAGACACACACTGACCTCTGAGACACACACTGACCTCTGACCTCTGAGACACACACTGACCTCTGAGACACACACTGACCTCTGAGACACACACTGACCTCTGAGACACACACTGACCTCTGAGACACACACTGACCTCTGGGACACACACTGACCTCTGAGACACACACTGACCTCTGAGACACACACTGACCTCTGAGACACACACTGACCTCTGGGACACACACTGACCTCTGACCTCTGGGACACAGACTGACCTCTGAGACACACACTGACCTCTGAGACACACACTGACCTCCGGGGAACACACACTGACCTCTGACCTCTGGGACACACACTGACCTCTGAGACACACACTGACCTCCGGGACACACACTGACCTCTGACCTCTGGGACACACACTGACCTCCGGGGACACACACTGACCTCCGGGGACACACACTGACCTCTGACCTCCGGGACACACACTGACCTCCGGCCGTGCACACTGACCTCTGGCGTGCACGTTGCGGCCGCGCCGCTCGTCCTCGCCGAGCTCCTTGAGGGCGCAGTAGGAGGGGTTGAAGGTGAGCAGCTTGGGCGAGCGCGGCCGGCAGAAGGGCTGGCAGAGCCTCAGCAGCGCTGCGCCCAGGTTCAGGAAGAAGGCGTCGGAGGCGTACATCTGGAGGAACATCTCCGGCATCTGATTGGCCCAGATCTTGGCGCGGCCGGCGTTGGCCTGCAGGCAGCCGCCCAGCCAGGAGAGCAGCAGGTGGCGCGTCTCGCCGGAGCGCTGCAGCAGGTTCTTCAGGATCAGGTGCAGCTTGTCCTGGAACTGACCCATGAACTGAACCACGGCAGGGGTCATAGGTCATAGGTCATTATGAGCCGGCAGAATCTCTCGCTATAGTCTCACCTTAGTAGGGCCGTACCGAATAGTTCGAAGCTTCGTTCATCATAATGTTGACGTTCAAATTCTAAATCGACGTTCGAATTTTTTTATCATTTATTTTTTAATAAATTATTTCTTTAATTAAAAAAAATTATATATATTTTGTATGTGTGTCTATTTATTCTGTGCATTCTTCACAGTTGCAGATAAAGATTAGGCGCTACACTAATATTATAGTATTATAATAAACATTTTAATAAAACATTTATCATAAATGATGTAGCCCGTCTGCATCCGCTCGGCGCTCCATCAAGACGTCACCGTCACCATCGTACCGTGAGCCCTGATTGGATGATTTATGTTGACGACACTGAGATGAGTTATATTCATTAAAGAAAGTTGATTTAATAAAAAAAGAAAAAATACTAATTTAATCAGATTAATCACTCCATTCAAATTGAGGATTTAGTTTGAGGATATTTATAAAAAGAATAAATAATAATTAAATTTAATAAAATTGGATTACGTCATAAAATATGACAAGACATTCGAAGCTTCGTTCGAATACTTCAATAGAAGCTTCGAATGTTAAAGCCCTCCTATACCTTAGTGTTTCATCTTTAGCTACACGATAACGCCACATAGCTCCGGTTTAAAGCGCCGAATTAACCGAATGCAAACAAAGCCCGGTCGCGTCAATACTTTAGGCAACCAACTTGTGCCTAGCTCTGCCGCGGAGCTCTCTGCAGCGGAGCTCTCTGCCGCGGTATTATGCAGCCGTAATCCCCCCTGTTTTAACATCGACGGTTAGCTCAACTCGTTCGCCGCCTTGCTGTGGAGCCTGCGGTGCGTTGGTGACAAGTTCAAATCACTTCAATTTTTTTATTTTTTTTTAACATGCATTCTTTCGCCGGTTAAGTTTAGGCATTCTTTCGGAGTTGGTTAAGGTTAGGGTTAAGTTTAGGCATTCTTTCGGAGTTGGTTAAGGTTAGAGTTTGTCGCAGAGCATGGCAATAGAATGCAGCCTATTTCCGCACTGCCGCTGTCTCGCGCTGCCGCGGTCACATGGGCGTCGTGGCCAATCAGAGAAACGCTGAACGCAAGTTGGTTGCCTAAAGTATTGACGCAGCCCGGCCCCACGGTGTGTTGACTAGTGAGCGGCGCGTCCTTCTCGCTCACCTGGTGGATGTTGGCTTCCTGGACCTTCATCTCCTGCGGGCTGGAGCGGGACGGGCTCAGGAAGTAGCCGTGACCCTCCACCACCCCCGGGATCCTCAGCAGGCTGGAGATGCTCAGCACCGCCCCCAGCAGGCTCTTCTGGTACTGCAGGCCGTTGGCCGGGTCCTTGGGCTGGATGTGCTCCACCAACACCTGGGGGGGGGCAGTTGGAGGAGGAGGTGCATTTATTTATCTCTTCTATCCAAAGCGCTTTACAATGTGGTTCCTCACATTTGACCCCAGTCACTCACACAGTCACACACCGACATGCAAGGTGCCGACCACACGCACACACTCACTTTAAACAAACACACTGTAGCACCCATTCCCCACACTTTATATTTATTGATGAATGATTGCACTACAACTCGTACACCTTACTGTAAATTGTACCTAAATTGTACCTCATCCCATTTCTGCTTTGCACTATATAGTACTGTACATTAGTACACTGCATAGTATTGTATATTATATGGTAACTCAGAACATTGTACATATGTCTATACCGAACACTGTGACCTCATTTTCTTCTTCTAAATTACATGCTATACTATGTTATTTGATACTATCTTGTCTAGCACAGTCTCTGGAGCGTAACAGTAAGAAGCATTTTGTATGAATGTATTCTGTACTTCTGTATGACAACTATTAAAGAAACTTGAAACTTGACTAGGGCTGAAAGATTAATAGATTTAAAATCGCATTTTGTTTTGAATTTTTATTAATTTAACCAGGAAGTCGCATTGAGATAAAAGATCTCCTCTGCAAGTTGTTGTTATTGTTGTAGGAACGGTTTTGGGAGAGGGAGGTAAGGGGTTTTAGATTGTGTGTTGTGAAGTTTAGACTTCAGAGAGGGAGAGTAAAGTACAGAAAAAGTGGGCACCGGTATCGATTCCCAGGTAAAAAGAAACATTTTCAGGCTCGGTGTCCCGAACAGACCCACCGCGTAGGCCAGATGCAAGCCACATTTTACAATAAACCTCTGTGGGGCTGCTTAAAAAAATTATAATTATAATCGCAAATTTAATCGCAATCGCAATATCTGTGAGAAAAATCGCAATTAGATTATTTCCCAAAATCGTGCGCCCTAGTGCCGACCTGCTCATAGGGAGCAATTAGCGGTTAAGTGTCTTGCTCAAGGACACTTCGACACGCTGCCCGGGAGGAGCGGGAATCGACCCACCATAACATTTGACAATAGAGTGAATTGAATGGATTTAATGAGGTCAGATTAGAGATGATGACGGGATGTGGGGGTGGGTGGCTGGTCGGTCGCTGTGCGATATTGCTGACAAACTGATCGATGCGTGAGCCATCCTGACCTTAGCGATGTCCTTCTGGTGGCTGAAGTAGAGCAGGACGTCCAGGTACAAGTAGAGGACGGGCTGGCACAGGTCCAGGTCTTTGACGCGCCCCTGGAAGATCTCCAGCATCGGAACCACCACCTCCCCGAAGGTACGCACCTCCTGGTCGGCGAGCAGGCCGGCGATGACCTCCTCCACGAACTCCACCACCTCCTCTGGTTCTGGTAGACGGGAGACATGCGTTAGGACTTCGCAAGAAACAAAGAGTAGAGAGGAGAGTAGAACCAGACACCAGACAAGTGGAGAGGAGGAGGAGGAGAGGAGAGACTAGGGCTGGGCGATAAAAGGATAATTATCGCAATATATTTTAATAATCGTTATCGATTGATAATTACCGGTAAAAATAAATCAATACATTTTTCTTTTTTGTGACCTGCAACAGGGCAGTTTTAAAACCAGAGACAGTGGACAGACTTGTCTTTCTTGCCTGCAACTTAAAGTAATGGCTTTGCTTGTCCAAATGACAATACTGACCAAATTGACATTTATTTTTCTCTTGTCCATTTATTTATTTAGTTTGCTTTCTAATTTAAAATACAGTTTGAAACTGTCTGTACACAGTAGGCTATGTGTGCTAGCAGAGCTAGTCTCCAGTCACGAGTCACGGTGCACATGTGTGGTGGTTTGTCCACCAAAAAAGCGCCAAAAGATAGAAAAGAAACGAGCAGAGCCAGAACTGTTCAACTCCCCTGGAGCCACAGCCAGCAGAGAAGCTGGTTTACTTTCGCTTTCAAACCAGCTGCAGCCTGAGAACTGGAGTGTGAGGGGCTGTAACACTAAAGATGGCGGCAACGACAAAGAATTGCTGCAAAATAAATATACTGTACATATGTTGTAAAAAAAAAAAAAAAAAATGTTTTAATACTTTTAATAATTATCGATATCGAGTGATATGATAAGATTATCATATCATTATCGTGATATCATTTTTGGCCATGTCGCCCAGCCCTAGGAGAGACCAACGACAAGATGAGGATAGAGGAGAAGAGACGCGTCCAGAACCTACGTGCTCCACGAACTCCCTCCAGCAGCAGGTCCAGCAGTTGTTCGTAGATGTTCTGGCTGGCGTAGATCTCCGGGGTGAGCAGAACGGTCCTGGCGTTGACCACCGTCAGGTTCTTACAGCGCACGGCGAACGGCAGCAGCTTCTCTGGTATTTTAGTCACCTGGCATCACGAGATGAGTCAATGAGTCACAACTAGGGGCGCAACGATGCAACCTCACAACGATTACATTTGATTACGATTCTTCAGGCAACGATTCAATGCATCATGAAATCTCTTCATTAATTTGACCACGATTCGATTCGATTCGATTAATTTTCTATCAGTTAATTCCCCAAGAAAAGTTGAATACACAAATGTGGCTGGGGGAACTGATTCACTCAGCATGAATGGACTATAGGTCAATAAAAACAATACACACAAAAGAAATAAAAAAAACATAAAAAAAAAAAAATAAGAATAAATTTTTTATTTAGATTATAAATCGATTCTAACATGTTCAAATCGATGCAGTTAAATCGTCACATTAGGATCGATGCATTCACTTGTGCATTTGGTGGGGGTGTGGTTAGATAAGACTCTCACCTCCTCCTTGGCCCTCTGGAAGCAGGCGTACAGGTAGGGGGGGGGGGGGTGTGGTCAGATAACTCACCTCCTCCTTGGCCCTCTGGAAGCAGGCGTACAGGTAGGGGGGGGGGGGTGTGGTTAGATAACTCACCTCCTCCTTGGCCCTCTGGAAGCAGGCGTACAGGTAGGGGGGGGGGGGGGTGGTTAGATAACTCACCTCCTCCATGGCCCTCTGGAAGCAGGCGTACAGGTAGGGGGGGGGGGGGTGTGGTTAGATAACTCACCTCCTCCTTGGCCCTCTGGAAGCAGGCGTACAGGTAGGGGGGGGGGGGGGGGTGGTTAGATAACTCACCTCCTCCTTGGCCCTCTGGAAGCAGGCGTACAGGTAGGGGGGGGGGGGGGGTGTGGTTAGATAACTCACCTCCTCCTTGGCCCTCTGGAAGCAGGCGTACAGGTAGGGGGGGGGGGGGGTGGTTAGATAACTCACCTCCTCCTTGGCCCTCTGGAAGCAGGCGTACAGGTAGGGGGGGGGGGGGGGTGGTTAGATAACTCACCTCCTCCTTGGCCCTCTGGAAGCAGGCGTACAGGTAGGGGGGGGGGGGGGGGTGTGGTTAGATAACTCACCTCCTCCTTGGCCCTCTGGAAGCAGGCGTACAGGTAGGGGGGGGGGGGGTGGTTAGATAACTCACCTCCTCCTTGGCCCTCTGGAAGCAGGCGTACAGGTAGGGGGGGGGGGGTGTGGTTAGATAACTCACCTCCTCCTTGGCCCTCTGGAAGCAGGCGTACAGGTAGGGGGGGGGGGGTGTGGTTAGATAACTCACCTCCTCCTTGGCCCTCTGGAAGCAGGCGTACAGGTAGGGGGGGGGGGGTGTGGTTAGATAACTCACCTCCTCCTTGGCCCTCTGGAAGCAGGCGTACAGGTAGGGCACGGCACACTTCTCCCCGGCGTCGCGGTCAGCCGACAGGTTGGTGGCGCCGCAGGACGTCATGAAGACCAGGTGGTTTCCGGGATCCGGCAGCAGCAGACGGTTGAACAGAGCCTGGGGGGGGGGTAAGGAGGGGGGTAAACCACTCAGTATTACATAGGGCGTGGGGGGCGATTCTTGCTAAAATGTGAATCACGATTTTTCTCTCCAAGAATTGAGATCACGATTCTCTCACACGATACTTATTTTTTTTCAATAAAATCATTTATTGCACTCTTTTTCTTACAGACAACATAACATAACATATATTATATCAAAGTGCTTGACCTAAACTTAAACATAACATATATGAAAGTGCTTGACTTAAACTTAAAAGTCTCTAGTTGTAACATACAAAATATCTCAAGTCAGAATCGTCATCGTTAACACTTTCAGTGCCCATGACGTCATAGCACGTTTTATCAGCCCAATGTCTGAATGCCCACGACGTTTATTAGCGATCTGAATTCATATTTCATCAACCGAGTCTCCCATTGGTACAGCAGCCCTGTAGGAGCTCAGATGTGAAAAAACCGCCCCCTATCGTCTCCCAGATGGTAATGCACCCTTTTGGAATGGACTCAATGAAAATGGATGAGAAAAGAAAAATCCGGAATCCACATTTTACTTCTCAGGCATGTAACCCGAGCCGATCGGATTCATTGTGGACCCTCAGAACAGCGTGGAATACATATGTACAGTATGTAGCGTTGGATCAATAAAAGCGATCGATATTTGGAATGGCGATCAGGTATTGGAATAATCTTTTTGGATAACATCTGATCTCAGGTAAGGAATCTATTTTACCAGTCTTAGGATAATTTGTGGGACCCTCTCGAAAACGAGATACTGTATCTCAAGTGGTTTTTCCCAATAAAAGAATTTCAATTTCAATATATAATCAGACCTGTTTTCACAGAGATATAAGCTTTTCCCCTATGTGTGTGTGTGGCTGTGTGGCTGTGCGAGCGATCAGGAAATAAAAGAATCGATTTTTCAGATCGCCTATATAGCGTGCATACGTACACATAATACTATCGATAATCTAGCGTTTATTTGAAAACGATTCATAAATAGGCCGAAAAATGACAACGTTTTTGTGTATTCTAGAATATTCCAGTAAAGGGCGATTATCACGGAATATTTATATTTTCCTTAAACGAGGGCTTTTCAAAATGCTATAAAACGAAAATTAACCGATAAAAAAACAATCCGTTTCGACAATGTTGACTGCAAACAAGTCATTGATAAGCGACGGGCAGATTAGACACATAGCCATAATTTAAAACATGGATTAGGCGTTTTAACGCTATCATTGAAGTGGGTGGTGGCACTCAAGCACTAAATCGTGCGCCCCCTGCTGGCACTGAAAGTGTTAAAAAAAAAGTTAAGTAAAAAGTAAAAAAATTAAATGAATTTTATATATATATATATATATTTCTTTTCTTTTTATAAAAAAATAAGTCATAATTTAGAAATGAGATTGCATAGGTCTATGAATCAAGATTGCGAAAAAAAAATTGATTAATTGCCCAGCCCTAGTATTACATAGGGCTGGGTGATATGGCCAAAAATGATATCACGATAACGATATCGATAACAATATCATATCACTCGATATTCGATATTATCGATATTGTTACAAGTATAAAAAAAAGTATTATTATTATTATTATAATTTTTTTAAACAGATGTATGTTTATTTTGCAGCAATTCTTTGTCGTTGCCACCATCTTCAGTGTTACAGCCCCTCACACTCCAGTTCTCAGGCTGCAGCTGGTTTGAAAGCGAAAGTAAACCGGATTCTCTGCTGGCTGTGGCTCCAGGGGAGTTGAACAGTTCTGGCTCTGCTAGTTTCTTTTCTATCTTTTGGCGCTTTTTTGGTGGACAAACCACTGCACATGTGCACCGTGACTCGTGACTGGAGTCTAGCTCTGCTAGCACACATAGCCTACTGTGTACAGACGGTTTCAAACTGTATTTTAAATTAGAAAGCAAACAAAATAAATCTCAATTTGGTCAGTATTGTCATTTGGACAAGCAAAGCCATTACTTTAAGTTGCAGGCAAGAAAGACAAGTCTGTCCACTGTCTCTGGTTTTAAAACTGCCCTGTTGCAGGTCACAACAAAACAAAAAAATCGATATTTATTTTTTCCTATATCCCCCCCCCCCAGATATCGATTATTAAAATATATCGCGATAATTATCGTTATCGTTATATCGCCCAGCCCTAGTATTACATATCCCACACATAGGCGTTACTTCTTTATTTCCATGTTCTGACCATTACCAGAACGGTCAGAACTGTTGCCCGCGGCGTGGGAGACCCGTGTTCGAAACTCCCTCGGGGCATCGAAGTTTGCGGTGGCGATGTCACAACCGTTACATATATATATATATATATATATATATTAGGGCTGTCAGTTTATCGCGTTAATTAGATTAATTAATTACACAGAAAATTATCACGTTATGAAAATTAACTCAAAATTAATTTAAATTTTTTTAAGAACGTAGAATACACATTTACAGACTTTTTTTTATATGGTCCATTTGCATGTTCTTGGTATCCGATTCTAGGGACATCTATGGATCTCAGGGAATGTATTCCCAGTGTCAGAAATACTGTGTCTGTTACTAGGCTTGAGTCAATTGTAACGAACCAAATGAGAATATCAATTAAATTTTTTTTTATCTTTGACTGTGAATAACACCATGCTAAAATTGACCAGACCTGAAAAATCTAAGCAAATGAATAAATGGAAGATGATTAAACAGAAGGTTTTGTAGATACAGTACTGAATTCAGCCATCCGGACACATGTTATTTGAAATATGATTATAGAATATAAGGCCTAAAATGGTTATGCGATTAATTAGATAAATCAATTACAAATCCTGTAATTAATTAGATAACTTTTTTTAATCGCCTGACAGCACTAATATATATATATACACTGTATATATTACACACATACATGTGTGATTCTGAACCTTTCCTGGGATATTTGCACATTCCCCAAATGTTGGCTGCATTTCAGAAAGTGATGTGTATTTTGACAACTATGTTGTCCATGTCTACCTGTTCTATATCTACCTGTTCTATGTTGTCCATATCTACCTGTTCTATGTTACCTGTTCTATGTTGTCCATGTCTACCTGTTCTATATCTACCTGTTCTATGTTGTCCATATCTACCGGTTCTATGTTACCTGTTCTATGTTGTCCATGTCTACCTGTTCTATGTTGTCCATGTCTACCTGTTCTATGTTACCTGTTCTATGTTGTCCATGTCGAGCCAGTCCTGTCCGTCCAGGTCGGCAGCCATCTCCTCCAGGAAGACACAGCGAGCAGGGATCCCATTACCGCCCCTCAGACTGGGATCACCTGGGGAGAGGGGCAAAGGAGCAAAGCTACGTCAAGTCAGAGGTCAAGTCAGAGGTCAAGTCAGAGGTCAAGCCAGCGGCGTCGATCTGTAAAACTGAATGATTATGATTTATACATAACATTTGGTGTGAGGTTTTGATTCCATATATTGAATCAGCCATGTCACATTCTCATACCAAACACATTTCTGGTTCAAAAAATTTAAGATTTTTATCATACATCGAATCATTGCCTAATTAAATAATCTGAATTGAATCATTGTTGGATTGAATCATTACACCCCTACTGAGAATAATTATTTTGTTATATGAATGAACTAGGGCTGACCCCGATTAGTCGAATAGTCGACTAATCGATCGAAAGGAGCCATAGTCGACTGCCAACCTAAAGGTGCTCCCATGGTCGAGCGGACTGTACGCGGACTGGACTCCGCGGAGGTCCGCTGGACTCTGAGCTTTCATAGTCGAGCGGACCTCCGCAGACCAATTTCCTACATGTCTCGCGCCAGTTTATAAAATGTTTCCCACGCTGTTCAACTTCTGTCATGTCGTCGTCATCCGATGTCAAAATAAAGCGTGTTATCTCCGTTTCCAATATTTCGATAATAAAACGGGCAGTTTTACACACTTGAATAACCGGTATATAGGCAGCGAGGTGCAATGTACCGTATAGGCTTGCTCAACATGAGGTGGACAGCGCGTGGTGCTGAAATGGCAAACACGCATTGCATGAAATAAAAACACCCGTTTTATTTCGAAATATTGTAAACGGAGATAACATAGACTCTGTTATCTCCGTTTCCAATATTTCGAAATAAAACTGGCAGTTTTACACACTTCATTTAGAAAAGCCATTCAAACATCTCAAGCCCTACTCTCACTTGGCACGGAGCGAGTGGTCAGAGTAAAATGCAGATCGGCGTCACGTTAAATGCAGGTCGATGTCGACCAAAAACTCAGAGCAGCCTTTTATGTGGCACCAAGTGAGCGGCGTGGACGTCCGCGCATTCGAAAATTGGAGCTTCGCACTTGGAGTCCGCTTTGGGCCCGCTTTGGGTCTGCTTTGGGTCCGCTTTGGGTCCGTGTGAGTCCGCTCCGTGTACGGTCCGCTCGACTATGGGAGCACCTTTAGTCGAATGCAAAAATATATATATATATATATATATTTTTTTATTCTTTCCAAAAGCAAAGAGGCCTAGAAGCGTGGCTAACGCTAATGGCGCGCATACCAGAGGCTAACTGCCTAAGAAAACAGGCACAGAGGCACTGAAAGAGGATTTCACCCGTCTAATGCAGTGGTTCCCAAAGTCGGGGTCGCGACCCAAAGGTGGGCCGCGAGCAGCCACGGGTGGGCCGCGAGATGATTAAAAAAAATAAAAAAAAAATAAAAAAAATGTTTTTTTTTATTTTTTTTATTTATTTATTTTTATTAATTTTTGTCAGGCCACTGAACTTAGAAGCAGGCCAGGACAGTGTTTCTAGTTGTATTCTAAAATTCTATTCTAGTGTATTCTAAAATGTGACTATATGGTTTTATATTAACTTAATAAATAAACAAAAACGAAAAATCTACTTATTTCAACGAACATTTCAAACTAAATAACAGATTATGCACATAAAACGCTGAAAACAACCGAAGCAACAATAGTATTTTAATGAGGCTATTATTATTATCATTATTATTTTGCAACAAGTTAGCCCTCTCATAAATAGCACATATAAATGAATAACTAACTTGAACTAACTTAATAGGATTGAAGTGATATTTGGCTTAAAAAATCGGTCACATGGCAAAAAAAAAAAAAAAAAAAAAAAAGCCTGACGATGTCCATTGGGCCGTGGCTCTCTGACGCCTTATTTTCTGGGCCCTGGCCTGAAAAGTTTGGGAACCCCTGGTCTAATGAACACACTAGACTAGACAAATATCAAGATGTATCCATCAGTGGACCAATTGCATGCTTTTGCAGAGAACAGGGAGCCTTCAGTCGACTCCTTCAGACATTAAGCACCCCCACAGCACAAATAAAAAAATTATACTTTTTCTTTTTTTTGCATTCAGGGGGTTAGTCGACTACCAGTCGACTATCGACAAATTTCGGCCAATTTAGTCGACTATCCAAATCCTTAGTCGGCCAATTTAGTAGACTATCCAAATCCTAGAATGAACTAAGGACATCAGAGCTCTGCAGAGCCCCAGTGTCCATCGATAACTCGTCTTTTATTTACGCTCGGGTTCACTTCAGACAGCCAGTGCGGTGTGATGGAGGCATCCGACCCACGGGGACATTAAATACAGCGGGGGGCTTTTCGCGCTCCGTTTGCAGATCACCACCATGACTCATCTCAGGGAGGGTGGGCGGCTGGAGACACTCTAGAGGTGTGGGGGGGGGGCTCTCTCTCTCCGCCTCGTCTGAAGGGGCTGTGAGTCATGATGCCTTTCTTACAGGAAGGAAGCCTCCAATTAGATGTCCAGGAGAAGCCAGCGGGGCTGACTGACACCGCGAGAACAACCGAGTCAGTCTGACGGAGGGTGATGAGAGGGGGAGTCTCTCTCGCTCAGTCTCTCTCCCTCTCCCTCCCCCTCTCTCTCTGTGTCTTTCTCTCTCTCCCCCTATCTCTCTCAGTCTCTCTCCCTCTCCCTCCCCCTCTCTCTCGGTGTCTTTCTCTCTCTCCCCCTATCTCTCTCTCTGTCTCTCTCTCTCCCCTTCTCTCTCTCCGTGTCTCTCCCCCCCTCTCTCTCTCGCCCCCCCCCCCTCTCTCTCTCACTGACTCAGGCAAGTGATGGCTGAACACATCAATCAACCAGTCATCCACCGTCTACAGCCAATGGCGTCATCAGAGCGACTGCCAGGAAGTACAGCTCCCCTGGGCTTCAGCAGAGCGTTAGTCACTCCTGGACTCCGACCAGCCAATCACATCCATCAAAAGGAAATATGGTGGAACAGAGAGACAGGGTGGGGGAGGGGGGGGGGGGGGTTTAGTGGTCGCTGAGAGGGGGATTACGGCGGTTGAGTCTTCCACAGGCGAGATGGTACGAGCCAGTGTTGTAGTCGAGTCACTAAATCAACTCGAGTGTTCGAGGGTGAGGCACCAAAGAAGAGCCTGAGTCGAGTCCCCATTACCCTCGTCGAGGGCTGTACCCAATGGAAAAAGAAATTACATTCGAAGCTTCTATTGAAGTTTTCGAATGAAGCTTCGAATGTCTGTCGTCAATTAATTCCGAATTTACATAAAAACACGAGATTCGAACTTGAAGGGAGAAATAAATTTAAAAAAAAATATATATATATATATATATATATAAAATAAAATATTTATTATAATAATAATAATAATAATAATAATAATAATAATAATAATAATAATAATAATAATAATAATAATAATAATATTATTATTTAAAATAAACGGTCAGGTCATATAGGTGAGACTGTGCTGAAAAGAATGATACCAAACATACCATGGTCAAAAAAAATTGTTGCCAGAACTTTGAAAATAGCTTAGACTTTTTTTAGGCTTAGGTTTTTTTTTATTTATTTTTTTGTCTACAATTCTGCAACGAATTTCAAATTCGATTTTTTGTTAAAGTGACAGCCCTAGTGCGCATTGATTGCCCACACCTGCTCCCAGGAGGGTTCCCACAGACATTGCAAAATGAAATTCAAAGCACATTATTCATTTTCAAGGATGTCACTCGAAGGATACAATTCACTTTTAAATGCTGTTTTTTTTTTTTTTTTTTTTTTTAAACAAACACATAAACAAACATGACAACACACGATTAGATATACAAGCATTGTAAAACAGTGTACATCAGTTAACTCACCGTTTGGATAAATGTCTTATACAAGATATACCCCTAATATGCTGTTTTTTTTTAAGCATCAACCTTGGCCTGCTCGCCAGCTAGAGCATCACACACGAAGAGATGAGGAAAAGCAGTTGGAGCGCGCGAGACAGCAACTCATCAGATTCGATTAAAACAGAACCAAAAATTATGTATTTCTTGATTCAGAACAATTTCATCATGGATGAACAAAACATTCAATGCGAATTGTTGATTTGAATTTGAAGGACTTTTTAAGCACCTTGTTTTAAAAAAAATCTGTTTTCAAGGAATTCCTTTCCTTTTTTTTAAATTGGGCACTTTAAGCACTTGTGCGAACCCTGAATTATCCTTGATTGATTGAAAACTGTATTAACAGATTGCAGAATGGGTACAATACAGTACAGCTCAATACATACAATTGTTAAGGGGATGCAGACCAGAGAAAGACTTTCGTCTTGTTTACATCAGGGTCCCCCATTTTCAACTCATCATAACACACAGGGAGCCAGCCATCCCCACACCACACACCCCCAACTCCACACTGGCTGAAGCCAACGCCCCCCAAACCAACCAAGCAGAGGGAGAGGGGAAAAAAGAACAAATACAATCCAAAACAGATTACTTGACAAATCAACATTCCTAACCATTTTCTCCTGAGAAACAAACAAGTCACTGGCGGAAGAACAGAGTTAAATCCGTTCTGCATTATTAGTCCAACTTCATCACATACTTGGTCAGATCGTAAGGACAACAGGCCAAATAAAGACTCAGACTAATAGCTTGTCATGAATTACTAAGCTCAATAGAAGGCATCTATCCAGAAAATCACAACAATTGTAACCTTCCCTCCTTGTAGTCATGAATGGAAAGATGCAGAAGGCTGGGGCAGCAACCTCATATATAATAACATATAATAGAATCCAATAGAACGACATTGTGCAATAAAACAAGTAAACAGAGTAGGGCATATCGGTATATGTACATAAGTTATTTACAGAGCATGGTAGGACATGCTAGGTCCTGTGGTAGTACAATACACCGTTAGCTACAGATGAGGCACTGGGTCTTTCTGTACATGCTATATTATACAATCTCAAGTTATACTATTACTATTCTTAAAGTGACCTTTCCTTAGTGGCCATAAGTGTGGGCGTGTGCAGCATGAGTGTGTGCTTGCTCATGTTAAAGTGGCTGCTAGTGTGTGAGCGTGTACAGTGTGTGTGTCGTGTGTGTGCTCATGTGTGCTTGTGCGTGGAGAGTTCAGTGTTCAAGGCTCTGATGGCCTGGGGGAAGAAGCTGAGCCGAAGTGTCTCTGTCCTAGTAGCTGGTGTTCGCAGGCGTCTGCCTGACCTCAGCAGCATGAACAGGCTGTTGTTGGGGGTGGTGAGGGTCTTTCATTATTCTGGTGAAAGGTGCTATACAAATAAAGTTTATTAATATTATTATTATTATTAGACCAGCCACCCCCACACCACAGGGATCTAACTGACTTCAGGGAACTGTCACGGTGAGTCACATAATGTCTCCTGGGATGTCAGTTGAAATGTCTGCATCATTATTCCGTGCGTTATGGCAGAAGAGGTGTCAGAATGCAGTTCTTGAGCGGTACGAGCTGCAGACTGGTGCGACCGGCAGCAGAGCTTCTATTGCAGGGGATCGTGAAGAAACGGTGTCTTCTGATTTATGCCTCCCTCAGAAACGGATGCACACAGTCACCGCTGTCGGGACGTTTGAGAGAGAGAGAGAGAGAAGCTTTTGTTTGGCAGTATTTCGGTACAGTGGAGAGAGTGTGGGGTATGTATAGTTTCACAAGCTGATCTTTTCACAATGTATTGCTACTAAGGCTGTCAATCGATTCAAATATTTAATCTGATTGGGCGGCTGATTGGCGCAGTGGGCAAGGCGCTCGCCTCTAGGAGGAGACGCTGGGTTCGAGCCCAGCTCTCGGCGTTGCCGGTCGTTCATACTAACACAATTGGCAAGTGTTAGAGGGTGGGAAAGCCGGTGGGTGGGGATTTGACGTTGTGGACAGCGACTCCTACAGGTCGGTTTGGTGACGCCGGTGCGGCGGAAGCAGGAAGTAGCGGGGGCAGCATGAGCCTCCCACGCGTTACTCCTCGCCACTGAGAGCTCGAGCTGCTGCGGTGAAAAGATGCGACAGGCTGCCTCCTCGTGTACCGGAGGGGACATGTGATGCAAGGCTCCTGTCCTCACTACAACCGACCTGTGGGAGGCATGGTCTAGCAACGATCAAGACAGGGGAGGGAAGAATTGGATATACGAAATTGGGATGGGAGAAAAATAGAAAAAAATTGGGAGAAAAAGTGGATCAAATTTCGATTAAAAAAAAAAATCTGATTAATCGCATGATTGTCCAGTTAACTCACGATTAATCGCAAATTAATCGCATATTTTTTTATCTGTTCTACATCTCCCTCTCTCTTTATCCTCCTCTCTCTCTGTATTCCTCCTCTCTCTCTCTCTCTCTCTCTCTCTCTCTCTCTCTCTCTCTCTCTCTCTCTCACTTTATCAATTAAAGTATTAATAATACACCAGAGTAAAGTCTAGAAAAAAATTATAATAATAAATAAATAAATAAATAAATAACTAATCGCGCGTAAAAAAAAAGTGGTGTTAAAAGAATTGTGCGCCGACGCGTTAATATCGCGTTAACTTTGACGGCCTTAATTGCTACATCAGAAAATGTGCACTACAGGCAATCAAGGATTATTAAGGTCAAGTAAGGAATCCTTGCAGGCGGTAGGGATCAGCCACCCGGTACACAATGACTGGATATGTAGACCACAGCACTGCCAGGTTACATGGAGCTCATGGAAGAGCGCGCGGGGGGGGGGGGGGGGGGCTGGGGGGGGGTACAATTAATTTATGTGGATGAGAGCCTTGACGTAAGTGGTTGTAGCTACGGCTGTGGGGGTGCTGGTGGAGACATGATCCAACAGACTTTCTTACACGCCTGAGTCTCCTGAACACGGAGAGACTGACCCCAAGTCGATTGGCACTTTCTCAGCCGTCGAGCTATTTTCCGCACCTACCCCCCAAACTCTGCGTGCGCAGATTGACCAGGGAGTCTCTCTGGATTGTCCAGGCAGACACACAGACACACTCCCTGGGCAATCTGCACATGAGCCGGTTGGGGAGTAGGTGCGACATAGCCATGAAACACCACTCCAGCTATCAGCTTTGGCAGAAATGTCTGATAAACATGTAATCGATCATAGGATAATTATTGTTACTACTACTAGGGTTGGGCGATTAATCAATTTTATCGATTAATTCGAATTCATGATTTAGGACGATTTCTTTTTATGAAAATCAATTAAAAAAAATTAACATTTTAAAAGATTGTCATCTTTTATTTTACAAAAAGTGATGTTTGGTGAAAGTTAGATTTGCACTTTATTAAATTCATTCTTGTTTGATGATCAAGAGGCACCTTTTATTTGTTTTAAGTGGAGTTTGGTGAAAAAGCAAGTTTTTGCACTATTAATCCCAATAGGGACATTAATGTTTGATCAAGCGTAAACTTAGGGATGTCCGATATTATCGGCCGATATTGCCATTAAAATGTGATATCGGAAAATATCGGTATCGGTTTTCAAACAAATTATTATAATTATTTTTTTACATTTCTATAACCTTTATTTACCCAGGCAAGCAAGTAAGAACAAATTCTGATTTTATTTATTGTCAAAAGTATGCATAATGTTATATTAATTCCACAACAAGACATATGTAATGTTAATTACCTGAAATTATTCAGTTTTTTGGGGGGGGAAACCCTGCATATATCGTATCGGTTGATATCGGTATCAGAAACTAAGAGTTGGACAATTTCGGTATATCGGTATCGGTAAAAAAGCCAATATCGAGCATCCCTACTTTATATATATATATATATATATATATATATATATATATATATATATATATATATATATATATATATAAAAATTAAGTGAAGATTGGTGAAAGTTAGGTTTACACTTCAATCCCAATAGGGAAATTCATCTTGGTTTGATAATTTTAGATTTTATTTTTAGGAAAAGCATTTTTATTTTTAGGCCACGGTCAAAAAAAGGACGCTCGTCTATTGGACACAATGGAGAGTGGAAATCCCTCCCCTTCAGGAAGTGAAATGCGCGTCAACACAAACTGCGTGAAGCGTGATAGTAGCAGAGGCGTGGCATTGATCCATCGTTCGATTATAATTCCCATTACCGCCATCCTCTCGCTAAACAACTTGTACACCTCGTTGTTTTTGTGAGTGCCCACAAGCAGCTGTTTTATTTGGTCTTCTGCCCAGCTGTGTTTTTTTTCTTCCTTCTACCCCAAGATGCACAGTAGATAGATAGATAGATGCAGTGTGCTTGTTTTGCAGTGAATGCCGCGCCACGGTAATAATAATAATAATAATAATAAGCAGCTGTGTTTTTTTCTTCCTTCTACCCCAAGATGCACAGTAGATAGATAGATAGATGCAGTGTGCTTGTTTTGCAGTGAATGCCGCACCGCGGTAATAATAATAATATACCCAAGATGCATAGTTTATCAGGTGACTTCCTACGTTTGGTCCGCGTTTGGTCCGATGAAGCGAACCGAGACCTATGTTTTTGGTCGGACCAGAGTTTTTGCGTGTTTGGTCCGCGGACCGAGTTCGACGTGCATTCACACAAACCCGAAAAACCGGACTATCGACTTCTGGTCCGATAGTCCGGACCAAACAGCCCCTGTGTGAAAGCGACCTTACTGTTGTCCAGCGTGATGAGCAGGATCCTCTGGACCATGTGGTTGACGTTGAGCCGCTCACACAGCTCCTGGCGCGAGCGGAACGAGCGGCTGATCTCGGCCACAGAGTCGTCGTTGTCGTCGATGCTGTCCGACACCGAGTTCTCGGACTCCGACTGGCTCTCCCCCGACTCCTCCGCTGCAGGATACAATACAATAGAAATACTTTAATCATCCCCAGGGAAATTTGGCACTACAAATCGCTCACAGTAAACATTTTAGGTAAGACAAAACAAATCACGAATAATAATAATAATAACAAAAAATTGCCTAAGAATAAGGAATAAAATAAGCCTAAGAATAACATAGCAATAATAAACTACGCTCCGGGATTCACATTTCCTCTGTTATGTATGTACACTCTAATATAAAATATACAGTAAAAAATACAGAGATCTACATTAAGTGTACAGTAAGTGTAATATTGACAATGTTGTTTTAAATGTAAAAGTCCAGGAAGACGGTACTATCACTCTGTCACTCTGTGCTCCGTGAGGCACAGTGATGCATTGTAAAGTCTGATGGCTGTCGGAATGAAGGACTTCCTGTGTCGTTCAGTGCTACATTTAGGGAGTGTTGGCCTAGCACTGAACGTGCTCCTCCCGTCAGCCAAGTCTGTATGTAGTGGGTGGGAGGGGTTTTCCCTGATGGCATGGAGCTTAGCAAGGCTCCACCTCTCCGCCACCACCGCTAGAGAGTCCAGCTCCACCCCAACCACGCTACTGGCCGCTTCCTGACCAGCTTATCCAGCAGCAGTGATGATAATAATCAGAATAATAATAATAATAAACTTTGTACAGCACCTTGCATACGTGACTTACAGCTCAAAGTGCTTCACAGCAGCAAAAAAAAAGACAGGCATACTAAATTGGCATAACATTTGCACAAAATCTACTAAAAAGTGCAGACATAAAATAACGATAAACAGACGGTAGCAAAACAGACAAAGTCAAGGTAAGGCATAAGAGCATCAAATCATACAGTTCTTCACATTAGGATCTAACAGCCCAATAGGCCTCTTTGTTTACGGATTGATTATAATCACCGATAAACATCTGTAGCTTTAGTGATTTATGATCACAGCCGACTTTAATCCACAGGGATTTTAATTCAAAGTCAAAGTCAGCTTTATTGTCGCTTCTCATAATGTGCAAGACATACAGAGACATTTAATTGCGTTTCCCCGTTCCCACGGTGTATATAAAAAAAAATAAACATAAGTAACATATGGGACACGATGTACATACACTATACAGGACAATATATATACAGTATAAACAGTGGCTAAAAAAATGAATGTATGATTGAAATAAATATAGGAGGTAAAAGAGAACTTAGTGCAAATATTTTTTAGCAGCAGTGGTACATAGTAAGTATAACGCTGATAAATAACGGCAGTAGAATACAATAATGGCAGTAAGATGATAGATACGGCAGTAAACTAATATAATGTAAACTAAAATAATGGCAGTAAAGTGAAGTGTGGCAGTGAGTTTGTGAAGTGGCAGTGTGTGTGTCAGTGGGGGGGGGGGGGGGTTAGTCCAGGTTCTGTGGGGGCAGGTGAGAGAGGGGGGGGGGGGGGGGGAGAGTTCAGCTTCCCGACAGCCTGGTGTATGAAGCCGTCTCTCAGTCTGCTGGTCCTGGTCTCTCAGTCTGCTGGTCCTGGTCTCTGCTGGTCCTGGTCTCTCAGCCTGCTGGTCCTGGTCTCTCAGTCTGCTGGTCCTGGTCTCTCAGTCTGCTGGTCCTGGTCTCTCAGTCTGCTGGTCCTGGTCTCTCAGTCTGCTGGTCCTGGTCTCTCAGTCTGCTGGTCCTGGTCTCTCAGTCTGCTGGTCCTGGTCTCTCAGTCTGCTGGTCCTGGTCTCTCAGTCTGCTGGTCCTGGTCTCTCAGTCTGCTGGTCCTGGTCTCTCAGTCTGCTGGTCCTGGTCTCTGCTGGTCCTGGTCTCTCAGCCTGCTGGTCCTGGTCTCTCAGTCTGCTGGTCCTGGTCTCTCAGTCTGCTGGTCCTGGTCTCTCAGTCTGCTGGTCCTGGTCTCTCAGTCTACTGGTCCTGGTCTCTCAGTCTGCTGGTCCTGGTCTCTCAGCCTGCTGGTCCTGGTCTCTCAGTCTGCTGGTCCTGGTCTCTCAGCCTGCTGGTCCTGGTCTCTCAGTCTGCTGGTCCTGGTCTCTCAGTCTGCTGGTCCTGGTCTCTCAGTCTGCTGCTCCTGGTCTCTCAGTCTGCTGCTCCTGGTCTCTCAGCCTGCTGGTCCTGGTCTCTCAGTCTGCTGCTCCTGGTCTCTCAGTCTGCTGGTCCTGGTCTCTCAGTCTGCTGGTCCTGGTCTCTCAGTCTGCTGGTCCTGGTCTCTCAGTCTGCTGCTCCTGGTCTCTCAGTCTGCTGGTCCTGGTCTCTCAGTCTGCTGGTCCTGGTCTCTCAGTCTGCTGGTCCTGGTCTCTCAGTCTGCTGGTCCTGGTCTCTCAGTCTGCTGGTCCTGGTCTCTCAGTCTGCTGCTCCTGGTCTCTCAGTCTGCTGGTCCTGGTCTCTCAGTCTGCTGGTCCTGGTCTCTCAGTCTGCTGGTCCAGGCGTGTGTTGTAGATGTCCTGGAGGGAGGGCAGGGGGGCACCAACGAACCTCTCAGCTGTTCTGACCGTGCGCTGCAGGGTCTTTACGGCAGGATGCCGTGCAGCCGCCGTGCCACGCGGTTATGCAGCTGGTCAGGAGGAGGCTCTCGATGGTGATGGTGCCCACGGTAGAAGGAGCACAGGATGGGCACTGAGGCTCCAGCTCTTCTCAGTTTGCGGAGGAAGTAGAGCTGCGCTGTTGAGCTTTCCTTCTTGGTGTTCCAGGAGAGGTCCTCTGTGATGTGCACTGCGGCACACCCAGGACTTTGGTGCTGCTCACTCTCTCCACCGCCGCACCGTTGATGGTCAGTGGAGGGTGCTGCTGGGTGTGCAGCGCTCTCCGGAAGTCGACAACAACCTCCTCTGTTTTCTCCACATTGAGAATGGGGTTGTCGTCGTTCCCGCACCACGTGGTCAGTCGGCTTCACCTCGTCCCTGCAGTGGGACTCGCCGTTGTTCTTAATGAGCGCCACCACAGTGGTGTGACTTGTGTGACGTCCGCAAACGTGACGAAGAGGTTGGTGTTGTGTGGTGTTGGTGTGCATCTATGGATCTCGTGGAATGTATTCCCAGTGCCAGAAATATTGTGTCTGTTACTACTAGGCTTGAGTAAATTGTAATGAAACAAAAAAGGAGAATATAAATTATGATTTTTCTTTGCATCTTTGACAGTGAATAATAACACCATCATGCTAAAAAAAACAACCAGACATGAAAAACTGCCACTGAGCTCGTTCAGCACCTTCTTGAGATCACGTGTACAAAAAGATCTATTACCAGATCACCAGACGCCTGCTCTACCTCCCGAGCCACTATCCATTGAAGACCCTAGAGCCATATGGAATCCGCGATCACGGAATCGCGGACGGAATCGCGGAATTGAGCAATAAAAATGGAATAAACTATAAAAAAATAAATAAAATTATGTTGTGGGACTTGTACAGCACTTTGTTCAATTTTGTCAGTGCAGTAAAGTTTAAACCTTTTTAAATCTTAGACAAACAAAACACTTTGCTTTCATGAAATATTGTAAGCCGTCATTTGAGGCTTTATAAAAGCAGCACAATGAACACAAATCTGTCAGTGCCGAGTCCGACCTCATCTTAAATAACAAACAGCATTGCTTGTTGTAGTTAGCAAAGAGAGGCAGAGTTGATTTTGCAAAAATATATATACTTTTTTTTTTTTTTTTTTTTTATAATCTAATTTTATTTTCATATTCGAATCCCATGCCCATCGAACGAAGCTTCGAAGCTTCGAAGTATTTAAGACAGCCCTATTAAATGGACTGTTATATCTTATTAAATTGTGGACATTTATTCATTTCCACTTATTAGACACTATTTCTGATGGTAAAATGAGCGTACAAAGCAAAATACAGAATTCTGAAATATTAAAACGGAAAAAACGGAATTTGGAAAAAAATAAAATGGAATTTGGAAAAAAAATTAACGGATTTCATATGGCTCTAGAATACCCCCGGGGGGCCTGACGGAACAGACGGCAGCTACGTCTCACACCGTGGGGTCGACTACTCACATGGCGGCTCATTGGGCTGCAGGGGCTTCTGGCCTGAAGCAAACTGCTTGGCGTCGGCCAGCGAGCTGAAGAGGGCAGCGAAGGGGTTGCGGGAGATGTTCTGGTTGTTGTTGCCCTGGTCAGTCATCTCACTTGGGCTCCGTGCTCCGTGTTCACTCCATCCAAGATAACTCTGCAGGTGGAGCGGTTAAAGGCAGCAGCTCAGAGAGAGAGACACGATACATGACATGAGAAGGTTGGTTGGTCCTCGCTGACGGAGAGGCACAACAAACACTGGTATTTGCTCATTTTTAAGGCCCTTATTGGTAAGCTACTTATGGTAAGCTACTAGGGGTGGGAATCGCCAGAGACCTCACGATACGATACTATCGCGATACTTTCGTCACGACTAAATATATCGCGATACGATGAGTATTGCGAATTTTATTTTATTCTTTTTTAATCAAATTTAATTTATTACCTTTTTTCAACTGCAAAGTAAAACTTTGTCAACATGTTTTATCTAATAAAATAAAGTTCAGTCTGTTCATCTCACTTCAATCATTTTTATTGCAGAACATGGTATTTTCTCAAGCAGACAGATGTCAACACTGTAATCTGTGTTGCATGTACCTGATAAACTGAACTGTTTGTATTACAGTCATATTCCAACTTAACTGAATGCACATGTGTGTGTGGACTACTGTGCTATTACGGGTATTGAAATGAACAATGCAACTTCCTTATACAAAAAAATTATATATTTTTTTATGAATAATTAAATATCGATACTTGGCATCCCTGTATCGATACAGTATCGCCACACAAAGTATCGCGATACTACTACGTATCGTTTTCCCCCCCACCCCTATAAGCTACCTCCTTATACTACATCATTATTGATAAGCTACCTCCTTATACTACATCATTATTGGTAAGCTACCTCCTTATACTACATCATTATTGGTAAGCTACCTCCTTATACTACATCATTATTGGTAAGCTACCTCCTTATACTACATCATTATTGGTAAGCTACCTCCTTATACTACATCATTATTGGTAAGCTACCTCCTTATACTACATCATTATTGGTAAGCTACCTCCTTATACTACATCATTAGTGGTAAGCTACCTCCTTATACTACATCATTATTGGTAAGCTACCTCCTTATACTACATCATTATTGGTAAGCTACCGCCTTATACTACATCATTATTGGTAAGCTACCTCCTTATACTACATCATTATTGGTAAGCTTGATTGATTGAGAAGTTGATTAACAGATGGTAGAATGGGTACAATACAGTACAACTCAATACACACAATTGTTAAGGGGATGCAGACCAGAGACATTTCGTCTTGTTTACATCAGGGTCCCCCATTTTCAATTAATCATAACATATATTGGTATGATGTTATAACATCATAACATATATGACATACATGACATACAGATAGACACTACATCTATTACATCTACCTCCTTATACTACATCATTATTGGTAAGCTACCTCCTTATACTACATCATTATTGGTAAGCTACCTCCTTATACTACATCATTATTGGTAAGTTACCTCCTTATACTACATCATTATTGGTAAGCTACCTCCTTATACTACATCATTATTGGTAAGCTACCTCCTTATACTACATCATTATTGGTAAGCTACCTCCTTATACTACATCATTATTGGTAAGCTACCTCCTTATACTACATCATTATTGGTAAGCTACCTCCTTATACTACATCATTATTGGTAAACTACCTCCTTATACTACATCATTATTGGTAAGCTACCTCCTTATACTACATCATTAGTGGTAAGCTACCTCCTTATACTACATCATTATTGGTAAGCTACCTCCTTATACTACATCATTATTGGTAAGCTACCGCCTTATACTACATCATTATTGGTAAGCTACCTCCTTATACTACATCATTATTGGTAAGCTTGATTGATTGAGAAGTTGATTAACAGATGGTAGAATGGGTACAATACAGTACAACTCAATACACACAATTGTTAAGGGGATGCAGACCAGAGACATTTCGTCTTGTTTACATCAGGGTCCCCCATTTTCAATTAATCATAACATATATTGGTATGATCATATTATAACTAGGGGTGGGACGATACATCGATCCAGATCGATACATCGATGTAATTATCAACAATCGAATCGGATCGATGCGATGTAATAAGATCGATTCATATCGATACTCTTATTTTGAAAATCCTGTGGCGAGTCTCATATCTGCCCAAGAACAACAGCAGTAGCTCCGTGTGTGTAGATGTTACAGCATAGCATTCTCCCTTTCTGTGTGTGTGTGTGTGTGTGCGCGCGTCTTTGGAAAGACAAGATGAGGTCAGAGGAGTTTGATGTTTAAATGTTATTTAAACATAAACAATATAATACATAATAAATGTAGGCCTATACATGATCATGCAACATCAACAAATTGTTGTAGGAACGGTTTGGGAGAGGGAGGTTGTGAGTTTTGAGTTCCAAAAAATGTAGCTTAAAGTTTAAAGCTCAATATATAAAAACGTGGCACTTTACAGTGAACAGGAGGTCTATTTGTATTAAAAACAATAGATTGATTTTCCTTTAAATGTCTGGAAGAGCTCAAAAATACAAATGTCAAATGATATTTTCATTACCTTTTTTTTGTTGATCTAAATGTTACCGATTGTGTTAAATGGGCATATGATATCATCTCATATCGATCGCAGGCACCTGAATCTAATCGTATCGTATCGTGAGAGACTTTGTGATATCGGCAAATATCGTATCGTTGTCCAAAGAATCGATATCATATCGTATCATGATGAAACTGGTGATTCCCACCCCTAATTATAACATCATAACATATATGACATACATGACATACAGATAGACACTACATCTATTACATCTACCTCCTTATACTACATCATTATTGGTAAGCTACCTCCTTATACTACATCATTATTGGTAAGCTAAAGCTACCTCCTTATACTACATCATTATTGGTAAGCTACCTCCTTATACTACATCATTATTGGTAAGCTACCTCCTTATACTACATCATTATTGGTAAGCTACCTCCTTATACTACATCATTATTGGTAAGCTACCTCCTTATACTACATCATTATTGGTAAGATACCTCCTCATACTACATCATTATTGATAAGCTACCTATACTACATCATTATTGGAATGGGATGTTGGAATCTATGGAACCCGTTCTAGTGACTGGCTGGTCCTTAAGGTCCAGTTTGCTCTGAACAGGGTGAATCTGCATGTTGCTATGATGTCCCTCTAGCTGATGGAATGAACTCCAACAGTCCTTAAAGCTTGAGATTCTCCCCTCTGTTGCAGAGTTTAAAACCTTGATCTCCAACCTTTTTCAATCAAGTTGTACATGTTGTAATTGATTGTTATCCGTACGTGTTATGATTCGATATGCTCCTGTGTGAAACCTCAGTTGCCTTTCGAGTTTAAATAAAAGGTTTGTAATGAAAGAGAGGGTCGTCGAGAACAGAGTGGACAGGAAGTGCAAAAAAAACTAGACTGGAATGAGCCTAATCAGGGCTAAAAGTAGGTAGACATTACGATTGAATAAACCATAACCACCACCACCATCATCATCATCATTCCCATTGTTCAATCATAAGTAACCAACCACCGTGCCTAACAACAACCAGTGGCTCTATCGGTTAGCAGACTCTCTTTTTTAGACTATTTTTGTATCACAAACAGTACTGTATTTGTAGATCTGGTATGTCATAAATGTATAGATGTAGCAGTACTGTCTATCTGTATGTCATGTGTTATGATGAATTGAAAATGGGGGACCCTGATGTAAACAAGACAAAAGTCTTTCTCTGGTCTGCATCCCTTTAACAATTGTGTGTATTGAGCCGTACTGTACCCATTCTGCAATCTGTTAATAAAGTGTTCAATCAATCAATCAATCAATCAATCAATCAATCCTAACAACCAGTGGCTCTATCGGTTAGCAGACAACCTTGTGTGTTGTTGCCATCTCTCAACCCAGTGAACGTTAACCCTAGACTGTCTTTAGCAGAATTCCTCTTTTTTTTTAACGTAAAGTCAACAACACGTAACGTTATTGTTCCTTGTTATCTATGCAGACACCCACCTTACAATCAACCAGTCGCAGTAACACTCAGCGTGTGGATCAGGGTTAGACTGGAGCTCAGCTGGGAGTCACCTGTCAGGCAGGTTGGATGTTTGATCGGTTTTTATGTTCGTGTCTTACAGACAGGTGTATGCCCAGCCCATGTGGGCTTACAAGACACATAAACAATAAGTATACTTGACAAATGACATATAGACCATCAAGATGGTCAGCTAGCAGGTAGCAGGTAGCAGCTAGCTAGTTCAGTTAGCTGGTGTTATAGCTAGCGAGCTATAATCTGTCATGTTGGGTGGAAACGGCTGTAATTCCCTTTATATCACCGTCAAACACTACCGCCAATAGCCTTATTATCTATTATCGATCTACATCACACAATTCCACGTCGATGCATATTATTGTCATACCTGGTAGAAGGGTACAAATGTTTATTATGTTGAAAGGAGAATCCTTCTGAGAGATCCCCCTCGTCGCAGCTCCTCAGTAAATAGAGAGTGTGGCGTCATCAGTATGAGACCGAGCAAGTGCTTTCCTCTTAGTTCCTCATCATCCTCTTTACCTCGGCTGACTTGCTCTGAATATTATTAAAAGCATCGAGAGGTGGGTGTTTTATTATAGTAACACAATGGGCCAGTAATATATTTAAAAGTATGCGGTAGGGGGTAGAGTTATATGATTCTAGACAGGGTATCCCCCCCCAGTCACGCCATTGATTTGGCAGACAGCCCGACTCCTCCCCCTGAACACACCCTTTTACTATCATTCCATGTGTGTGGATGTTTATGCCTATAATTCAAGATGCTGAGGAAATCTCCATCTCTGCTTATTTTTAAAGCAAACTACAAAAAAAGTAGTAGATAGATAAATAGGTCATACATGTAGGTATGCAAACTACAAAAAAAAGTAGTAGATAGATAAATAGGTCATACATGTAGGTATGCATTTTGGTTATGTGGGTGGGTAGGTTTGCAGGCAGGTGGGTGGGTGGTTATGTATTATTATGTACGCAGTATGTTACAGTATATGCATGTATGTACAGTAAATTACCAAGTATGGTCTTGTCAATATTCCAATGTACAGTTTTGCTTGTACAGTGGTACAGTGTCCCCCACCCACCCCTCCACGCCAACCAACCCCCCCCCCCCCCCCCCCCTCCACTCCTACCCAACCTCCCCCCCCCACCCACCCAACCACCTCCAACGTACAGTCCCCCCCACCCCCCCACTATACCCAACCTCCTCCAATGTACAGTTTCTACGTCAAATGTATATACTTTTTTTTCTGGACTCTTTTTGTATCACAAACAGTACTGTATTTGCAAATCTGGTATGTCATAAATGTATAGATGTAGCAGTACTGTCTATCTGTATGTCATGTATGTCATATATGTTACGATGAATTGAAAACGGGGGACCCTGATGTAAACAAGACGAAAGTATTTCTCTGGTCTGCATCCCCTTAACAATGGTATGTATTGAGCTGTACTGTACTGTACCCATTCTGCAATCTGTTAATAACGTTTTCATTCATTCATTCATTCATGTACTGTGTGTATGTATGTTTGTATTAACACATATCTTTTGAATGAATTCTGGTATTTTATAACATGTATATTTTTGTATGTTTGATTTTACAAAACAGGGGAAGTTCTCGATAAGCCTCCAGGCTTCTAACTTCTCCTTAACAATATGGTTATAACTTATTGTGTATTTTTTTTTTACTTTTGTTTAACTGTGTTAATAAATAAATACAAAATACAATTCATAGTAAATTATTCTATCGGCTAGGCAAATAACAGTTTCATTCATTAATAATGACTTCAGACTTACCATACCTATTGGTCGGAAATGCATGCATGCATCCTTACAATAACCATATAATATATAAATAGCCAACTAATAGGGAAATAGGAGTAATTCCAGATATTGATACATTGATGAATACAAAAACAGGGCTAATTGTATGGCAAAACTTTTATTTTATAAACGGAAAGGTCAAAATAAACACAACACATGATGTATTCTTAATCTTACTAATAGGCTACATAAAAGCCTAAGAACAGTTTAATAAACCAATCATATGGCGAATCGACATGGGTTTAATGCGTACACCCCCCCCCCCCCCCCCCCCAGTATCGCTGCAGCATACGATGAATCACGATGGCGTTTATTCTTTGAAAACAAAACAAAGTTTCATCTATTATTATTATTACACAGTAATTAAGATAAATAATTTAATCCAAGCGGCGTGTAATCCTCTTCCGTTCACATCGCACTTTCCTCTGTCCAGCGATGGCCTTCTTGGTCATCATCCCCCGATATTCCATCACACATCAGCTGTTTTCTCTGAAATCTTAAAGAGGAAAACAAAAAAAACATTTAGTTTGAAGGTAGAATCTGTAACGTCGTCAAACAGTGACCTCTTCAAGTTCAAGTTTCAAGTTTGTTTATTAGTTGTCATAGTAAAATACAGAATATTTTATCATGAAATGCTTTTTCCTGTATGAGCCCCTGGGAGTGTGCTAGATAAAAATAAATAGATAAAAAGTATCAAATAGAAAAAGTCAAAAGTACATGAAATAAAGTGTTCAGTCAATATATACATATTTATACAATACAGAGTAAAAAGAGTAACAGTGAGGTACAATGCAGAAATGGGATGAGGTACAACTTAGGGTAAGGTGCAAATGAGGTATGAATTGTAGCGCAAATCTCTTTGTTAATAAATATAAATTAAATTGTGTTAAAGTGTCTAAAGTGGGTGTTAATGTGAGTGTTTATTATTATTATTTTTTTATTATGTTTTTGGTAGGTTTTTATTTGTTTGTTCCACCGGGCAGTCCGGCAGAGGGAGAGAGAGAGAGGAAGAACAGGAGACAGAGCGGGAGACAGAACGGGGGGAAGACATTCTGCAAAGGACACCGGGTCCGGGAATGGAACCCGGGTCGGCCGCTTCGCGACGCAGCGCGTTAGATGGGTCGCCACTTGGGTGCCCAAGGTGAGTGTTTATTTAAAGTGAGTGTGTGCATGTGGATGTGTGTGCTGTGAGTGTAGTCATGATGGGTTGTTAAATAGTGTCATTGTCGTTGAGCATCCTGATGGCCTGGGGATAGAAGCTCCTTCTGAGTCTCTCTGTACCGGCCATGAGACTCCGGTAGCGCTTGCCTCTACTGTATCTTATTGCAAGGTGAATTTCTCCAGACCTCTCTCCGCAGAGCCTGAGGTGAGGCCAGCAATGGGAACCCCCCCCCCCCCCCCACCAGTCAACTCCAACCCACTCATACAGAACCAAGCATTTCACTGTAATGTACATATATATATTGAAATTCTTTATTAGGAATTACCCCTTGAGATGAACCATCTCGTGTCTACATGTCAGTGTTGTAGTCGAGTCACAAAATCTTGAGTCCGAGTCGAGTCTCGAGTCCCCAGTGTTCGAGCACGAGTCCAAGTCCCGAGTCACCAAAGAAGAGCCCGAGTCGAGTTCGAGTTGAGTCCCCATTACCCGAGTCCGAGTCCGAGTCATGGAGGTTGAGTCCACTCCACTCTGGCGGTCAAAGAGCCGAGATACAAATAAAGAAAGGTCTACGTTAAACATAAATGACACAGCGGTCACCGTTTCAAAAGGGAGTTTATTTACTTTGTGACACAATAGTCCAACAAATGCACTAGCTATCAATATCTTATGGATTAGGGCCTATTACAATAAATTTTTTAATATAAATAACTGTATTTATCAATTAACCAGTCAGAGTCCTCGTCTGCACCTTCCGAGTCCGAATGCAGTCGATGTTCGAGTCCAAGTCAAGTCACGAGTCCTGAAAATCAGTCCAGTACTAGTAGGCCTACTAGTAAACATCAAATCAAATCAAATCAAATCAACTACAACACTGGTATGTACCTTATATGTGTGACAAATCAAACAAAACTTGATTTCTGATTCCTGACCCCTGACCTGCATGCTGCTGTAGAGGACGAGACGTGCGGTGACCGGAAGCCCGCTCTTCGTCAGCGCGTCGTAGCCGCCCCCCTCCACCACCAGGAGTCTGAGGGGCGACGCGCTGCTCTTCATCATCGCCACCACCTCCTCGAAGAACTCCCTCTCCACGTTGCGTCCGTTCACCTCCACCACCACGTCCCCCGTCCACAGCCCGGCCCTCTGGCCCGAGCCCACTGGCACCACCTGGTGGACGGAACACAGAGCCGCACTCAGAGCTGATTAATTGATTGATTGATTGAGATTGTATTTAACAGGTTGCAGAATGGGTACAATACAGTACGGCTCAATACATACAATTGTTAAGGGGATGCAGACCAGAGAAAGACTTTCGCCTTGTTTACATCAGGGTCCCCCATTTTCAATTCATAGTGACATTTATGACACACACGACATACAGATATACAGGAGATATATATCATGACATACATGACATACAGATACAGGTATATAGTACTGTTACATTTGACACACAAGATATGCAAATATACAGTACTGTTAAACAGAGATCCTAACAGAAAATATATACACCGCTCACTCATTTACATTTAGTCATTTAGCTGAACGTTTTTATCCAAGTCAGCAGGAAGGAAGGGTACAACTCTTACAGCTGAGTAACAATGTTCATCAAACAGTGCTGGAACTTGGGTGTTGCAGTGATGAGTGCATAGTAGTAAAGACATATTAGTATAGTAGGAACTAGGAAGAGAGCATGATAGTATAAGACAGTAAGAAGGTTAGTGTTTATTTATTTATTTATTTTGTCTCATTTCATTGAATAAATTTCATTCTCATATTGATTGAAGAAGTGTGTCGACAGTTCAGGCTTCTTCTCACTGGCTTTGCTCCGAGTATCTCGCCAGGTGCAGAGACGCCAGACTATGCTGTTCATGATGATGATAATAATAATAATAATAATAATAATAATAATAATAATAAATAATAATAATAATAATAATAATAATGATAATAATAATAATAATAATAATACACTTTATTCTCCCGTGGTCAGTTGACCCCTGGGGAGAGCAGAGGCATGTCATTGAAGGTGTTGTAAAGATGTCATTTTTTATGTTGATTTTTTACTTATTTTGATCTATGTACGAGTTATCTTACTGGAGGTACCATTGAATGTATGTATTATTTCTATATAACAGTAAAAGTGGACTTAAAGATGCTAAGAGAGAGATAAGGGGGGGGGGGGGTATACTTGTGTACACTTGTGGAGAAAAGGAACTAAAAAGAATTGATGGCAATGAAAACCTGACTTGTGTACTGTAAAACCCAATACAAATATTGTTTAAAATAAAAAGAAAAAAACAAGAGCAAGACGCTTAACCCCTAACTGCTCCCGATGAGCAGGTTGGCACCTTGCGTGGTCGCCTCTGCCGTCGGTGTGTGAATGTGTGAGTGAAATGTGAGGAACAAAAATTGTAAAGCGCGTTGGATAAAAGCTGCTATATAAATGCACCGTTTACCATTTAATGTATATATTCATTATGACGTTAGATCATTCTTGGTATAAAAGGCATCCATTATAGATCCAGAATAACAGTATGGAGTAGGGATGCACCGATCCGATATTGATATCGGATATCGGCCCCATGAAAATAGCTAGATCGGGTATCGGAGACACTTTAAATATATATATATTTTTATTGTTTTTTATATGTTTATATTTAATTTAACAATAAATAACAATTCAGTACATTTTATATCTATGTCAAGCCTGATGTTGCCTTGCACAAAAGAATGATCCCAGTCTCTTCCACACAGTGAGGCATACAGTTTATTAATTGAACAATCGGTATCGGTATCGATTCCCAAGGTATATCGGTATCAGTATCGGGACTGAAAGAGTCGGATCGGTGCATCCCTATAGTATGGAGTACCTGGCTAATGAATGTCCCGGGCTCATCCTGAACACAGCCCAGGTGGAACCCGAACCCGGTCTCCTCTCGGTCCAGGACACAGAGTCGGGGACAGGGGAGGGAGACGTGCTCTCTGCCGCCTCCGTGTCCGTTCTGGTCGTCCAGGCGGCGGGACACGGTCTTTACCCCGTCCTCTCTGCCTCCGTGTCCCTTCTGGTCGTCCGGGCGGCGGGACACGGTCTTTACCCCGTCCTCTCTGCCTCCGTGTCCCTTCTGGTCGTCCAGGCGGCGGGACACGGTCTTTACCCCGTCATCCTCTCTGCCTCGGTGTCCCTTCTGGTCGTCCAGGCGGTGGGACACGGTCTTTACCCCGTCATCCTCTCTGCCTCGGTGTCCCTTCTGGTCGTCCAGGCGGCGGGACACGGTCGTCTTTACCCCGTCGTCCTCTCTGCCTCCGTGTCCCTTCTGGTCGTCCAGGCGGCGGGACACGGTCTTCTTTACCCCATCATCGTCCTTCTTTGGCAGGTAGACCTCGTGGAACAACAGTGGAGATATGCCCAGCTATACAAGAGGAAGACAGGCGATCAGAGATGAGTTAGACATGTCCTGTTACTTAAACTACTACAGTAGGTAGAGATGTAATGTACTTATATAATATATTAGACATGTAATGTTATAATACTACAGTATGTTAGAGATGTAATGTTATATAATATATTATTAGAGATGTAATGTTATAAACAGGGCTACCGTGGACAACAGGGTGAGCAGCTTCAAGTACCTGGGGGTCCACATCTCAGAGGACCTGACATGGTCAACACACATAGACTCAGTCGAAGAAAAAAAAAGGCGAAGCAGCGCCTCTACCACCATTGGGCCCATGTCACCCCACTTCTTAGGGACCTGCACTGGCTCCCCATTGCTGCACGAATCCGCTTCAAGGCCCTCGACCTAGCATACCGCGCGGCAAAGGGAACCGCTCCCGCCTACCTCCGGTCAATGGTCTCTAACTACACACCCTCAAGACCCCTACGCTCTGCATCTTCTGGCCGCCTCAGACCTACTCCTATCCAAGCTCCGGGAGGGTCATCAAAGAGAAGTCGCCTATTCTCAGTCCTTGCCCCACAATGGTGGAATGAACTACCCACCCCAGTTAGGATAGCCGAAACACGTCCAATCTTTCGCCGTCGACTAAAGACGCACTTCTTCAACCATTATCTGAATTAAAAAAAGAAAAAAAATATCTAACCCTAACTAACCTTACTGTCATGCACTTGTCCTAATAAACTAACCTACACTGTAGCACTCAACACTTTGATGAACATTGTTGCTCAGCTGATAGAGTTGTGCCCTTCCTGATGACTTGTCGTACAGAACTTGTAAGTCGCTTTGGATAAAAGCGGCAGCTAAATGACTAAATGTAAACATTTAAATGTAAGTCCCTTCCCTGTGTGGACATGGAGCTCACCTGCCTGTAGAAGTCCCTTCCCTGTGTGGACATGGAGCTCACCTCCCTGTAGAAGTCCCTTCCCTGTGTGGACATGGAGCTCACCTGCCTGTAGAAGTCCCTTCCCTGTGTGGACATGGAGCTCACCTGCCTGTAGAAGTCCCTTCCCTGTGTGGACATGGAGCTCACCTCCCTGTAGAAGTCCCTTCCCTGGACGGACATGGAGCTCACCTCCCTGTAGAAGTCCCTTCCCTGTGTGGACATGATGGAGCTCACCTCCCTGTAGAAGTCCCTTCCCTGTGTGGACATGATGGAGCTCACCTTCCTGTAGAAGTCCCTTCCCTGTGTGGACATGGAGCTCACCTGCCTGTAGAAGTCCCTTCCCTGTGTGGACATGGAGCTCACCTCCCTGTAGAAGTCCCTTCCCTGTGTGGACATGGAGCTCACCTACCTGTAGAAGTCCCTTCCCTGTGTGGACATGGAGCTCACCTCCCTGTAGAAGTCCCTTCCCTGTGTGGACATGGAGCTCACCTCCCTGTAGAAGTCCCTTCCCTGTGTGGACATGGAGCTCACCTCCCTGTAGAAGTCCCTTCCCTGTGTGGACATGATGGAGCTCACCTCCCTGTAGAAGTCCCTTCCCTGTGTGGACATGGAGCTCACCTCCCTGTAGAAGTCCCTTCCCTGTGTGGACATGGAGCTCACCTCCCTGTAGAAGTCCCTTCCCTGTGTGGACATGATGGAGCTCACCTCCCTGTAGAAGTCAACACCTGCAGCATTATCTACAAACTATAACTTCACTCACACACCTCGACCCTCCAGACGGGGTGGAGGCACTGGCCTCATGACATCTCCTTCATGGGCTACAAACCTAACGCAACTCCCAGAACTGTCACTCTCCTCCCTCGAATATCATGCAGTATCTGTCTCTAATCCTTTCAATCTCACCATTGTTACACTCTATCGCCCTCCAGGTCCCCTCGATCACTTCACAGATGAGCTGGACATGCTTCTAAGCTCCTTACCGGAAGATGGTACCCCGCTCCTTCTATTGGGCGACTTCAACCTGCCTGACTCATCTCAGTCGGTCCCAGTGGTCTCCCTCCTACAACAATTTGACCTGACTCCCACTGCCATGCCTCCCACCCACAAAGCAGGCAACTCCTTGGATCTCATATTTTCCCGTAACTCCAGCATCATTAACACCACGGTAACTCCCCTACATGTATCTGACCATTCCTTCATATCCTTCTCACTAACTCTCATGCTTAACCGAAAAGTCTTCACCCCAACTCAAACCGTCTCACTCAGACGCAACCTGCCCTCCCTATCCCCCTCCACCCTCTCCTCTGACATAATATCCGCTCTACCTTTGAGTGACACCTTCTCTGCTCTCCCCACAGAGATGGCAACCTCCACCCTCCTCTCAGCCCTGGCAACCTCCTTCGACAAGCTCTGTCCCCTCGTTGAGAAACCTGCCCGCCGTTCCCCACCCAGTCCATGGCTGACGGATGCAGTGAGAGAACAAAGACAGGTCCTGAGAGCGGCTGAGAGGAAGTATAGAAAGTCAGGCCTCACTGCTGACATCGACACATATCACAACCTCTTGTTAACATTCTCCAAAACCATTACTAATGCCAAAGCTTCTTTCTTTCACCATAGGATCGAGGCCTCTGCCAAGAATCTTCGCAAACTGCATGCTACCATGTCCTCCCTCCTCACTCCCCCCCCACCTCCTCCTCCCTCATCTTTTTCTGCCGAAGACTTTGCGATCTTCTTTGAGGAAAAAGTGGAGAACATCCGCAGCTCCTTCTCCCAACCCCCACCCATTCCAAACGCTGAATCGAGAACCTCATCCTTCACTCTGTCATCTTTCTCTCCCATTACAGAAGCCGAGACCCTGACACTGGTAACGTCGAACCGTCCGACTACATGCCAGCTGGACCAGCTACCCTCCCCACTCCTCCAGACCATAGCACCGGACATCCTCCCATTCCTAACTGCAACCATCAACTCCTCACTCAACTCGGGGGTGGTCCCCACCTCCCTAAAACAAGCCAGAGTCACGCCCCTCATAAAAAAACCAACCCAGAACCCCACCGTCATAGCCAACTATCGCCCTGTCTCTCTTCTCTCCTTCCTTTCTAAAACACTTGAACGTGCTGTATCCAACCAACTTACTGCTTATCTCTTACAGAATGACCTCCTAGACCCCAATCAGTCTGGCTTCCGGACTGGCCACTCCACAGAAACGGCCCTCATTGCGGTCACAGAGGCACTTCACTTAGCAAAAGCGAAAGGCCTCTCCTCTGTCCTGATTCTCCTAGATCTATCTGCAGCCTTCGACACAGTCAACCATCAGATCCTCCTCGCGGCCCTCGCAGGAATGGGAGTGGCTGGATCTGCGCTGACATGGCTGACATCATACCTCAATGACCGCTCCTACCAAGTGTCATGGAGAGGGACTCTGTCGGCCACCCGCCCCCTCCGGACGGGTGTCCCCCAGGGCTCGGTCCTAGGACCCCTTCTCTTCTCCCTCTACACTAAATCACTGGGTAACATTATCACGTCTCATGGCTTCTCATATCATTGTTATGCCGATGATACTCAACTCTTCCTCTCCTTCCCTCCCTCAGATATCCACGTCTCTGAGCGGATCTCGGCCTGTCTGTCCGACATCTCCGCCTGGATGACGACCAACCACCTCAAACTGAACCTAAGCAAAACAGAATTGCTCCACCTGCCGGCCAAATCCTCCCCCCTGACCGACCTCTCCATCACAGTCAAGAATGCAGCTGTGACCGCGTCGCCGACCGCCAAGAACCTTGGTGTTGTCCTCGACGACCAGTTGAACTTCTCTGCTCACATCGCAGCGACAACCAGAACCTGCAGATTCCTCCTGAGCAACGTCAGAAGGATACGCCCCTTCCTGACAAAAGAAGCCACCCAACTCCTCGTCCAATCAACAGTCATCTCCCGCCTCGACTACTGCAACGCACTGCTAGCTGGCCTCCCGGCCACTGCCACCAAGCCTCTTCAACTCATTCAAAATGCAGCGGCCCGCCTGATCTCAAACCTACCGAAGTCGGCCCATGTCACCCCACTTCTTAGGGACCTGCACTGGCTCCCCATTGCTGCACGTATCCGCTTCAAGGCCCTCGACCTAGCATACCGTGCGGCAAAGGGAACCGCTCCCGCCTACCTCCGGTCAATGGTCTCTAACTACACACCCTCAAGACCCCTACGCTCTGCATCTTCTGGCCGCCTCAGATCTACTCCTATCCAAGCTCCCGGAGGGTCATCAAAGAGAAGCCGCCTATTCTCAGTCCTTGCCCCACAATGGTGGAATGAACTACCCATCCCAGTTAGGACAGCCGAATCCCGTCCAATCTTTCGCCGTCGACTAAAGACTCACTTCTTCAACCATTATCTGAAATGATAAAAAAAAAAAAAAAAAAAAAAAAAAAAAATCTAACCCCGACTAACCTTAATGTCATGCACTTGTCCTAATAAACTAACCTACACTGTAACACGCAACACTTTGATGAACATTGTTACTCAGCTGATAGAGTTATACCCTTCTTGCTGTCTTGTCGCACAGAACTTGTAAGTCGCTTTGGATAAAAGCGTCAGCTAAATGACTAAATGTAAATGTAAATGTAGAAGTCCCTTCCCTGTGTGGACATGATGGAGCTCACCTCCCTGTAGAAGTCCCTTCCCTGTGTGGACATGGAGCTCACCTGCCTGTAGAAGTCCCTTCCCTGGATGGACATGGAGCTCACCTCCCTGTAGAAGTCCCTTCCCTGTGTGGACATGGAGCTCACCTGCCTGTAGAAGTCCCTTCCCTGTGTGGACATGGAGCTCACCTGCCTGTAGAAGTCCCTTCCCTGGACGGACATGGAGGTGAGGCTGACTCTCTCTCCGCTCCTCCGGATCGTCTTCACGATGTCCTCGTGCTCCGTGGCCTCGGACGGCTCCCCGTTGACCGCCAGCAGCAGCTCCCCGTCCACCATGCCCGCCCCCTCCGCCGGGCTGCCCGCGTCCACCTCCCGCAGCAGGTGCACTGGAGTATGGAAGGCCATAAGGGTCAAAAATATGGAGCGAGGTGGGAGGAGGGAGTGGATTTAAACACAGTAAACGTTTTTGTTGTTGCATTTGATTTTTTGTTTAAATAATCCATTGGTTGTTTATGGAAATCTGTAAATGGTTCATTTTGAGGGTATAGACCACCGTAACACTTCCGGTATTTTGAGCTCATCGTGGGAGAGAGCGGGGGGGATCAAATGAATGAATGTTGATTAGAGCCTTGACATAAGTCGTTGTAGCTGAAGAAGTCCACTATTATCCCTGTACCCAAAAAATCTACGCCCGCTTGCCTCAACGACTACCGCCCTGTAGCCCTCACCTCCATAGCCATGAAGTGCTTTGAGAAGCTAGTAAAGGGCTACATCTGCTCCTCCCTCCCCATCAACCTGGACCCCCTGCAATTTGCATATCGCCCCAACAGGTCCACGGAGGACGCCATAGCCCATGTGCTGCACACAGCAGCATCACACCTGGACAAGAGGCAGGGGAACTATGTGAGAATGCTGTTCATCGACTACAGCTCAGCATTCAATACCATAGTCCCCTCCAAACTCATAGCCAAGCTCAGGGACCTGGGCTTGAACTATGACCTCTGCCAGTGGGTCTTGGACTTCCTGACGGGCAGACCCCAGGTGGTAAGAGCAGGCAACTGCACCTCCTCATCCATCACGCTCAACATAGGGGCCCCCCAGGGCTGTGTTCTGAGCCCCCTCCTCTACTCCCTGTACACACATGACTGCGTGGCACAGCGGAACAACAACACAATCATCAAATTTGCTGATGACACAGTAGTGGTGGGCCTGATCTCTGCCAACGACGAGAGGGCCTACCTGGAAGAGGTAGAGAATCTGTCACAGTGGTGTCAGGAGAACTGCCTCTCCCTGAACGTCAGCAAAACAAAAGAGATGATTGTGCACTTCAGGAGGTCGGGGGTCAAGGACTACAGCCCCCTCAGCATCGACGGGGCACCGGTTGAGAGAGTGAACAGTTTCAAGTACCTCGGAGCCCACATATCCGAGGACTTGACATGGACCACACACATTGACAGTGTTGTGAAGAAGGCACGACAACGCCTCTACTTCCTCAGGCGCCTAAGGAAGTTCCAAGTCAGTCAGAAGATCCTTAGGAACTTCTACTCATGTACAATAGAGAGCATCCTGACTGGCAACATCACCTCCTGGTTTGGGAATAGCACTGCACAAGACCGTAGCAGACTACAAAGAGTGACACGTTCAGCCGAACGCACAATTGGAGGGGGGCTTCCCACCCTCCAGAACATTTACAACAAGCAGTGCAGGGGGAAGTCTAAGAGAATCATCAAGGACTCCAGCCACCCGAACAACTGCCTCTTTGAACTGCTGCGGTCAGGCAAGCGATACCGGAGTCTTAAGGCGAGCACAGAAAAACTCAGAAGAAGCTTCTATCCCCAGGCCATCAGGTTGCTAAACGAACAATAAACACTATGCAACAACCATCAAATGCACACAGCACACACACCCACACGCACACACTCACTTAAACAAACAACACACTGCAGCACCCACTCTCCACACTTTAGATCACACAAACACACTTTATATTTATTGATAAAGGATTTGCACTACAACTCGTACACCTTACTGTAAATTGTACCTAAATTGCACCTCATCCCATTTCTGCCTTGCACTATATAGTATTGTATATTAGTACACTGCATAGTATTGTATATTATATGGTAACTCAGTTACGTCTATTCTGCATCGAACATTGTACATATGTCTATACTGAACACTGTGACCTCATTTTTTTTACTTTTTATTTATTTAATTTACATGCTATACTATGTTATTTTATTTCATACTTATCTTGTCTTGCACAGTCTCTGGAGCGTAACAGTAAGAAGCATTTTGTATAAAAGTATTCTGTACTTCTGTATGACAACTATTAAAGAAACTTGAAACTTGAAACTTGAGCTACGGCTGTGGGGGTGCTTAATATTCTATTTACTTTTGGGCTTTTTCTGTATTTTTCACCAATTCCGATTTAGTCGTTATGCCAATTCCATTCCTGGTCGTTGCGCGCATTGCCCCACTGTCGGCCTGGGGAGGGTGAAAACTACATGCCTCCTCCAAGTCACTTCATGTGGAGTCGCCAGCCGCTTCTTTTCACCCGACAGCGAGGAGTCTCACTGGGGGAACGTAACGCGTGCGGAGGCTCACGCTATTTCCCCCAGATCCCCTCCCTGCTGAACAGGCACCCCGACCGACCAGTAGGAGCGCATACCCCACCGGCTTCCGGTTTACAGCGACCAGGACACATACCCCACCGCCGCCGGTTTCCCACCCGCCGCTAACACTGCCAATTGTATTGGTAGGGACGACTGACCAAGCCGGAGGTACCGCTGACAGCTGGATTCGATCCCAGAGTCTCTGCGGTGGTAGGCGAGTGCTTAGTCCACTGCGCTACCCAGCCGCGCCCTCGATATACTTTTTTATACACCTGAGTCTCCTGAACACGGAGAGACCAACCCCAAGTCGGTCGGCCGAGTTAGTCACTTTTCCGCACCTACCCCCCAGAGAGACTCCCTGGGCAATATCTGGGAAGTAGGTGCGGAAAAGTGACTATAGCTCGGCCAACCGACTTGGGGTTGGTCTCGTATATAAAGGTCTATTGGATCATGTCTCCAGCACCCCCACAGCCGTAGCTACAATGACTTACATCAAGGCTCTCATCAACAGCCTTGGCGTAGCTACAACCACTTACGTCAAAGCTCTCATCAACAGCCTTGGCGTAGCTACAACCACTTACGTCAAGGCTCTCATCAACATTCATTAATTTTATCCTCAAAAGCTCCACGTAACACGGAAGTGCAGTGGTCTATCCGTGTAACCCCTGTGACGCATTACGGGAAGTGAGAAGGACTTTGAAAAGGTCTCTGGTGCTTCTAAGAAATGGATGGATATTTTGTACGTGTGTTTGTGTGTGGGGCACGTGCTGTATATGAATGAGCGTGTGTGGGTAGTTTCTCATTTTCTATTGCCATGTCTCACCTAAAAACAATAGATACAAATTCTCATTTATATCTACCTCCATTCGTGCCATCAATGGAGGAGGCAGGAGAGGGCGGCTTTGAGGTGGGTGGGTGGGTGGATGGTTGTGGTTGCTTGTTTGACTGTTGTCATGATCTGATCCTGTGACCATGTCCTGTACATGTCTGTCTGTGTTCCTCTTGTTATGTATGTTTGCTGTGTTTTTTTTGGAGCTCCTATTTATCTGCTGTAACATGAATTGCCCAGTTTGGGACATAATAATAAACTTGACCTTGACCTTGACCTCACCTATACGCCCGGTACCAGGCAGCTTCTCCTGGCGCAGCAGGAAGCCATATCCATCAGCTCCTTGAGCCAGGTGCATGGTCGTTGGTCTGTGAGGGAGGTTGTGGGATTCTGCCACTACGGGCAAGATGGGCATCCTCCGTCTGACGTAGCTAGATTCACTCTCCCGATCGATGACCAGAAAGGTCACAGAATCTCCACTCTTTCTCACCTGCGGAGGAAAACAAGAGGATTGGCCAACGCGAGTTGACGTGATTCAAACACAAATACAGTAACACTAATTCATAAACAACATCACTATTTTACTTAGTTGGTGTTGGTTCAAGTTCAACTTTATTTGTCGCTGAAAGGCATTGTAAAGTGCAATATAAAAACAAACGTGAAATCTCAGCAGTACCGCAGAAATGAATCAGCAATAACAAATCAGTAAAGTATAACAGGTATAACTATCCTGTCAGCTTAACTGACTGTTGGAAACCATCTCCCAACATAAAATATGACCAGCATAACATCATAACCAGAATACATCACAACATTGTCCAGAGGCAGCAACGCAATCAAAAACATGAATCATCCTGTCAGTACTGTAATGAAGAACAAGCTATCTCCTTCAAGGTTAAGGTCAAGTATGAATAAGTTATGGCTGATGAACCATTCATACTTAACATACAACAACAACCAAGCTAACAACCAAGCTAACAACCAAGCTAACAAGTACCGTTGTCAGAACCTTATTTCTACACAGCAGTCTATAGTCTCCCACTACATATCCAACAAGTCAAAATAGAACCAGATTCAAAACAAATAACCAAAGTCAACTTGTCACTTACACATTGTACAATAGCAGTGCACTGTTTCCTGTGCAAGCCCCCCCCCCCCCCCCCTAGACTGTGTGTGTACCTAAAGTGAACTCGGTTAGTTAACTCAATAAACAATAAAACTCTTCAGCAAATACCCCCAGTTAAGAGTAATTTAAAGGAATGTAGGCGGGTGTTCAAGTAAATATGTTACAAATACAGGAAGTCAGGAAATATGTAAAGTAGGTGAGTGACACTGGCACAATAACAATAACAATGACACTGGCAAAAATACTGCACTGGGACTGACCTGGAACTCTGCACTTTACTTTATACTGTATACACTTTATATATATATATATATTTATTTATTCAAATGAGTAATCCTTCACTGCACTGTCTTTGTCCTGTGTCTGTTGTTGCTGTTGTTATGTGAAAAGAAAATGTATGGAAAAATGCATACTCTGTAACGCTGAAACAATTACCAATGTGGTTACACATATGGCTTAATAAAGGAATCTGAATCTGAATCTGAAAATGGATCAGTGCATTGCTCAGCATGGTTCCTTCTGGCTGGGAAAGCTCCTGGTAAAGGTTCTATAATACCATCATCACACACGCTGTGTCCTCGACCCGAAACCAAACCAACATCTCTAGCTCATGCATCATTATCTAGGTGGAGGTTGTGTGTATTAATGAAGAACCTGGACACGTACCATCTTGCTGAGAGCAGAGTGTGAGAGGTTCGACACAGTGGTTCCGTTGACCCAGATCAGCTTGTCTCCGGTCAGAATCCCGGCCCTCTCCGACGGCCCGTCGGTCACCGTGCTTATGACGTAATGTCCTTTCTGACCTGAAGGAACACCCGTTATCATTATGAATGCAATTATATCCAAATACTAAATCAACACTCATTAGGAAATCATCATCATCAAAGGCATCATCATCATCATCATCATCATCATCATCATCATCATCATCATCATCATCATCATCATCATCACAATCATAATCAAATGAAGTTGAGGCGTAGTAAATGTTTGTAGTGGGGCAGCTTAGCTCCAATTTTGTGATAAAAGCACCTAATTTGGTCCACATGTAGCTTCATATATTTAGAAGAAATCTGGATATTGGGCCACTGCAAATTCGCCCCCTAGTGGCATCAATGATAGGCATCAATGTTATTAGATCACTTTTAGGGGGGCTGCAGCACATTTCATATCAGCCATATATCTCTATGGTATCTCTCAATGGTATCTCTCTATGGTATATATCTATGGTATCTATCTAATATGGTATCTCTATGGTATCTCTCTGGTATATCTCTATGGTATCTCTCTATGGTATCTCTATGGTATCTTTATGGTATATCTCTATGGTATCGCTCTATGGTATATATCTATGGTATCTCTCTATGGTATCTCTATGGTATATCTCTATGGTATCTCTATGGTATATCTCTATGGTATCACTCTATGGTATATATCTATGGTATCTCTCTATGGTATCTCTCTATGGTATCTCTCTATGGTATATATCTATGGTATCTCTCTATGGTATATATCTATGGTATCTCTCTATGGTATCTCTCTATGGTATATCTCTATGGTATCTCTCTATGGTATATATCTATGGTATCTCTCTATGGTATCTCTCTATGGTATCTCTATGGTATCTCTATGGTATCTCTCTATGGTATCTCTCTATGGTATATATCTATGGTATCTCTATGGTATCTCTCTATGGTATATCTATGGTATCTCTCTATGGTATCTCTCTATGGTATATATCTATGGTATCTCTCTATGGTATCTCTCTATGGTATCTCTATGGTATCTCTATGGTATCTCTATGGTATCTCTCTATGGTATCTCTCTATGGTATATCTATGGTATATCTATGGTATCTCTCTATGGTATATATTTATGGTATCTCTCTATGGTATCTCTATGGTATCTCTATGGTATCTCTATGGTATCTCTCTATGGTATCTCTCTATGGTATCTCTATGGTATCTCTATGGTATCTCTCTATGGTATCTCTCTATGGTATCTCTCTATGGTATATCTATGGTATCTCTCTATGGTATATATCTATGGTATCTCTCTATGGTATCTCTCTATGGTATCTCTCTATGGTATATCTATGGTATATCTATGGTATCTCTCTATGGTATATATATATATGGTATCTCTCTATGGTATCTCTATGGTATCTCTATGGTATCTCTCTATGGTATCTCTATGGTATCTCTATGGTATCTCTCTATGGTATCTCTCTATGGTATCTCTATGGTATCTCTATGGTATCTCTATGGTATCTCTCTATGGTATCTCTCTATGGTATCTCTCTATGGTATATATCTATGGTATCTCTATGGTATCTCTCTATGGTATATCTATGGTATCTCTCTATGGTATCTCTCTATGGTATCTCTCTATGGTATATATCTATGGTATCTCTCTATGGTATCTCTCTATGGTATCTCTATGGTATCTCTATGGTATCTCTATGGTATCTCTCTATGGTATCTCTCTATGGTATATATCTATGGTATCTCTCTATGGTATATATCTATGGTATCTATCTAATATGGTATCTCTCTATGGTATATATCTATGGTATCTCTCTATGGTATATATCTATGGTATCTATCTAATATGGTATCTCTCTATGGTATATATCTATGGTATCTCTCTATGGTATATATCTATGGTATCTATCTAATATGGTATATATCTATGGTATATATCTATGGTATCTCTCTATGGTATATATCTATGGTATCTCTCTATGGTATCTCTCTATGGTATCTCTCTATGGCATATATCTATGGTATCTCTCTATGGTATCTCTCTATGGTATCTCTCTATGGTATCTCTCTATGGTATCTCTCTATGGTATATATCTATGGTATCTCTCTATGGTATCTCTCTATGGTATCTCTCTATGGCATATATCTATGGTATCTATCTAATATGGTATATATCTATGGTATCTCTCTATGGTATCTCTCTATGGTATCTCTCTATGGTATATATCTATGGTATCTCTCTATGGTATCTCTCTATGGTATATATCTATGGTATCTCTCTATGGCATATATCTATGGTATCTCTCTATGGTATCTCTCTATGGTATATATCTATGGTATCTCTCTATGGCATATATCTATGGTATCTCTCTATGGTATCTCTCTATGGTATATCTATGGTATCTCTATGGTATATATCTATGGTATCTCTCTATGGTATATATCTATGGTATATATCTATGGTATATATCTATGGTATATATCTATGGTATCTCTCAGAGCGGGTCGAGGCTCACCTTCTACAGGGGTCACCGTGATCCCCAGGCCCTGGATGGGGTGTCGTGTGACGTGGCAGAGCCTGGGTCTGGAGCAGCCCTCCCCCCTGTGGTCCCTGGCCAGCCCCTGCAGGTCCTGACCCATGGACACGGCCTGGAGGAGGAGGAGGACGTAAAGGTGACAGTTTACCTTCTGCTGCAAAGAACCTACCTGAGCAGGTCTGTGTGCAAACATTACGACACATCTGTTTGAGCACCAGCTTAAAAGGGACAGTTCAGATTTTTGGAACCCCGGCCCCTATTTGCTTCAACAATGCTTCAATGATGTTCAGTTCAGTTCAGAGTTTTTATTTGCCACATGGAATAATACAATCATAGTTTCTTCATTAAAAAAAATCATAAATAGCCATTCCATGGACAAAAGGAGCAGGAAGAATAATAAATCTTATAATTACCTGCCCCTTATTCCTAAACTAACATGTATTTTCTTAATGGTCGGCGTACAACCTAATTTACACAAATAATCATTTATACCATTATAAAAGAAACACAATCCAGTTAAACAAGAAAAATTTAAATAATAATAATAATAATGATAAAGAATAAAAAAAGAAAAGAAAGAGAAGAGAAAAAAAAAAGATCTCACTATTCAGATCACATTTTGATTTTCATACTGACTAAATATATTTTTTTTATACATTTTTTTGAATTGATAAACACTGTTACATCCCTTAAGCTCGCTATGGAGAGAATTCCATAACTTTACACCAATAACTGAAGGACACATCTGTTTAAGTGTGGTACGTGCAAACTGATGTTTAAAATTGTATTTTCTCCTACTAAACTCACTTTCTAAATGAAAAAGATTTTGTAGTTTTTCTGGCAGTGTATTATTTCTTGCCCTAAACATAATTAACATTGTTTGAAACTTAACCATGTCTTCAAGTTTAATTATTCTAGATTTAATAAATAATATATTTGTGTGTTCTCGATAACTCACTTTATGTGTGATTCGTACAACAACGGGTGTTGTTGACCCGTTGTTGATGTAACAGGTACAACGTAGTACCTGCCACGACTTCGACCTTGCCTTGAGTGGGAGTCGAACCCCGGGCGTCCGCACCGGGGGCCAGCATCGCAAACCGCTGCGCCAAGAAAGGAATTCCCTCCTAAGCGCTCAGTTTGGATGCCTCTGGGGAGTGAGTTTTACTTCCATGTGCCGTAGTCACAGTATCGCTGCTGGCACATATCCGTTACATTGACACGGAGTCATTTCGCGGCACAATCCACGCTGTTCTTCATTTCGCTCCAGGTTAGCTAGCCGCAAACCAATGCTGCCTGCAACGTCAATGGGGTCAAGCTCCTGTCAGTACAAGCTGAGTGAAAACAAACTGAAACACTATTTCACAGTGTGACACAAAGTGCATTTCAGTCGTCTTCAGTCGGCTTGCACAGAAAAAAAACCTGACTCCCAGTGACTTTGCATTGACTTGTGGCTAACTAGCTGGAGCTAATATGAGGAACAGCATGGATTGTGCTGAGAACGGACTCGAATGATCAGCAACATCAATGGTAAATAGTAATAGTAGCGAGACAAAATAGAACCACAGTGGAACACGTTGCCACACATACACTAAGAAGAATACAGCTAAGTGGGCTAGCAGGTGGACAAGCAGGTGGGCTAGCAGGTGGGCTAGTAGGTGGGCTAGCAGGTGCGCTAGCAGGTGGGCTAGTAGGTGGGCTAGCAGGTGCGCTAGCAGGTGGGCTAGCAGGTGGACAAGCAGGTGGGCTAGCAGGTGGGCTAGTAGGTGAGCTAGCAGGTGCGCTAGCAGGTGGGCTAGTAGGTGGGCTAGCAGGTGCGCTAGCAGGTGGGCTAGCAGGTGGACAAGCAGGTGGGCTAGCAGGTGGGCTAGTAGGTGGGCTAGCAGGTGCGCTAGCAGGTGGGCTAGCAGGTGCGCTAGCAGGTGGGCTAGCAGGTGGGCTAGCAGGTGTCCTTGAGCAAGACGAAGTGTCCTTGAGCAAGACACTTAACACTTTGAGCGCTAGCTATTATCCTGTAGTAAATGCGCCACACTTTAAAATATAGGCATTTTCAATGTGCGTCGCAGTGTTTGCAGGGCTATATCTATATTCTATATTATAGCTATGGAGACAATACTATGGCTCATTTGACAGTAACTATCCCTCATCCAACATGTAAAAAAGAATACATTTTCTCATGTATACGTTCGCGTGTTATCCCGTGGTGAATATTGTATAGTTTTAGACTCTATAGGATCACTCTAAAATTTAGAGTGCTCCTGGCTAATTCCTGGTAACTGCGTTATGGAGCGATATGTGAATTTTGCGTTGCTCGCCTGGACACGTTACTATTTCCAAATCAAAGGTATATAATAGGTATTATGTTTCATCATGAATGTAGGGGGTCGTTTTTTGATGCTCTGATCGGCAGCAACGGCACTTTTTTTTAATACTACATACATACTGTACGTTGATCGTTGCGATCGATGTGAAATCATTGTTGGATCAAAGTAGGATTTATGTCATATAGTCCTTACCTTTACTAGGAGGTATCCCAAAAAGAATATTCCAATTGTCTGATCACTATTTCCAGTATTGATGTCCATCGCGTCCCTGACATGAAGTGGCACAAGATATGCCTCCAGTGTGCTGAACGCGTTCCAAAGTGCTCGGATGAAGCGATTTACTTGGCTTGGTCTAAATTCTCCGCCCGGACCATATACAATGTAACACACAGTGTGAAATAAGGTTTCAAAGGGTAGGCGATACTGCCACCTAGCAGGATTCGGCCGGTATTGCACTCTCGGCGTCTCAGAATGAGTCCCAATGATACACCGGGGTCCGTGAGACTGCATAGAATTAAAAAAAAATCAAAATCGGTCAACCGCTGGCGAGATAACCCGAGAAATCTCGGGGTTGGCGCAGAACGCGTTAAGCTCGAACTGCTCCCGATGAGCAGGTCGGCACCTTGCATGGTTCCCTCTGCGGTCGGTGTGTGAATGTGAGGAAGAAATTGTAAAGCGCTTTGGATAAAAGCTGCTATATAAATGCACTAGGGCTGACCTTGATTAGTCGAATAGTCGACTAATCGATCGAAAGGAGCCGTAGTCGACTGCCAACTTTTTTTTTTTTTTTTTTTTTTTTCTTCTCCATTTTCCTCAGATTTTCTCCCATCCCAATGTTAGTCGTTATGCCAATTCCCAATCCCCTTCCTGGTCGCTGCGCACTTACCCCCCACAGTCAGATCATCTGGGAGAGTGGAGGCTACCACGTGCTTCCTCCGACACACGTCCAGCCAATCACTGCTTCTTTTCACCTGGCAGCGCGGATCCTCCCTGAGAGGGCGTAGCGTGTGGGAGGACCACACTATCCCCCTCAAGTCCTATCCGCGCTTAGCAGGCGCCCCGACCGAACTGTAGGAGTCGCTGTTTACAACGACCCGGACCCACCCCGCCAGCTTCTCCCACCCTCTAATACTGCCAATTGTACTAGTGTGAACGGCCAGCCAAGCTGGTGACAACCCCGGAGCTGTGAGCTGGATTCGAACAGGCGAATCCAGCTCACAGCTCCGGGGTTGGTGACGAACGCAATCTCCGCTACGCCACCTAACCGCCCTTATTTTTTGGCGTTTTATCGCTTTATTGCTACTGGGCAGTCCAGTAGAGAGAGACAGAGGAGGAATGGGAGACAGAGTGGGGGGAAGACATTCGGGAAATAACGACGGGTTCGGGAGTCGAACCCGGGTCGGCCGTGTCGCTGTGTCGGCCGTGTCGCTGTGTCGGCCGTGGGTCGCCACTGGGGCGCCCTGACTGCCAACTTCTTAGTCGAATGCAAAAAAAATAAAATAAGAAAGATATTATAATTTTTTTTTTAAATCTTTTTATTTATTTATTTTTTCAAAAGCAAAGAGGCCTAGAAGCGTGGCTAACGCTAATGGCGCGCATACCAGAGAGGCTAACTGCCTAAGAAAACAGGCACAGAGGCACTGAAAGAGGATTTCACCCGTCTAATGAACACACTAGACTAGACAAATATCAAGATGTATCCATCAGTGGACCAATTGCATGCTTTTGCACAGAGGACAAGAAGCCTTCAGTCGACTCCTTCAGACATTAAGCACCCCCCACAGCCCAAATGGAATGAAATGAAAAAAAATATATATTAATAATTATTTTCTTTTTGTTTTGCATTGTTTGGGGTAGTCGACTACCAGTCGACTATCGGCAAAATTTCGGCCAATCAAAGTCGACTATACAAATCCTTAGTCGAGGTCAGCCTTAAAATGCACCATTTACCATTTATTAATTGACCATTTTACGTATACAGTACTATCACCTTTAAAAAAGCCAACGTTCTCTGTATACTGTGGTGGTGGTGACGGTCAGATCTGACTTCAAACAACAAGAGGAGCGAGCGAGGCGCGTCCTCCCACAGGGCTGTTTGTCCGTCCGGTACGACACGGCCGCTAACAGGATCCACATGCGAGTGAGATCAGAGCCAAGAGGCTCCGTCAGCAGCGAGGCCGGAGCCAGGAGGGGCTGCCTTCCTCTCATCATCCATCCAGCCCTAGTTTATAGGCAGGCACCGAGACAGATCATTACCCACATCTCATACCTTCCTATATTTAGACTTGTTTACCTCAGTCTCTCGCAAAACACCTACTCACCGCAGCGCTTGTATTATTAGTCATGTTTATGGAATGTCATATTCTGGAAGGTTCTCTGACCATCTTCTGTTACCAAAACAATGTGATTCAAGTGTTGCTGCTTCAAGTGTTGAAATGCCCCGTGACTCCTATTTTAATAAGCGCCGCCAGGGTTGTGTTGACCGTTGAAAACCACCACAATACCAGTTCCCATCATGTGTCATCTTCTATGACACACAGACTTCACTTCACAATTGTATGTGGTAACATAATGTCATTATGTTATGTTATATTTAAGGCGGTCAAAGTTATTAACAATTCTTTTAACGCCACTATTTTTTTAATGCACGATTAACGTTAAATTTTTTTTTTTTTACTAGACTTCACTCAGGTGTATTATTGATACTCTCATTGATACTATGTTTGTTTCTGACTCAAAGTGTGTGTGTGTAGAGAGAGAGAGAGAGAGAGAGAGAGAGAGAGATGAGGAAGGGGCAAGAGAGAAGAGCTGGGAGAGTGTGTGTGAGAGAGAGAGAGAGAGAGAGAGAGAGAGAGAGAGAGAGAGAGAGAGAGAGAGAGAGAGAGAGAGAGAGAGAGAGAGATGAGGAAGGGGCAAGAGAGAAGAGCTGGGAGAGTGTGTGTGTGAGAGAGAGAGAGAGAGAGAGAGAGAGAGAGAGAGAGAGAGAGAGAGAGAGGGGGGGGGGGGTGAGTCCTGTGTAAATTATTATTTTCTTTTAAGTTATTTTGTGCATCACTCTGTTTTGAATTTGATTGCAATGCATGAGGGTCATCCTTTTGTGTTAAATGGCTGCGTAAAGCAAGCATTTGTTGACTCTCATGTTGATTAAAACTTGAAAAAGATCAGTTTAAGGTATATTTAGATAAAAAATATGCGATTAATTTGCGATTAATCGCGAGTTAACTATGGACAATCATACGATTAATCCGTTTTTTTCCCGTAGACTGCTGGCTGCTGTAGATTCAATAACAGGGTATCTGCAGGTTTCAACATGATTGATTGATATTTTTTTATTTTTGTGTCTTGCATAGACACATAAACAATAAGTGATCATATAGACCAAGATGGCCACAAAAAAATAAACAAAATAAAACATAATAACAAGCTGTAAACAATGTACTTCAAAGAAACAAGAGGAATTCATATCAAATTATATAGGATATAATGTGTTTTGTCTCAAGTGCCATGCTTTCTCCAAAAATCCTGCAAAAATGAAAATCTCCTCCACAAAAGAAAACAACTCAACATACAACTCTCAGACTGCCAAGACAAATCCGGATTTACAAATCAACAAGTTAAATTTAAAACTGTTTGATGACACACAATTTCAACACCATACTAGCCAAAATAAAGCACATAGTGACACTGAACTGGCAGCTGCACTTGCGCGCCAATTTGCGCCAAACCTTCCATACAAGCTCTCGCCAGACACACTATAAGCTCCTGGTAGCCCCACAAAAACAACGACTTGAATACAAAAACATTTCATATCATATATAATATATTATATGTACTCATATAACACAGCAATACAGTGGGATTCCAGACATTATATACGTAGCAGATAGTACCAATACAGGAAGTGATGTCACCTGCTCGTACTCCTCCCTTCTTAGCGTCAAGAGAAACAGCTGTGAGCCACAACACTGTATCCTCTGCATGACCTGTCAATCAGAGAGAGAGAGAGAGAGAGAGAGAGAGAAGAGAGAGAGAGAGACAGAGAGAGACAGAGAGAGAGAGAGAGAGAGAGAGAGACACACAGAGAGACAGAGAGAGACAGAGAGAGGAGAGAGAGAGAGAGAGAGAGAGAGAGAGAGAGAGAGAGAGAGAGAGAGAGAGAGAGAGAGAGAGAGAGAGAGGAGAGAGAGAGAGAGAGAGGAGAGAGAGAGAGAAATATAGTGAGAGAGAGAGACACAGAGAGAGAGACACAGAGAGAGAGAGAGAGAGAGAGAGAGAGAGACAGAGAGAGACAGAGAGAGAGAGAGAGAGAGAGAGAGGAGAGAGAGAGAGAAAGATAGTGAGAGAGAGAGAGAGAGAGACACAGAGAGAGAGAGAGATAGAGAGAGAGAGAGAGAGAGAGAGAGAGAGAGAGAGAGAGACAGAGAGACAGAGAGAGAGAGACAGAGAGAGACAGAGAGAGAGAGAGACAGAGAGAGAGAGAGACAGAGAGAGAGAGACAATATAAAATGTGGTGTTTGCTACACTCACTAAAACATAATGAATATAAAATGTGGTGTTTGCTACACTACTCACTAAAACATAACGAATATAAAATGTGGTGTTTGCTACACTCACTAAAACATAACGAATATAAAATGTGGTGTTTGCTACACTACTCACTAAAACATAATGAATATAAAATGTGGTGTTTGCTACACTCACTAAAACATAATGAATATAAAATGTGGTGTTTGCTACACTCACTAAAACATAATGAATATAAAATGTGGTGTTTGCTACACTCACTAAAACATAATGAATATAAAATGTGGTGTTTGCTACACTCACCAACAACATGTTCAGTACAATGAAGGAAAGATGGGCTTGAAAATAAATCATTAACATTAGAGTTATGGTCCACTGGTTTCTTTGCAAAACAAAACGTAACATGTTCCACACATTCAAGAAGGTGATGATGAATATGTTGAAAAGATATTACATAATATGTCCCCTTCAAATCTCTTTTCTGACTGGATGTAATAAAACACCCTATCCTCTCCACGCACCCATCAGTGGCTGTGAAAGTGTAAAAGAAAAGGTGCGATAAGGAAACAAGGCCACATTCCAGCTCTCGACCTCGTGACCCCGCTGACCGCTCACTCATCCATGACACGCAGCTGAAGGGGAATAAACATTAAGGAAACAAAGGCCGCTGTTTACTATACAGCCGTGTCTACTATACCATAGGGAGGTGTAGTCTGACGTCACTTTGGGCCGCGCGCCAGGTCCACCCGTAGAGGGATTTATCATTGGGAACATGGATTATCGACTATTGTAACAATTCTGCCTCATGAACATTGGAAAGCTTTCCATTTTTGCACAAAATGAGTTCCCTTCTATCACTAACATTATTGTTTAAGCATTTTTGGTTGAAATACACATTTTTTATTCGATTTCTTTTTACGATTAATTGCGAATATTTTCACGTTGAGCTATAGATTGTGGATGAATAAGCACAGAAAGGTACACCGTGTTTTTATTTGTTTTAAACGAGACGATTTAGAAATGGGCAACGGGGGAAATACGTTGCAATTTTGCGAGGTGGACCGGCCGGAAACAGCAATGACGTAACCACTACACCTCCCTATAGACCAGGAAGTAACCACTACACCTCCCTATAGACCAGGAAGTAACCACTACACCTCCCTATAGACCAGGAAGTAACCACTACACCTCCCTATAGACCAGGATGTAACCACTACACCTCCCTATAGACCAGGATGTAACCACTACACCTCCCTATAGACCAGGAAGTAACCACTACACCTCCCTATAGACCAGGAAGTAACCACTACACCTCCCTATAGACCAGGATGTAACCACTACACCTCCCTATAGACCAGGAAGTAACCACTACACCTCCTTATAGACCAGGATGTAACCACTACACCTCCCTATAGACCAGGAAGTAACCACTACACCTCCCTATAGACCAGGAAGTAACCACTACACCTCCCTATAGACCAGGATGTAACCACTACACCTCCCTATAGACCAGGAAGTAACCACTACACCTCCCTATAGACCAGGATGTAACCACTACACCTCCCTATAGACCAGGAAGTAACCACTACACCTCCCTATAGACCAGGAAGTAACCACTACACCTCCCTATAGACCAGGAAGTAACCACTACACCTCCCTATAGACCAGGAAGTAACCACTACACCTCCCTATAGACCAGGAAGTAACCACTACACCTCCTTATAGACCAGGAAGTAACCACTACACCTCCCTATAGACCAGGAAGTAACCACTACACCTCCTTATAGACCAGGATGTAACCACTACACCTCCCTATAGACCAGGAAGTAACCACTACACCTCCCTATAGACCAGGAAGTAACCACTACACCTCCCTATAGACCAGGATGTAACCACTACACCTCCCTATAGACCAGGAAGTAACCACTACACCTCCCTATAGACCAGGATGTAACCACTACACCTCCCTATAGACCAGGAAGTAACCACTACACCTCCCTATAGACCAGGAAGTAACCACTACACCTCCCTATAGACCAGGAAGTAACCACTACACCTCCCTATAGACCAGGAAGTAACCACTACACCTCCCTATAGACCAGGAAGTAACCACTACACCTCCCTATAGACCAGGAAGTAACCACTACACCTCCTTATAGACCAGGAAGTAACCACTACACCTCCCTATAGACCAGGAAGTAACCACTACACCTCCCTATAGACCAGGAAGTAACCACTACACCTCCCTATAGACCAGGAAGTACTCACTACACCTCCCTATAGACCAGGAAGTAACCACTACACCTCCCTATAGACCAGGAAGTAACCACTACACCTCCCTATAGACCAGGAAGTAACCACCACACCTCCCTATAGACCAGGAAGTAACCACTACACCTCCCTATACTGTGTAGCAGTGTTGTAGTGCTCAAGTCCAGTCCAGGACTGATTTTCAGGACTCGTCGTGGCTCGACTTGGACTTGGACTCGAGCATTGACCGCATTCTGGACTCAGAAGGTGCTGCAGCCTCGGACTCGGACTTGTTAATTGATATAAATACAGTTATTTATTTAAAAATAAAATTGTAATAGGCCCTAATCATTTGGCTAGTCAGTGCATTTGTTTGGCTATAAATAAACTCCCCATTGAAACGTTGACCGCTGTGTCATTTATGTTGAATGTAGACCTTTCTTTATTTGTACGTCAGCTCTTTGACTGCCAGGGTGGAGTGGACTCGACCTCGATGACTTGGACTCGGACTCGGACTAGGGTAAAGGGGACTTGACTCGGACTTGACTCTGGCTCTTCTTTGGTGACTCGGGACTTGGACTCGTGCTCGAACACTGGGGACTCGAGACTCGACCTCGAGATTTACCACCAACCCTGTGGGACTCCTCCATGTTACTGAGGACCACTGACCCTGTGGGACTCCTCCATGTTACTGAGGGACCACCAACCCTGTGGGACGCCATGTTACTGAGGGACCACTGACCCTGTGGGACTCCTCCATGTTACTGAGGGACCACTGACCCTGTGGGACTCCATGTTACTGAGGACCACTGACCCTGTGGGACTCCATGTTACTGAGGGACCACTGACCCTGTGGGACTCCTCCATGTTACTGAGGGACCACTGACCCTGTGGGACTCCATGTTACTGAGGACCACTGACCCTGTGGGACTCCATGTTACTGAGGACCACTGACCCTGTGGGACTCCTCCATGTTACTGAGGGACCACTGACCCTGTGGGACTCCATGTTACTGAGGACCACTGACCCTGTGGGACTCCATGTTACTGAGGACCACTGACCCTGTGGGACTCCTCCATGTTACTGAGGGACCACTGACCCTGTGGGACTCCTCCATGTTACTGAGGGACCACTGACCCTGTGGGACTCCATGTTACTGAGGGACCACTGACCCTGTGGGACTCCATGTTACTGAGGACCACTGACCCTGTGGGACTCCATGTTACTGAGGGACCACTGACCCTGTGGGACTCCATGTTACTGAGGACCACTGACCCTGTGGGACTCCATGTTACTGAGGACCACTGACCCTGTGGGACTCCATGTTACTGAGGGACCACTGACCCTGTGGGACTCCATGTTACTGAGGACCACTGACCCTGTGGGACTCCATGTTACTGAGGACCACTGACCCTGTGGGACTCCTCCATGTTACTGAGGACCACTGACCCTGTGGGACTCCATGTTACTGAGGGACCACTGACCCTGTGGGACTCCATGTTACTGAGGGACCACTGACCCTGTGGGACTCCATGTTACTGAGGGACCACTGACCCTGTGGGACTCCATGTTACTGAGGGACCACTGACCCTGTGGGACTCCATGTTACTGAGGACCACTGACCCTGTGGGACTCCATGTTACTGAGGACCACTGACCCTGTGGGACTCCTCCATGTTACTGAGGACCACTGACCCTGTGGGACTCCATGTTACTGAGGGACCACTGACCCTGTGGGACTCCATGTTACTGAGGGACCACTGACCCTGTGGGACTCCATGTTACTGAGGGACCACTGACCCTGTGGGACTCCATGTTACTGAGGGACCACTGACCCTGTGGGACTCCTCCATGTTACTGAGGACCACTGACCCTGTGGGACTCCATGTTACTGAGGGACCACTGACCCTGTGGGACTCCATGTTACTGAGGACCACTGACCCTGTGGGACTCCATGTTACTGAGGACCACTGACCCTGTGGGACTCCATGTTACTGAGGACCACTGACCCTGTGGGACTCCATGTTACTGAGGACCACTGACCCTGTGGGACTCCATGTTACTGAGGACCACTGACCCTGTGGGACTCCATGTTACTGAGGACCACTGACCCTGTGGGACTCCATGTTACTGAGGACCACTGACCCTGTGGGACTCCATGTTACTGAGGGACCACTGACCCTGTGGGACTCCATGTTACTGAGGACCACTGACCCTGTGGGACTCCATGTTACTGAGGGACCACTGACCCTGTGGGACTCCATGTTACTGAGGGACCACTGACCCTGTGGGACTCCTCCATGTTACTGAGGGACCACTGACCCTGTGGGACTCCATGTTACTGAGGGACCACTGACCCTGTGGGACTCCATGTTACTGAGGACCACTGACCCTGTGGGACTCCATGTTACTGAGGGACCACTGACCCTGTGGGACTCCATGTTACTGAGGACCACTGACCCTGTGGGACTCCATGTTACTGAGGGACCACTGACCCTGTGGGACTCCATGTTACTGAGGACCACTGACCCTGTGGGACTCCATGTTACTGAGGACCACTGACCCTGTGGGACTCCATGTTACTGAGGGACCACTGACCCTGTGGGACTCCATGTTACTGAGGACCACTGACCCTGTGGGACTCCATGTTACTGAGGACCACTGACCCTGTGGGACTCCATGTTACTGAGGACCACTGACCCTGTGGGACTCCATGTTACTGAGGACCACTGACCCTGTGGGACTCCTCCATGTTACTGAGGACCACTGACCCTGCGGGACTCCATGTTACTGAGGACCACTGACCCTGTGGGACTCCATGTTACTGAGGACCACTGACCCTGTGGGACTCCATGTTACTGAGGACCACTGACCCTGTGGGACTCCATGTTACTGAGGACCACTGACCCTGTGGGACTCCATGTTACTGAGGGACCACTGACCCTGTGGGACTCCATGTTACTGAGGGACCACTGACCCTGTGGGACTCCATGTTACTGAGGGACCACTGACCCTGTGGGACTCCTCCATGTTACTGAGGGACCACTGACCCTGTGGGACTCCATGTTGTTCACGTATTCCTCGTTGACCTCCAGGACTCGGTCTCCGTCCCTGAGGCCACTGAGCTCCGCGGGGCTCCAGGGCTCCACCTGCCCGACGACGTGACCCCCCCGTCTGCCCCCCGTCTCCACCAGACGCAGGTCGAAGCCAAAGCTCTGGCCCTCGACACGCTTCAACTGGCACAGCCTGGGCACCGGACATCGGTCTGGCTCTGGGGGGGGGGGGGGGGTGACCAAATCAATTTGATTGAAGTTTATTATTTCAAATATGCAGCAGCATCACAAACAAACATCAAGTACCGGTACATTATAGCCTTAAGCCGTTCAAATAATAAATGTATATATAAAAAAAGAAAAATAACAAAGAACAAACAAAAAAGTCAAACTCAATCGTTTTTTGTTTGCATTTACATACTCATTTACATATTTAAATAAAATGGTGTCAGACACACGTAAAAAATATAATGAAATTGAAATGTATAAAAAAGCATGTGCATATCTGTCTGCGGGGTGAAGTTGTGGAATAGTCTAACCAGAGGAGTTAAAAGAAAGTTAAAGTGCTGCTGATTTCAAAAGGAAGTACAAACGACGTATTCTTGAGAAATATGCCGCGGACGGTTAACCATGTGTTTTTTTTTTATCAAATTGATTCGATCAATTGTTCAGATTTTTGATTGCCGATTGTTGTTAATGATTTTTTATTTATTTTTTGGTTGAGACTGAGGCCTGCAGGTGAGACTGAGGCCTACAGGTGAGACTGAGGCCTACAGGTGAGACTGGTGCCTACAGGTGAGACTGAGGCCTACAGGTGAGACTGAGGCCTACAGGTGAGACTGAGGCCTACAGGTGAGGCTGAGGCCTGCAGGTGAGACTGAGGCCTGCAGGTGAGACCGAGGCCTGCAGGTGAGACTGAGGCCTACAGGTGAGACTGAGGCAGGTGAGACTGAGGCCTACAGGTGAGACTGAGGCAGGTGAGACTGAGGCAGGTGAGACTGAGGCCTACAGGTGAGACTGAGGCCTACAGGTGAGACTGAGGCCTACAGGTGAGACTGAGGCCTACAGGTGAGACTGAGGCCTACAGGTGAGACTGAGGCCTGCAGGTGAGACTGAGGCCTGCAGGTGAGACTGAGGCCTGCAGGTGAGGCTGAGGCCTACAGGTGAGACTGAGGCCTGCAGGTGAGACTGATGCCTACAGGTGAGACTGAGGCCTACAGGTGAGACTGATGCCTACAGGTGAGACTGAGGCAGGTGAGACTGAGGCCTACAGGTGAGACTGAGGCCTGCAGGTGAGACTGAGGCCTGCAGGTGAGACTGAGGCCTACAGGTGAGACTGAGGCCTACAGGTGAGACTGAGGCCTGCAGGTGAGACTGAGGCCTACAGGTGAGACTGAGGCCTACAGGTGAGACTGAGGCCTGCAGGTGAGACTGGTATTTTATAACATGTATATTTCTGTATTTTTGTATGTTTGATTTTATAAAACAGGGGAAGTTCTCGATAAGCCTCTAGGCTTCTAACTTCTCCTTCACAATATGGTTATAAATTATTATGTATTTTTTTTTAAACTTTTGTTTAACTGTGTTAATAAATAAATAGAAAATACAAATACAGGGGCGGCTACGTGGCGTAGTGGGCAAGGCGCTCGCCACAAATGCGGAGACGCTGGGCTCGCCTGTTCGAGCCCAGCGCTCCACATTTGCTTTCAGTTTAGCTGGTCGTCCGTACTAATACACATTGGCCGTATTAGGGGGTGGGAAACTGATGGGTGGGGATCGGGCGTTGTGGACAGCGACTCCTACAGGTCGGTTGGTGCGCCTGCGCAGTAGAATCAGGAAGTGTCGGGGGCAGCGTGAGCCTCCCACGCGTTACTCCTCGCCACTGAGAGATCGAGCCGCGCAGGTGAAAAGATGCGACTGCTGTTACCTCAAGTACCGGAGGGGACTTGTTCTATGTATGACTTAGTTCACATTGCAGCCGGCTTGTGGGAGGCAAGAAACAGCGTTCGTGACAGGGGAGGGTTGAATTGGATGATATACGAAAATTGGGATGGGAGAAAATATAGAAAATGGGAGAAAAAGTGGATAAAAAAAATAAATAAATACAAATACAGGTGAGGCTGAAGTCGACCCCTCCCACCCCGGACAGTGTCTCTGAAAGGTCTGCCTGTTTGCAGCCCCCCACCCCCCCCCCCCCACCTCCTTTACCCCCCCCCCCCCCCGCTCTATATACACTACAAGTAACATTAGTCTCCACAACTGTCTGTTAACCCTTGCACGTTCCCCGATCAATGTTTTGCCCACTCCTGCACAAAAACTATACAGCAAACATTTATATTTGTATTCTATTTTTGACCCGCCGCAGTACTTTAGTTTTTACAATTCTACTTTCATACTTTTCCCTCCTATACGTTTATTGCATGCACCAACGTACCAAAACATGGCAATAATAAACCTGATTCTGATAATCGTCAGATCTTACCGGGATCATCGGAGATGACCAGGGCTGGATTGTCGATCCCCTCCTTTGGGTTGAAGGTGAAACTTGAGCAGCAAACCATGAAAAAGAAGAAGTGGCAGAAGGAAGAAGAAGAAGAAGAGGAAGAAGAGGAAGAAGAAGAAGAAGAAGAAGAAGAAGAAGAAGAAGAAGAAGAAGAAGAAGAAGAAGAAGAAGAAGAAGAAGAAGAAGAAGAAGAAGAAGAAGAAGAAGAAGAAGAAGAAGAGCGATCAGATCAAAGGTTTCTTTCTTTTCAAAACGGCAAAGTAGTCACGTCTGTTTCTCTCTCTTCTCCGTCGATAAGAGCTGGGCGTGATTTTGATTTTGATTTGATTTTGATTACGGATCCCCATTAGCTGGTGCCATAGCAACCAGCTATAGTCTTCCTGGGGTCCACACAAAAAACATACATACAAAAACAATTATTATTGCAAAACAAAATGATTAAAAGTCAGTACTCAACACACAATGCATAATGAAGCTAACAATAAACCCTTTCACTGCCACACGACAGAAGGTTAACCCTTTACTATCACACAACCGACAGTCACCTGTCGTGTGGCAGTGAAATGGTTAACCTTCTGTGAATTGTCGCAGTGAAAGGGTTAACCGCTTTGGTAGTGAGGCAGTGAAAGGGTTAAGATGGCTAAAATTACATGCAAGCACAGAAACGGAAACAAAAAAATTTAAAATACTTTACAGTGTTAAATACAATTTAATTAAGATTATTTTTAAAAGTGAATCTACTAGTAAATGCAGCAGAGGTTTTGAGGCAGGTTATAACTGGCATCACGACGCCCGTGTGGCGGCTTACCGACGTGGAAGTTCCATGGCATCCTCGAGACCTGAGTGAACGACAAGAGACAGGATATGAGGAGACACTCGAGTTACATGTACCTCCCTGCAAACCCACAGCCAGTTCTGGCCTGGTCCCTGGTCCCTGGTCCCTGGCCTGGTCCCCCCCTCCAGGGTAGACCCCCCCCCCTCCCCTCCCCGGCCTGGCTGACCTTGCTGCCGCCCCGCCGGGTTACTCATCTCCTCGCCGAGGCCCCCGTCACATCGCGTAGGACATCACAAGGACGCGGCCGGGGCTGATCATTAAAGCGCGCGATTATGTGTCTCTCCGGCTTCATTCACTTCTAAAGTAAATAAACTAGGAATCTACCTATAAAGTAGATGAATGAACGAACCGGAAAAACACGATTCGAGGCAAAAAGACCCACGTCGTCGTCACGACCCGTGTCACCTTGTATCACACTGGCTTCCTGTGTGTCTATAGAGTACAAACAGCATGGGGCACGATTCCTTTTCCTCCATTCAAAACAAAGACGCATTATGACGACCCAAGCGAGCTATAGCTGTGGAACATGAGTACGCCGATCGTGGTACTGTTTATTTAATAACAGGATACTCACATGACTGGCCTGATGCTCACTTGGATACAGAATGGATCTCCCTCTCTCTCTCTCTCTTTCTCTCTCTCCAACCGTCACCTCCGTCTCTCTGTCAAACACATTCACAAACTCCCGGCCTCCTCCCTCCAACACACACAAACACTTATGCTAACTCTCTCTCTCCCTCTCTCCTCTCTTCATCCATACACACACACCCCTCCAACACACACAAACACTTATGCTAACTCTCTCCCTCTCTTACCTGTCTCTCTCTCTCTGCTCTCTCTCTGTGTGCTCTCTCTCTCTCTCCCTCTCTCTGCTCTCTCTCTGTGTGCTCTCTCTCCTGTCTGTCTCCCTCTCCTCTCTCTCATGTCTCTCTCTCTCTGCTCTCTCTCTGTGTGCTCTCTCTGTGTGCTCTCTCTCTCTCTCCCTCTCTCTGCTCTCGCTCTGTGTGCTCTCTCTCCTGTCTGTCTCCCTCTCCTCTCTCTCATGTATCTCTCTCTCTGCTCTCTCTCTGTGTGCTCTCTCTGTGTGCTCTCTCTATGTATCTCATGTCTCTCTCCCTCTCTCCCTCTCTCTCTCTCCCTCTCTCTCCTCTCTCTCTCTCCATCCACACACACACACCACCTCTGGGCAGGGAGAGGTCTGAACAGGCCGTGCTGTACGCGTAGAGAGACCCGCAGTGTCATGTAACCCTCCCCGGCCGGCCAGCTACTGTAACTGCTGACCACTGACTGTTCCCACTCTTTGAGACGTGAAACACTATCATCTCCCCGGAGGGCCTCCTCCTCTGGTAACGGATTCAAAATAAAAAACCTTCCCTCTGAACGTGCGGCGCTAAATATAAACAATAGCCGCCCAGACGAGGACTGTGGATATAATGTACTGCCGATAAAATTACAAGTAAAGTAAACAATGGAGGTCGTTACGCTATTATTACCAACGAGCTCCTCACGTATACAGCATTATCATCTAGCCCTCAACTGCAGGAGTTCAACCGTCACCTAGTCCTCAACTGCAGGAGTTCAACTGTCATCTAGTCCTCAACTGCAGGAGTTCAACTGTCACCTAGTCCTCAACTGCAGGACTTAAAACATCCTCTAGTCCTCAACTGCAGGAGTTCAACTGTCACCTAGTCCTCAACTGCAGGACTTAAAACATCCTCTAGCCCTCAACTGCAGGAGTTCAACCGTCATCTAGTCCTCAACTGCAGGACTTAAAACATCCTCTAGTCCTCAACTGCAGGAGTTCAACCGTCATCTAGTCCTCAACTGCAGGACTTAAAACATCCTCTAGCCCTCAACTGCAGGAGTTCAACTGTCACCTAGTCCTCAACTGCAGGACTTAAAACATCCTCTAGTCCTCAACTGCAGGAGTTCAACCGTCATCTAGTCCTCAACTGCAGGAGTTCAACCCACATTGATTCCTTGGGTTTTAGCACCAGAACCATATCAAGGGAGCGAGAGCTGCACACAGGCCGACCTACAACTACATCACGACACACACAGGCCGACCTACAACTACATCACGACACACACAGGCCAACCTACAACTACATCACGACACACACACAGGCCAACCTACAACTACATCACGACACACACAGGCCAACCTACAACTACATCATGGTCTCACAGGCCAACCTACAACTACATCACGACACACACAGGCCGACCTACAACTACATCACGACACACAGCCAGGCCAACCTACAACTACATCACGACACACACAGGCCAACCTACAACTACATCATGGTCTCACAGGCCAACCTACAACTACATCACGACACACACAGGCCGACCTACAACTACATCACGACACACAGCCAGGCCAACCTACAACTACATCACGACACACAGCCAGGCCGACCTACAACTACATCACGACACACAGCCAGGCCGACCTACAACTACATCACGACACACAGCCAGGCCGACCTACAACTACATCACGACACACACAGGCCGACCTACAACTACATCATGGTCTCACAGGCAATGTTGACTTACCATAAACACCAATCAACCCTCTCAGCTCCTCACCTCATGTCCCCGCCGGTGAAGAAGAATCGGTGAGACAGTATTCCAACACGGAGCACCACAAGGCCTTTAGATGTGTATAGTCAAATCACGGAGCTCTGCAGCCTGTTTGGCTCACACACACACACACGCACACACACGCACACACGCACACACACACACACACACACACGAGGAAGCAGGCAGAGAGCTTACCTGTGGCGACGTGCTTCATGCTGAGTCGCCCCTGCCCCGTATACCTGGTGTGTGCGGTCAAGTAGTGGCGGTCCAAAGGTATACAGAGGAGGACATAATAAAAACACTGTTTCGTCACCAGGTGTGAGGCACTGACTCGTGTCTCCACAGTGGGCTGCTGTGTTTAATGTTTAATCCGGTTGACTAAGGTGGTGAGCGAAGACTAGTGTCGTTATTATAATGCAGCTTTTACAAGCTTGGTCAAGTGGTCAGGTTAGGGTTATGGGTTAGGGTATATTTGTATAGTGTTGGGACTTTATTCTTCTTTTGACTGTTTTACTGTATGAAGCACAATGTCAGGAGGCTCATACGGAACCAAGCGTTTCACTGTAATGTACATGTAAAACAAAACTTGAAACGTATTTTTTGGTTGTCAGTTGGTTAGTATGGCTTTGTCAGTATTCCAATGTACAGTGTACAGTGCCCCCCCCCCCCTACCCAACCCCCCCCCCCCCCCCCCCACCTCCAATGTACAGCCCCCACCCACCCAACCTCCTCCAATGTACAGTTTCTACGTCAAATGTATATACACTCTTTTTCTGGACACTTTTTGTATCACAAACAGTACTGTATTTGCAAATCTGATGTGTCATAAATGTATAGATGTAGCGGTACTGTCTATCTGTATGTCATGTATGTCATATATATGTTATGATGAATTGAAAATGGGGGACCCTGATGTAAACAAGACGAAAGTCTTTCTCTGGTCTGCATCCCCTTAACAATTGTATGTATTGAGCCGTACTGTATTGTACCCATTCTGCAATCTGTTAATAAACTTTTCAATCAATCAATCAAAGGAGTCCAGTGGAAAGGAGTTTGATTCATTCAAACATTTATTCTTTTAGCATTATACCCTAATGTACATGCTTCATCTCAGCCATCTTTTAGAGAGGGATTTATTTCACACTTCCAATAAAATCTGTTTAATAAACTCTTCTACTGCCAACATTCAACTTGCGCTGGTCAGTCTTTAATAAAGAAGAACAGAAATAAAAAAAATTAAAACATCAACATCAACCACACTACAGAAGGTTAACCCTTTCACAACCACACTACAACAGAAGGTTAACCTTGTAGTGAAAGGGTTAAATAGAGAATTACAGTCATTCTTCCACACTCGCAGTACAAAATGTACTATCCATCATAAACACCTGCATGTTCATAAAATCTATTATGAATCGTGTTAAATCTCATGGTACTGAAATGGAAAGCCTGAATGAAACAGCGTTGCATCATGGGAGCACATTTTGGCACGCTGCGAGCACTCGGCTCCCGACTGACTGTCGCTTTATTACCGCCAGCCGTGTCAATCGGTCAGCGTATCAAACCAGCCATAATTATCCATAATTACTTTCACGATAGAAAAAAGGTCAAGGACACGATGAACAGTGCAAACCCATCACGCTCCGCTCTGTGCAACGTTAGCTACATTTTCAAGTAACATGTAAATGATATGTTAAACGCTTGCTTTTTTTTTTTAATGCTATCAATTAAATGTTTAACAGCACAAGTACATACAGTATATTATTAAAACCACAATAGCACAGGCATACAAACAAATATCATTGAAAACCACTTTTAGGAAACTGAAACCACTCAAAAGGTTTGAGGAAGGCTAATGGCTATTTGACAGAATGAATCCATACTAGACCTAAAATACAAAGACATGTTAAAGGGGGATGCCACCCAATTTAACAATTCACATGATATCACATGCGCCCCCCCAGGACAGGTTATAGACAATATTTGTCAACAAAAAACTGAAATACAGGTAGAAATCAGAGAGAACACAACATGCCGTCACCTGCATGTAAGACTTGGGGGGGGGGGGGGGGGGCATAGACAATGAGTACATGGTAAATGGTGCATTTATATAGCAGCTTTTATCCAAAGCGCTTTACAATTTTGTTCCTCACATTTGACCCGTTCACTCACACATTCACACACCGACGGCGGAGGCGACCGTGATGCAAGGTGCCGACCTGCTCATCGGGAGCAGTTAGGGGTTAATTGCCTTGCTCAAGGACAGTCTACATCACAACAGCCCCAGAGTCTACATCCAGTTGAAATCACATAATCGAGGCTTCTCCCTCCTCGTCCCACGGGAATACCACACGTCGTCAAGTATTTTAAATGGGTGGCATTTCCCTTTAAGGGAAACTCAATTTGAGAAAGACAAACAACATAATAAAACCAACAACAACACGCTTTTCAGGCGTGGGTTTAACGAGGATGTGCAACAGTACGACAGCCCGAGAAGGACACCTCCGGTAGCTTGTGCGCGGCTTCTGAGCCGTTAAAATGTACGTTAAAACGACACACTGGAACAAATATATTAAAATGATTGGAAGACATATACTAGACCATATAACCCTCTGGAAGTTTACAAGACTTCCAACAACTTCCTGAAAAACACCAGTTCCCTTTTTATTGCATCAAAGGACATTCAACAGTTAAAGGGTAATACCGCTGTTTTATTCAACAGTTACCGCTGATCCATTTTCATCCATACGTCTTTACCTTCGGGAAGTAAAATGACAATAAGTGAGAGAGTTGGACTCGGAGTTGAGATCTGTATAGGCCTGCCCGGGTCAGAGGTCAGAGGTCGCATGCGCTGCTGATGTACCTGGGATGTTAATTTGCCACGCCCCCCCCCCCTCTCACCTCAATGCAAAGTCAAGAGGAGTTTAGAATCAGAGATGAGAGCTGTGTGCGATTTGAGTGCAAAGTGAGAACTTGTTGTTTTTCCAGATGAATGCGCCACAGAAATCCACCTCCAGAAACCATATTTCTAGTAAACTTGCATCGTGACTTGTAATTCTGGCGATTTCCTCCTTACAACTGGGCATGCGTAATTGCGAATGTAAATTTTCTGCTTACATTTACATTTGACATTTTTGTCATTTAGCTGAACGCTTTTATCCAAAGCGACTTACAGGTTCTGTACGACAAGTCAGCAGGAAGGAAGGAAGGAAGGAAGGAAGGAAGGAAGGAAGGAAGGAAGGAAGGAAGGAAGGAAGGAAGGAAGGAAGGAAGGAAGGAAGGAAGGAAGGAAGGAAGGAAGGAAGGAAGGAAGGAAGGGTGCAACTCTACCAGCTGAGTAACAATGTTCATCAAACAGTGTTGAAACTTGGGTGCTGCAGTGTTGAGTGCAGAGTAGTAGAGACATATTAGTATAGTAGGTAGTAGGGCTGTCCCCGACTAAGGATTTGGATGGTCGACTAGGATTGGCCAAAATTTGCCGTTAGTCGACTATTGGTCGACTTAAAAAAAATTATAATATTTAAAAAAAATTATTTACATTTTTTTTATCATTCCATTTGGGCTGTGGGGGTGAAGCTTAATGTCTGAAGGAGTCGACTGAAGGCTTCTTGTCCTCTGCAAAAGCATGCAATTGGTCCACTGATGGATACATCTTGATTTTGTCTAGTCTAGTGTGTTCATTAGACGGGTGAAATCCTTTTTCAGTGCCTCTGTGCCTGTTTTCGTAGGCAGTTAGCCTCTGGTATGCGTGCTATTAGCGTTAGCCACGCTTCTAGGCCTCTTTTCTTTTGGAAAGAATGATACAAAAAAATAAAAAATTATTAATATTTTTTTTAATTTATTTATTTGTATTATATTCGACTAAGAGGTTGGCCAGTCGACTACGGCCCCTTTCGACCGATTAGTCGACTAATCGATTAATAGGGGTCAGCCCTAGTAGGTAGTAATATAGCCGAGGGAAGATTATTTAGTGGAAGAGTGCAGCTTATCATCATAGTACTTCCCGGAGGTAAATAAAGGACATTAAGTCAGTGTTGGAAACCTGAGATATTCCCCCGTCAGCTACTACACACATGAGCCACTTTCCAAATGTTGTAGGGGACGTAGGCGCCTAAGTCCAAAAACTCACCAATGCAAATCGCTTGTTGTGTAAAAAAATACCTCAAATATAACTTTACTGGTGCAAACGTGCAGCAGGAGTAACGGGAAGCCATTCAGGAGCCAGGCAGACGATGAGGCAAGACGATGATGAGGCAGAGGATGATGAGGCAGAACGGCGATGAGGCAGAGCGGCGAGCGGACGACGCGTGTCTCTCGTTACTTGGCACCTCTGGAGGCCCCGGGCAGGGAGTCTCTCGTTACTTGGCACCTCTGGAGGCCCCGGGCAGGGAGTCTCTCGTTACTTGGCACCTCTGGAGGCCCCGGGCAGGGAGTCTCTCGTTACTTGGCACCACCTCTGGAGGCCCCGGGCAGGGAGTCTCGCTCCAGCATGCGCAGGATGTGTCGCACGCCCTTCTCCACCCGACGGTACTGCAGCCTCTTCCAGAGACTGGGCTGCAGCTGGCGACCCCACTCCAGGTCCCGCAGGAACACCTGAGGAACACCAGGGGGCGCATTCATGTGGTTAGTCGAGGTTTAACACCTGAGGACAGGGGGGGGGGGGGGGGCATGTGGTTACTTTTTACTGGGTTAAAGGCCCTGATACTGTGGGTTAAAGGCCCTGCGGGTTAAAGGCCCTGATACTGTGGGTTAAAGGCCCTGTGGGTTAAAGGCCCTGATACTGTGGGTTAAAGGCCCTGATACTGTGGGTTAAAGGCCCTGTGGGTTAAAGTCCCTGATACTGTGGGTTAAAGGCCCTGATACTGTGGGTTAAAGGCCCTGATACTGTGGGTTAAAGGCCCTGTGGGTTAAAGGCCCTGATACTGTGGGTTAAAGGCCCTGTGGGTTAAAGGCCCTGATACTGTGGGTTAAAGGCCCTGCTACTGTGGGTTAAAGGCCCTGATACTGTGGGTTAAAGGCCCTGATACTGTGGGTTAAAGGCCCTGATACTGTGGGTTAAAGTCCCTGATACTGTGGGTTAAAGGCCCTGATACTGTGGGTTAAAGGCCCTGATACTGTGGGTTAAAGGCCCTGATACTGTGGGTTAAAGGCCCTGATACTGTGGGTTAAAGGCCCTGATACTGTGGGTTAAAGGCCCTGTGGGTTAAAGGCCCTGATACTGTGGGTTAAAGGCCCTGTGGGTTAAAGGCTCTGATACTGTGGGTTAAAGGCCCTGCTACTGTGGGTTAAAGGCCCTGATACTGTGGGTTAAAGGCCCTGATACTGTGGGTTAAAGGCCCTGATACTGTGGGTTAAAGGCCCTGATACTGTGGGTTAAAGGCCCTGATACTGTGGGTTAAAGGCCCTGATACTGTGGGTTAAAGGCCCTGATACTGTGGGTTAAAGGCCCTGTGGGTTAAAGGCCCTGATACTGTGGGTTAAAGGCCCTGTGGGTTAAAGGCCCTGATACTGTGGGTTAAAGGCCCTGCTACTGTGGGTTAAAGGCCCTGATACTGTGGGTTAAAGGCCCTGATACTGTGGGTTAAAGGCCCTGATACTGTGGGTTAAAGGCCCTGATACTGTGGGTTAAAGGCCCTGATACTGTGGGTTAAAGGCCCTGATACTGTGGGTTAAAGGCCCTGTGGGTTAAAGGCCCTGATACTGTGGGTTAAAGTCCCTGTGGGTTAAAGGCCCTGATACTGTGGGTTAAAGGCCCTGATACTGTGGGTTAAAGGCCCTGATACTGTGGGTTAAAGTCCCTGATACTGCGGGTTAAAGGCCCTGATACTGTGGGTTAAAGGCCCTGATACTGTGGGTTAAAGGCCCTGATACTGCGGGTTAAAGGCCCTGATACTGTGGGTTAAAGGCCCTGATACTGCGGGTTAAAGTCCCTGATACTGTGGGTTAAAGGCCCTGATACTGTGGGTTAAAGGCCCTGATACTGTGGGTTAAAGGCCCTGATACTGCGGGTTAAAGGCCCTGATACTGTGGGTTAAAGGCCCTGATACTGTGGGTTAAAGGCCCTGATACTGCGGGTTAAAGGCCCTGATACTGTGGGTTAAAGGCCCTGATACTGTGGGTTAAAGTCCCTGATACTGTGGGTTAAAGGCCCTGATACTGCGGGTTAAAGGCCCTGATACTGTGGGTTAAAGGCCCTGATACTGCGGGTTAAAGTCCCTGATACTGTGGGTTAAAGGCCCTGATACTGTGGGTTAAAGGCCCTGATACTGTGGGTTAAAGGCCTGATACTGTACTGTGGGTTAAAGGCCCTGATACTGTGGGTTAAAGGCCTGATACTGTACTGTGGGTTAAAGGCCCTGATACTGTGGGTTAAAGGCCCTGATACTGTGGGTTAAAGTCCCTGATACTGTGGGTTAAAGGCCCTGCGGGTTAAAGGCCCTGATACTGAGGGTTAAGGGCCCTGTGGGTTAAAGGCCCTGATACTGTGGGTTAAAGGCCCTGTGGGTTAAAGGCCCTGATACTGTGGGTTAAAGGCCCTGTGATCATAAATCACTAATTGAATGTGCATATACTTCATGTTTTGATTTGTGACTAGGCCTACTGTCTTTAACCTCTTAACACGCAACGGCCACGTGTGGGTCCTCTTGAGGACGATTTGCCACCATTTTGCCGACCTGCATATTTGTGTGCATATTTTTTAATACAATATATATATCGAATTAAAGCTCTGTCGCCTGTCGATTGCCATTTCAGGCGACAAAATACGTTCAGCGGTTCTTGAGTTACATGCCGATATGTGAGGCGAGCGCCAAAGTCTTTTGCAGACCTTTTATTTTTTCGAATACCACTCCCGAGGCTCTAGCTCCGTCAATCATTTGGCAATCTCGAAAATGATTGGACAGGGTTGTAACCATTGAGTGTGGCTTTCCAATGATACCCCACGTGGGGATGAGCGAATCAGGGATCTAGGTGAAAAGTCACAAGCGAAAACAGGAAGAGAAAAAAACGCGGATTGCATTGGAGTCAATGAGAAAATGGAAACCTGCAGAGCCTTTTTTTTTTTTTTTTTTACAGTTTACCAAAATTGCTATGGACCCAGGGTGTTTTTCCAGCCATACAAATTATTTTGGAAATATACTTTTGGATATTGCAACTACTACAGAAAAACATGAGTAACAAGTTTTTCTACAACTCAAGTTCGGACCTATGTTACTCTATTCCACTAGCACTAAAAGTGAATTTGCCTTGACTTGGTCTGCTTTGCTGCTATCTATTTTATACTTATTTGATACATTTCTTTGTATGCCTGTCTTTTTTTCTGCTGTGAAGCACTTTGAGCTGCAATTCTTGTATGAAAGGTGCTATACAAATAAAGTCTATTATTATTATTATTATTATTATTATTATTATTATTATTATTATTATTATTATTATTATTATTATTATTATTATTATTATTATTATTATTATTAATATGTAAACGCGTATGTCTGCTCTAGTGAGGGGCATCGTCTTTAGATGCAAAGCGCCTCACGGAACAGCCATGAACGTCTCCCGGGGAAAACTAGGCCCGCTCCTCCCGGCAGCATGTAGAAGTGTCCTTGAGCAAGACACTTAACCCCTAATTGCTCCCGATGAGCAGGTTGGCAGTTGGCACCTTGCATGGTCGCCTCCGCCGTCGGTGTGTGAATGTGTGAGTGAACGGGTAAAAATGTGAGGAACAAAATTGTAAAGTGCTTTGGATAAAAGCTGCTATACACCATTTACCATTTACCGTTCAGACTAGCCCCCATGCAGTGGTTTCAGCTATGTAGCACTCTGGTCCTCCCTGCTGGCCAAACCCTAGAATGCAGCCTAATCCCCTCTGACTCAGAAAGGCATTTTCCCATTGACAGTCCATAGAAAAGATACAGCTCTTAAAATAATTAAGAAAATACCTTCAACGTGGAATATGTCCTCTAATAACTTAGTTAATTATGTATTTATGATTTTTTTTTTATTATCTCCCTCCCCCCCCTTCTTTTTCCGTTTTTCTCCCCTCCCATGTTAGTCGTTATGCCAATTCCCAATCCCCTTCCTGGTCGTTGCGCACTCTACCCCCTACCGTCGGTCTGGGAGGGGGGCGGAGACTAATCACATGCTTCCTCCGACACATGTGTAGCCAGCCCACCGCTTCTTTTCACCTGGCAGCGCGGACTCTCACTGGGAGAGTGTAACGTGTGGAAGGATCACACTACCTCTCCTAGATCCTTCCCTCGCTGTGCAGGCGCCCCGACCGAACTGTAGGAGTCGCTGTTTTTACAACGACCAGGACCCACCCTCGCCGGGTTTCCCACCCTCTAACACCGCCAATTGTGTCAGTATGGACGGTCGGCCAACCCGGAGGGCGGCACCACAGCTGGATTCGATCCCACTGGCTCTGTGGTGGTAGACAGACGCTTAGTACGCTGCGCTATCCGGCCACCTATCATGTATTTATTTTTATCATGAAGACGTAACTTGGAGGTCCCTGCTGGAAGGTGGTGTACCTGGAGCTGCTAGGGAGGTGTTAGGGAGGTGTTAGGGAGGTGTTAGGGAGGGGTTAGGGAGGTGTACCTGGAGGCGTTAGGGAGGTGTTAGGGAGGTGTTATGGAGGGGTTAGGGAGGTGTTAGGGAGGGGTTAGGGAGGTGTTAGGGAGGTGTACCTGGAGGCGTTAGGGAGGTGTTAGGGAGGTGTTATGGAGGGGTTAGGGAGGTGTTAGGGAGGGGTTAGGGAGGTGTTAGGGAGGGGTTAGGGAGGTGTACCTGGAGGCGTTAGGGAGGTGTTAGGGAGGTGTTATGGAGGGGTTAGGGAGGTGTTAGGGAGGGGTTAGGGAGGTGTTAGGGAGGGGTTAGGGAGGGGTTAGGGAGGTGTTAGGGAGGGGTTAGGGAGGGGTTAGGGAGGTGTTAGGGAGGGGTTAGGGAGGTGTTAGGGAGGGGTTAGGGAGGTGTTAGGGAGGTGTTAGGGAGGGGTTAGGGAGGTGTTAGGGAGGGGTTAGGGAGGGGTTAGGGAGGGGTTAGGGAGGGGTTAGGGAGGTGTTAGGGAGGGGTTAGGGAGGTGTTAGGGAGGTGTTAGGGAGGGGTTAGGGAGGTGTTATGGAGGGGTTAGGGAGGGGTTAGGGAGGTGTGTACCTGGAGCTGCTGCTGCAGCTGCGTCCGGTCCCAGGTGGAGGCGTTCTTCTGGATCACACTCAGGATGGGGTGCCAGTCCTCCGAGAGGTCCACGCCCTCCGTGACCGAGGCCAGCACCTTCACCCGCCTGCCGGTCCCGGTGCCTCCCTGCTGGTCCGAGGGGGAGGGGGCGCCTCGCACGTACAGAGACTGCTTCCCCACATCGCTGAGGGGGTTCAGGTACAAGCTGGGGGGGGGGGGGGGTAAGATACAGTATGTACTGAATAGGGCCCGAATGATGTAATACTGCATTGAATGCTCCAGACAGTGGAATAGTTCAGACCAGCCCTAGTGGTGAGGCTACAGCAAGTATAACAACACAATATTATACTGTATATATATATATATGTGTGTGTGTGTGTGTGTGTGTGTGTGTGTGTGTGTGTGTGTGTGTGTGTGAGTGAGAGAGGGGGAGGGGGGGGGGCGTGGGGTGTGAGTCCTCAGCCCTTGTGTCTGTGAACGTAACAAGTTCATAACGTTTTCTTTCCCCTATTATTTCATGCACACTATATTTATTGTTTTAAATAATTATTTTCTTTTAAGTTATTTTGTGCATCATCACTCTGTTTTGAATTTGATGCAAATTTGCAACAATGCATGAGGGTCATCCTTTTGTATTAAACGGCTGCATAAAGCGAGCATTTGTTGACTCTCATGTTGATAAGAGTATTAAAACTAGAAAAAGATATTTAGAACAGATACAAAATATGTGATTAATTTACGATTAATATGCAAGTTAACTATGGACAATCATGTGATTAATCAGATTAAATATTTTAATCGATTGACAGCCTTAATATATATATATTAGGGATGCTCGATATTGGCTTTTTTACCGATACAGATATACCGATATTGTCCAACTCTTAATTTCCGATACCGATATCAACCGATATCAATCGATATCAACCGATACCGATATATGCAGGGTCCCCCCCCCCCCAAAATGGAATAATTTCAGGTAATTAACATTACATATCTCTTGTTGTGGAATTAACACATTATGCATACTTTTGACAATAAATAAAATAAGAATTTGTTCTTACTTGCTTGCCTGGGTAAATAAAGGTTATAGAAATGTAAAAAAAGAAAAATATTATTTCTTTTGAAAACCGATACAGATATTTTCCGATATCACATTTTAATGCCGATATCGGCCGATAATATCAGACATCCCTAATATATATATATGTATGTATATATATATATAGTGAAGGGCCGCTCACTGCACAGTGTGGATGCTGGGGTGTACTGAGTACTGTATATATATATATAGTGAAGGGCCGCTCACTGCACGGTGTGGATGCTGGGGTGTACTGAGTACTGTATATATATATATAGTGAAGGGCCGCTCACTGCACAGTGTGGATGCTGGGGTGTACTGAGTACTGTATATATATATATATAGTGAAGGGCCGCTCACTGCACGGTGTGGATGCTGGGGTGTACTGAGTACTGTATATATATATATAGTGAAGGGCCGCTCACTGCACAGTGTGGATGCTGGGGTGTACTGAGTACTGTATATATATATATAGTGAAGGGCCGCTCACTGCACGGTGTGGATGCTGGGGTGTACTGAGTACTGTATATATATATATAGTGAAGGGCAGCTCACTGCACAGTGTGGATGCTGGGGTGTACTGAGTACTGTATATATATATATAGTGAAGGGCAGCTCACTGCACGGTGTGGATGCTGGGGTGTACTGAGTACTGTATATATATATATAGTGAAGGGCCGCTCACTGCACGGTGTGGATGCTGGGGTGTACTGAGTACTGTATATATATATATAGTGAAGGGCCGCTCACTGCACGGTGTGGATGCTGGGGGTGTACTGAGTACTGTATATATATATATAGTGAAGGGCCGCTCACTGCACGGTGTGGATGCTGGGGTGTACTGAGTACTGTATATATATATATAGTGAAGGGCTGCTCACTGCACGGTGTGGATGCTGGGGTGTACTGAGTACTGTATATATATATATATATATATATAGTGAAGGGCTGCTCACTGCACGGTGTGGATGCTGGGGTGTACTGAGTACTGTATATATATATACAGTGAAGGGCTGCTCACTGCACAGTGTGGATGCTGGGGTGTACTGAGTACTGTATATATATATATATAGTGAAGGGCTGCTCACTGCACGGTGTGGATGCTGGGGTGTACTGAGTACTGTATATATATATATATATATATATATATAGTGAAGGGCCGCTCACTGCACGGTGTGGATGCTGGGGTGTACTGAGTACTGTATATATATATATAGTGAAGGGCTGCTCACTGCACAGTGTGGATGCTGGGGTGTACTGAGTACTGTATATATATATATAGTGAAGGGCCGCTCACTGCACAGTGTGGATGCTGGGGTGTACTGAGTACTGTATATATATATATATAGTGAAGGGCTGCTCACTGCACGGTGTGGATGCTGGGGGGTGTACTGAGTACTGTATATATATATATATAGTGAAGGGCTGCTCACTGCACGGTGTGGATGCTGGGGTGTACTGAGTACTGTATATATATATATATATATATATATAGTGAAGGGCCGCTCACTGCACGGTGTGGATGCTGGGGTGTACTGAGTACTGTATATATATATATAGTGAAGGGCCGCTCACTGCACGGTGTGGATGCTGGGGTGTACTGAGTACTGTATATATATATATAGTGAAGGGCCGCTCACTGCACAGTGTGGATGCTGGGGGTGTACTGAGAACTGTATATATATATATATAGTGAAGGGCCGCTCACTGCACGGTGTGGATGCTGGGGTGTACTGAGTACTGTATATATATATATAGTGAAGGGCCGCTCACTGCACAGTGTGGATGCTGGGGTGTACTGAGTACTGTATATATATATATAGTGAAGGGCCGCTCACTGCACAGTGTGGATGCTGGGGTGTACTGAGTACTGTATATATATATAGAGTGAAGGGCCGCTCACTGCACAGTGTGGATGCTGGGGTGTACTGAGTACTGTATATATATATATAGTGAAGGGCCGCTCACTGCACAGTGTGGATGCTGGGGTGTACTGAGTACTGTATATATATATATAGTGAAGGGCCGCTCACTGCACAGTGTGGATGCTGGGGTGTACTGAGTACTGTATATATATATATAGTGAAGGGCCGCTCACTGCACAGTGTGGATGCTGGGGTGTACTGAGTACTGTATATATATATATATAGTGAAGGGCCGCTCACTGCACGGTGTGGATGCTGGGGTGTACTGAGTACTGTATATATATATATAGTGAAGGGCCGCTCACTGCACGGTGTGGATGCTGGGGTGTATCTCATCTTTTAACCCGACGCCTTTAACACGACAGAAGGTTAGCAGCTAATGATGCTAATGATGGAGCATCGCCGTCGGTTGTGTGATAGTAAAGGGCTAACCTTCTGTATTGTCACAGTGAAAGGGTTAACCGGCTGTCCTGTGGCAGTGAAAGGGTTAAATAGAGCCTTTTGGTGATTTGTATCTAGTTTTAGCTCCACACATTTTTATGTATGCAAAAATACGAACGAAAAAAAACGAACGCAAAAATGTTTACGAACAAAAACAAAAACGCAAAAAAACTAACGAAAAAAAAGAATGAAAAAAAGAACAAAAAAAAAGAACGCAAAAAAATTAACAAACTAAAACGAAAACGCAAAAAAAGAACGCAAAAAAATGTACGAACTAAAACAAAAATGCAAAAAAACGAACGAAAAAAAACGAACGCAAAAAAATTTACGAACTAAAACGCAAAAAAACGAACGAAAAAAAATAATGCAAAAAAAAAGAACGCAAAACAATTTACGAACTAAAACAAAAACGAAAAAAACGAACGAAAAAAAACGAACTCAAAAAATTTTACGAACTAAAACAAAAACGCAAAAAAACGAACGAAAAAAAAGAACGCAAAAAAATTTACAAACTAAAACAAAAACGCAAAAAACGACCGAAAAAAAACGAACGCAAAAAATGTAACCCTAACCCTGCTCACTGCACGGTGTGGATGCTGGGGGGTGTACTGAGTACTGTATATATATGTATATTAATATATATATATGTATATATATATAGTGAAGGGCCGCTCACTGCACGGTGTGGATGCTGGGGTGCTCCCGGCAGGCGTCCACCAGAACGAAGGCGGCGCCATCCCCGATGTCGTTGTAGGCCACGTTGAGCTCCAGCAGGGCGGCGTGCTGGTGCAGCCTCTCGGCCAGCTCCCGGGCCCCCTGGTCCCCCATGCCCGTGTGCATCAGGGACAGCCGCGTCAGGGACTGGTTCTCTGGCAGCGCCTCCAGGAGGCTGCGGGCGCCAGACTCCAGCAGGGGGTTGTCACACAGTCTGTGGTGTGGCAGTGAAAGGGGTTAACTTTCTGTAGTGTGGCAGTGAACGGGTTAACCTTCTGTAGTGTGGTAGTGAAAGGTTAACCTTCTGTAGTGTGGTAGTGAAAGGGTTAACCTTCTGTAGTGTGGTGAGTGAAAGGTTAACCTTCTGTAGTGTGGTAGTGAACGGGTTAACCTTCTGTAGTGTGGTAGTGAACGGGTTAACCTTCTGTAGTGTGGTAGTGAAAGGGTTAACCTTCTGTAGTGTGGTTGTGAAAGGGTTAACCGTCTGTAGTGTGGTAGTGAACGGGTTAACCTTCTGTAGTGTGGCAGTGAAATGGTTAACCTTCTGTAGTGTGGCAGTGAAAGGGTTAACCTTCTGTAGTGTGGTAGTGAAAGGGTTAACCTTCTGTAGTGTGGTTGTGAAAGTGTTAACCTTCTGTAGTGTGGTTGTGAAAGGGTTAACCTTCTGTAGTGTGGTAGTGAAAGGGTTAACCTTCTGTAGTGTGGTAGTGAAAGGTTAACCTTCTGTAGTGTGGTAGTGAAAGGTTAACCTTCTGTAGTGTGGCAGTGAAAGGGTTAACCTTCTGTAGTGTGGTAGTGAAAGGTTAACCTTCTGTAGTGTGGTAGTGAACGGGTTAACCTTCTGTAGTGTGGTAGTGAAAGGGTTAACCGTCTGTAGTGTGGTAGTGAACGGGTTAACCTTCTGTAGTGTGGTAGTGAAAGGGTTAACCTTCTGTAGTGTGGTAGTGAAAGGTTAACCTTCTGTAGTGTGGTAGTGAAAGGGTTAACCTTCTGTAGTGTGGTAGTGAAAGGGTTAACCTTCTGTAGTGTGTGGTAGTGAACGGGTTAACCTTCTGTAGTGTGGTAGTGAAAGGGTTAACCTTCTGTAGTGTGGTAGTGAAAGGTTAACCTTCTGTAGTGTGGTAGTGAAAGGTTCACCTTCTGTAGTGTGGTAGTGAAAGGTTAACCTTCTGTAGTGTGGTAGTGAAAGGTTAACCTTCTGTAGTGTGGTAGTGAAAGGGTTAACCTTCTGTAGTGTGGTAGTGAAAGGGTTAACCTTCTGTAGTGTGGTTGTGAAAGGGTTAACCTTCTGTAGTGTGGTAGTGAAAGGTTAACTGTCTGTAGTGTGGTAGTGAAAGGGTTAACCGTCTGTAGTGTGGTAGTGAAAGGGTTAACCTTCTGTAGTGTGGTAGTGAAAGGTTAACCTTCTGTAGTGTGGTAGTGAAAGGGTTAACCTTCTGTAGTGTGGTAGTGAAAGGTTAACCTTCTGTAGTGTGGTAGTGAAAGGTTAACCTTCTGTAGTGTGGTAGTGAAAGGGTTAACCTTCTGTAGTGTGGTAGTGAAAGGTTAACCTTCTGTAGTGTGGTAGTGAAAGGGTTAACCTTCTGTAGTGTGGTAGTGAAAGGTTAACCTTCTGTAGTGTGGTAGTGAAAGGTTAACCGTCTGTAGTGTGGTAGTGAAAGGTTAACCGTCTGTAGTGTGGTAATGAAAGGGTTAACCTTCTGTAGTGTGGTAGTGAAAGGGTTAACCTTCTGTAGTGTGGTAGTGAAAGGGTTAACCTTCTGTAGTGTGGTAGTGAAAGGTTAACCGTCTGTAGTGTGGTAGTGAAAGGGTTAACTGTCTGTAGTGTGGTAGTGAAAGGTTAACCTTCTGTAGTGTGGCAGTGAAATGTTAACCTTCTGTAGTGTGGTAGTGAAATGTTAACCTTATGTAGTGTGGTAGTGAAAGGTTAACCTTCTGTAGTGTGGTAGTGAAAGGGTTAACCTTCTGTAGTGTGGTAGTGAACGGGTTAACCTTCTGTAGTGTGGTAGTGAAAGGGTTAACCTTCTGTAGTGTGGTAGTGAAAGGTTAACATTATGTAGTGTGGTAGTGAAAGGTTAACCTTCTGTAGTGTGGTAGTGAAAGGGTTAACCTTCTGTAGTGTGGTAGTGAACGGGTTAACCTTCTGTAGTGTGGTAGTGAAAGGGTTAACCTTCTGTAGTGTGGCTGTGAAAGGGTTAACCGTCTGTAGTGTGGCAGTGAAAGGGTTAACAGTCTGTGGTGTGTGGTTGTGAAAGGGTTAAAAAGGTTACGATTAGTGTGTTCTCCTTTAGCTGGCGAGCGCAACAACAAAATGAGAAGAATCAAATAAAGCCGTCAAGCTGTTAAGTTATTATAATGCATCACATACATGTCATCACGCTCGTCATAAACATGGCAACGCCGTCGTGGCGATGACCTACCGTGGGGGCGTCCAGTTAAGAGGCCGGCTTTACGGTACGAGGCGACACACTGTAGATGATACACTGATAAGGACAGGAGTTAGTGTCTTACTGTAGAGATCTAATAGAGCTCTTGGGATCTCGCAGCAGATCTCGCAGCAGGACGCAGGACTCTGGACCCAGGCGGTTAAACTGTAGACTAGATGCAACAGAGAGAGATGCACACACACACACACACACACACACACACACACACACACACACACACACACACACACACACACACACACACACACACACACACACGACCATCACAAACTCACGCAGCAGAAACATATAGGTGCTTTCGGACCGGAGGAACCTTTTCATAGTTCTGATTAGAGATGTCCGATATTAAATGTAATATCGAAAATTATCGATATCGGTTTAAATTATTTTTTTCTTCTTCTTCTTCTTCTTCTTCTTCTTCTTCTTCTTCTTCTTCTTCTTCTTCTTCTTCTTCTTCTTCTTCTTCTTCTTCTTCTTCTTCTTCTTCTTCTTCTTCTTCTTCTTCTTCTTCTTCTTCTTCTTCTTCTTCTTCTTCTTATTATTATTTTTTTACATTTATTTAACCTTTATTTACCCAGACAAGCAAGTAAGAACAAATTCTTATTTTATTTATTGTCAAAAGTATGCATAATGTTGTGTTAATTCCACGACAAGAGATATGTAATGTTAATTACCTGTGATTATTCCGTTTTTGGGGGGGGGGGGGGGGGGGGGACCCTGCATATAAATCGGTATCGGTTGATATCGGTATCGTAAATTAAGAGTTGGACAATATCGGTATATCGGTAAAAAAAAGCCAATATCGAACATCCCTAGTTCTGATAACTATTGGAGGAACGACCACTCGATCGTAGTTCTGTAGAACGCTGTTTTTCTTCAGCTCCTACTTCAGGGTCGGTACTCTTCCTGCCCAGGGGAACCCGAGAGTGACGTGAGTGTACGGTCATCGGTCCAGACGTCCAGTTCACGGCGTCAGACCCAGGTCTGCTCGTCTGTACGCAGTGCCGGGCCGGAGAGATGGACGCGCAGTCGAGTCAACCTCGTATTGTAGTTGAAATACTTATCCATTAAAAATATTTCCTCAGTGAATCTCTTAGTTACATCAATATTGTGTCACAACAGTCTCATGTTTGTAGGTTAAGTATTTAAAATGAATGCTATTGGTCATTTTTAGCATCTCATCTTGTGATCGACGACCGGGAAATGCTACGTTGTACGTCGATCGATCTTGTGTGATCTATGCGTGAAAAACTATGACTTTTTTCAGCAAATCATATTACAACAAGATTGTTAAGTTGAGTTAAGTTAGTTAAGCAGTGTTGTTGTGTTTACAGTGAAGTAACATCATTTCCAATGTTCGCTATGAGGCCAAACTGAATGAAGCCAGACTTTCTCACTACACCCCCCCCCCCCCCCCCAGCCACGGCATCCCCCCCCCCAGCCACGGTCCCTCCCCCCCAGCCAGGTATGTAGTTCTCAGGGGAGCTCTCCGGGGGGTAGTTCCTCTCCGAGAGTCCCCAGGGGAGCCGTTCGGTCAGAAAGCACCTAAACATGCGTTAGCCAACAGAGCAAGGCACTCATCAGATGCAATCATCAACGTCGTCTAAAAACCGGCAGTAAAACTGACCACAGATTCACATCACACAGAGAGATAAGATGACAAAGATTACACATAGATGGAACTACATTCTTGTTATATACAGTAGATTATTGCCTCCCCATGCTTTTATATCAATCACTCACACACCCAGATTCGAACAGATTAGGCTGATTTATGTAACATTATATATTATTCAATACTAGTCAGTATCACTGAATACCTTCATTTTACACCATTGTACATACAAAATGCAGTACACCGTTTCAGACCAGTGGTTGATGTCGAACTTACCTGGGATTGACTGTTACCCGATGGATCAGGTTAGGACTTGATGTGCCAACTAGGCAATTAATAGCTTAGAACACTGCTCACAAACATCCATTAGCAATACAAGCCAGAGGGGCTTAAACTGCTGCATGTTTCGCACACAACCCATAATAGTGAAGGTCGACGCCATAAAGCGAGATTCACCACTTGTTGTATTCTGACCTCGATAGCCTTGATATCTCCAGCAAGCTCAGATAAGCTTGGTACAAAGTGAGAACTGGGAAAATGTACCGGTAACTGTGATTTAAGGAATCAGAGTGTAATTCTAAAGGTGCTATGACCAATATTTTATGGAACGAGGACCAACGTAACATTGTTGTATCATAACAACCCGCCCCCCTCGTTGAAGTCATTCCATCATGCAAAGTGTGCGGTGCTTTCCTATGGATGTGGATCCCGAAGACAAGGTTTCATTCTTGCTCTCTCTAAGTGAAGTGATCTTGTATAGTGTTCACACCAGAAGAGACAGGTCTATGTGTGTCAACCTGTAAGCACATAATCAACGTGGTGGAATTAGGAATAATAACATGTAGGAGTGATAACATGTTGTTTAGGAGAGATAACATGTTGTTTAGGAGAGATAACATGTTGTTTAGGAGAGATACCATGTTGTTTAGGAGAGATAACATGTTGTTTAGGAATGATAACATGTTGTTTAGGAATGATAACATGTTGTTTAGGAGTGATAACATGTTGTTTAGGAGTGATACCATGTTGTTTAGGAGTGATAGCATGCTGTTTAGGAGTGATAACATGTTGTTTAGTAATGATAATTCCTATTATTATCTGAATGTCCTCATTCCAGATGATTGAAGATCTTACAACTCGTTAAGAAATCACAGTTGTTATTAAAACTTAAAACAGGATGGAACATTATCCACTTGTGACGTTTAGAACGATGACTATCAACGGTCGACTACAGCCCTCATTGCGGTCACAGAGGCACTTCACTTAGCAAAAGCGAAAGGCCTCTCCTCTGTCCTGATTCTCCTAGATCTATCTGCAGCCTTCGACACAGTCAACCACCAGATCCTCCTTGCGGCCCTCGCAGGAATGGGAGTGGCTGGCTCTGCGCTGACATGGCTGTCATCATACCTCAATGACCGCTCCTACCAAGTGTCATGGAGAGGGACCCTGTCGGCCACCCGCCCCCTGCGGACGGGTGTCCCCCAGGGCTCGGTTTTAGGACCCCTTCTCTTCTCCCTCTACACTAAATCACTGGGTAACATTATCACGTCTCATGGCTTCTCCTACCATTGTTATGCCGACGATACTCAACTCTTCCTCTCCTTCCCTCCCTCAGATATCCACGTCTCTGTGCGGATCTCGGCCTGTCTGTCCGACATCTCAGCCTGGATGACGTCCAACCACCTCAAACTGAACCTAAGCAAAACAGAATTGCTCCACCTGCCGGCCAAATCCTCCCCCCTAACCGACCTTTCAATCACAGTCGAGAATGCAGCTGTGACTGCGTCCCCGACCGCCAAGAACCTTGGTGTTGTCCTCGACGACCAGTTGAACTTCTCTGCTCACATCGCAGCGACGACCAGAACCTGCCGATTCCTCCTGAGCAACGTCAGAAGGATACGCCCCTTCCTGACAAAAGAAGCCACCCAACTCCTCGTCCAATCAACAGTCATCTCCCGCCTCGACTACTGCAATGCACTGCTCGCTGGCCTCCCGGCCACTGCCACTAAGCCTCTTCAACTCATTCAGAACGCAGCGGCCCGCCTGATCTCAAACCTACCGAAGTCGGCCCATGTCACCCCACTTCTTAGGGACCTGCACTGGCTCCCCATTGCTGCACGAATCCGCTTCAAGGCCCTCGACCTAGCATACCGTGCGGCAAAGGGAACCGCTCCCGCCTACCTCCGGTCAATGGTCTCTAACTACACACCCTCAAGACCCCTACGCTCTGCATCTTCTGGCCGCCTCAGACCTACTCCTATCCAAGCTCCGGGAGGGTCATCAAAGAGAAGTCGCCTATTCTCAGTCCTTGCCCCACAATGGTGGAATGAACTACCCACCCCAGTTAGGACAGCCGAATCACGTCCAATCTTTCGCCGTCGACTAAAGACGCACTTTTTCAACCATTATCTGAATAAAAAAAAAAAAAAGAAAAAAAAAAAAAAACTAACCCTAACTAACCGTACTGTCATGCACTTGTCCTAATAAACTAACCTACACTGTAGCACTCAACACTTTGATGAACATTGTTGCTCAGCTGATAGAGTTGTGCCCTTCCTGATGGCTTGTCGTACAGAACTTGTAAGTCGCTTTGGATAAAAGCGTCAGCTAAATGACTAAATGTAAATGTAAATGTAAGTGGTGAATCTTATCAAGCAAAAACAAGTCAGCTACATTTTAAGGCCTTTTCTATTATGTTTCACTGCAACCCACAAGTCACGAGGTTAGTTTGTTGTTTTGTCTCACTTGAGGTTGTGTGTGTGAACGAAGGCGGGACACAGCATCTCCAGCAGGTTATGGGTCAAGTGGCAAGACGACAGGTCAAGCTCTTCCAGGTGATAGCTGCAGGAAGACACGAGACATGTCACACAAGAAATACAGAGACACCATGTCCAGAGTCATTCTTATTATATATACTAGAATAATGCTCCCACTAGCTAACAATCTCCCACATTATATACTAGAATAATGCACCCACTAGCTAACAATCTCCCCACATTATATACTAGAACAGGGGTGGCCAACCCGCGGCTCCATAAAAAATAAATATATATATTATATTAAAAAATAAAATAAAATTGTAAGTCACTCATTCCATAAGGACGTAGAATATATTTTTTTTTTTAAATTGTCCATTTGCATGTTCTTGGTATCTGAATCTAGGCCGGACATCTATGGATCTCAGGGAATGAATCCCAATTGTCAGAAATAGTGTGTCTGTTACTAGGCTTGAGTAAATTGTAATGAACCAAAGGAGAATATCAATTCTATTTAAAAAAAAGAAAATTATCTTTGACTGTGAATAACACCATGCTAAAATTTTCCAGACCTGAAAAATCTAAGCAAACGAATAAAGGGAAGATGATTAAACAGGTTTTGTAGATACAGTACTGAATTCTGCCATCTTTTTTATAATGTAAATTTCTCCACCATTTTTCATCATATTGCAACACCGTTTTTTGCTAGACGTTCACAGAAAGGTAGAGAAACTAACTGCATTCTGTTTTATGGCAATAACGTTCAGGTTTGTGGGAGATAATCGCAAAAAATAAGAGAAATAAAAAAGTAAATCCATAAGTCAGATGATTGACAGGGGCTGGCGTGAGCTGGGTAGGGTAGTTTTTCTAAATTCGAAAGCCCTGAGTCTCTTCCTTCAAAAGACTACACTCACTTTTGGCTGCTCCACTTCCTCCTGTCAATATGCGCCGGTTTCCGACTCAATGCCCTGAGATTTCTATAATCTTATATTTCACTAATAACAGTTAAAATCATTGGTAAACAAACGTAATGCTGAAAATATACACTTTTACTGTATATTTCGGGCATAAGAGGTTAACCCTGTGAGGCCCAAATTAAAAAGACATTAGCAACTTCAGAGGGTGGGACATATGTAACGGTTGTGACAACGTCACCTCAAACTTCGATGACCCGAGTGGGAGTTGAACCCCGGTCTCCCACACCGCGGGCAGCAACACAGACCGCTATACCAAGAGGTGAATTCACTTCTAAGTACTGGGTCTATGCGTCTTTTTGAGGATGTGAGAGTGAGTTTAACCCATAGCACCGCTACTCACCCCAGCCCTTCTTGACTGCGCTTCACGATACCATCCGTTACACATATAAACACATTTACTATCAAATAGCATTGTGAGGCTGAACAACAGGACCAATTGACTATACATGTGCTTAAAGAAATTTAAATAAACATTTACAGACTTCTTTTTTTTAAATGGCTAAACATGATTTTGTAATTTTGCAACCGTGGGTCTCACAGGGTACTTTTAACCCTGTGAGGCCCAAATAAAAAAGACATTAGCAACTTCAGAGGCCAGAGGGTGAGACCTATAAACACATGAAGGATGCCGTGAAAAAAAGGTTGAGAAACGCTGGTATATGGTGTGGCTCTTTGTGGTACCACAGTCATCTTTGTGGCTCTTAATCTCTGACTGGTTGGCCACCCCTGAGTAGCTAACAATCTCCCCACATTGTATACTACAGTAGAATAATGCGCCCACTAGCTAACAATCTCCCCACAGTGTATACTAGAATAATGCACCCACTAGCTAACAATCTCCCCACAGTGTATACTAGAATAATGCACAATCTCCCCACATTGTAGATGTCAGAAACAAGAGTTGCCCATTTTGCCAGTCTCAACGGACCCAGGGTATAAATCCATACGGTAGTGCTGGAGGAAAGGTCACAACAAGGTCAACAGAATCAACAGGCCTCTCCCTCTTGGGGTCATAAAGACTCAGACAGACCATGGGGCTGTAATCTACAGACTATATGGCTGTAATCTACAGACTATATGGCTGTAATCTACAGACACACTGCAGCCACTCAGATTCTTGGACTCTGTTTGCCCCGAGGTTTATTACTGGCGATAGCTACAGCAACTCCCCACACTGTATTCTTTATGGCGAGGTCGGTTGGTGGTCATTAACAGGCGTGGTGTGATGACCTGTATATTTATAAAGCCCTACTCAGCAAATTACCACCTTATATCTCAGCTATGTTGCGATGGAACACTGGTCTGTGACGCTCCAGTGACTGGATCTGTCTGGTTCTTCAGACCCCCTGCTGTGACAGGACTGAACTCAGAAAGACTGCGTCTAGCGTTGATGCAGCTGTAACTGTTTTAGATTATTAATGATCTTAACATAACATTGTCAAGTTGTAACTGTTTTAGATTATTAATGATCTTAACATAACATTGTCAAGTTGTAACTGTTTTAGATTATTAATCTTAACAGAACAGTGTCAACTTGTAGCCGTTTTAGATTATTAATCAACAACAGAACATTGTCAACTTGTAACTGTTTTAGATTATTAATCAACAACAGAACATTGTCAACTTGTAACTGTTTTAGATTATTAATCAACAACAGAACATTGTCAACTTGTAACCGTTTTAGATTATTAATCAACAACAGAACATTGTCAACTTGTAGCTGTTTTAGATTATTAATCAACAACAGAACATTGTCAAGTTGTAACCGTTTTAGATTATTAATCAACAACAGAACATTGTCAACTTGTAACCGTTTTAGATTATTAATCAACAACAGAACATTGTCAACTTGTAACCGTTTTAGATTATTAATCAACTACAGAACATTGTCAACTTGTAACCGTTTTAGATTATTAATCAACAACAGAACATTGTCAACTTGTACCGTTTTCCTGGCCGGGGGGGCGCAGGCCAGCACAGAACCCAGTTTACCTGGCCGGGGCGCAGGCCAGCACAGAACCCAGTTTACCTGGCCGGGGCGCAGGCCAACACAGAACCCAGTTTACCTGGCCGGGGCGCAGGCCAGCACAGAACCCAGTTTACCTGGCCGGGGCGCAGGCCAGCACAGAACCCAGTTTACCTGGCCGGGGCGCAGGCCAGCACAGAACCCAGTTTACCTGGCCGGGGCGCAGGCCAGCACAGAACCCAGTTTACCTGGCCGGGGCGCAGGCCAACACAGAACTCAGATTACCTGGCCGGGGCGCAGGCCAGCACAGAACCCAGTTTACCTGGCCGGGGCGCAGGCCAGCACAGAACCCAGTTTACCTGGCCGGGGCGCAGGCCAGCACAGAACCCAGTTTACCTGGCCGGGGCGCAGGCCAGCACAGAACCCAGTTTACCTGGCCGGGGCGCAGGCCAGCACAGAACCCAGTTTACCTGGCCGGGGCGCAGGCCAGCACGGAGCTCAGGACGAAGCACTTGAGGGGCGTCATGCGCACGTTGCTGAGGCGGATGGTCCTGATGGAGGCCAGGACGTCTGCGGTGAGCCGGGGGTTCTGGAACTCGTACAGCAGAACCAGCAGGTCCATCAGCTCCTCCGGTGGCTGCGGCTGGCTCAGCGCTACCGGCAGAGAACACAACATAACTTTATTATAGTCGCATTTATCCTTCAGTGAAAACAACTGAAACACTGGTTCACTGGAGTGCATGTGGTGGAACACTGGGGGAGGGAAACAATAAGGCTGTCAAAGTGAAAGTGAACGCGCCATTAACACGTTAACGCACAATTATGTTAACGCCACTATTTTTTTTTAACGCACGATTAACGCTTTAGAAAAAAGAAAATATATTTTGTTGATAAGAGTATTCAAACTTGAAAAATATCTGTTTAAGGTAGATTTAGAAAAGAAGAAGAAAATAAAAGCGATTAATTTGCGATTAATCGAGAGTTAACTATGGACAATCATGCGATTAAATATTAATTAATATATCGATTGACAGCACTAGAAAACAACTATGGACGTGTATGATCAGGAAACCCCACAAAAAATATATTTTTTAGCTAAGCAGAGGATTTAACAGAATCGTTCACATGACTACAAGCAACACATTTGGCACGAAGGTTCTCTTGGGTGTATTTTGCTGAAGAAGAACGTTAAGGCCTCTCTTTCTCTTTCTGCAGATTTACTTTGGGGGGAGCGGCGAACAGGCCACCCAGCGCTGCTCTCAAAGTTCTAATTATTTCAACTTTGACCTCGGTCGCTGCTGACCTTACAAAGCGAGAGTGAGAGTAATAATAATAATAACTTTATTTCTATAGCACCTTTCATACAGTGGATTGCAGTTCAAAGTGCTTTACATCAGTAAGAAATAAGACATAAAATCAGTGTAAAACAAGCGGCAAGAGCAAAGCATAACGTGGGATAGAAAAAATAAAGATATATTAATCAAATCATATCAGAACCTCACGTTCCAATAGGCTTCTTGAATCTCTGTAATCTGTTACAAAACATGATAACGGCCATAGTATGCAGCACCCAGCGGATAGTGGGGCGTAGAGATTAAAAAAAAAGTAAAATAATAGCAAGGGTAAAATGAGCAGACATATAAAAATCACAGTTTTTCACATTAGGATCCAACATCCCCAACAGGCCACCTTGTTTATGGTTTGATTCAGTTTTAGTAGAATATAAAATACATGAATGATGAAATGAGCACATAAAGTGCAGACATACTATAAAATCACAGTTTCTTCACAGTGCAATAAAATAGTTCTGTACAGTCAGAGAGTACACAGAGTACAACGTGAGAGTACAGAGAGTACACAGAGTACAGAGTACAACGTGAGAGTACAATGTGAGAGTAGAACGTGAGAGTACACAGAGTACAGAGAGTACAGAGAGTACAGAGAGTACAGAGAGTACACAGAGTACAGAGAGTACAGAGAGTACAACGTGAGAGTACAGAGAGTACAGAGAGTACACAGAGTACAGAGTACAACGTGAGAGTACAGAGAGTACAGAGAGTACAGAGTACAGAGAGTACACAGAGTACAGAGAGTACACAGAGTACAGAGTACAACGTGAGAGTACAGAGAGTACAGAGAGTACAAGGTGAGAGTACAGCTTTATGTGATATAAGCAAAAGCGACTTCCAAACTAGAGAGGATCACGTTAAGAGACAGTGGAGAGATGAATCGTCTCTTTGTTTTGTGTTAACACCACATAAAAAAAGCTGACCACCATCTTTGGAGGAATTTTCTTGTTTGTACTCGTAATATAGACGCCGTCTGTGATAACAATCAACTAAAGATAGTGTCTATAGTGCTCTGGTTGAAGATAATGCTAGAATGAAATTATGTTTTTTTTCTTTTTCTTGTAGCCAGATTGATCACAGCTTATCACAAATGATGTTTCAGCGTTCAGCTGCTCGGCTCCCAGACTCTGGAACTCCCTGCCCCCCCCCCCCCCACACATCCGACAGTCGGACTCACTATTTAAGCATTACATCACACGCAGGAGTGGTTTGTGACCAATATCGACCAATCGTTAGACCCCCCTAGGCATGGTTTATTGGTCACAAATCACGACTGCACGTGGTGTAAAGCTTTTATACAACTGCCAGATTCATCCAACCTTATTTCTATACAATAAACACACATTAATCGAAGATTTATTGAAAAAACCATCCGCCAGAAAAAGTAGTTCCCACAACTACAAAAAAGACAAGTTGCCTCCATGTGGAAGCAGCTTGAAGCGCATCCAACCAACTAACACATCCAACTGTGTATTATTGGAATGATTGATTGAAAATTTTATTACCAGATGCAGAATGGGTACAATACAGTACGGCTCAATACACACAATTGTTAAGGGAATGCAGACCTACTTTCCATAGAACTTCATTCTTAGATGCTTCTATATAAAGTAGGTAAAACAAATTAAAAGGTTTTCTTTGCCCTATAGAAAAAAAAACGTTTTCTTCGCCCTATTTTTTTATTTATTTCTTTTAGCCTAAACTTAACCAGTTGGAAACCAGGGGTACAGTAATAAAATTAGCAATCAACCAATCAATCAATTCAATAGACCATGCTCACTTAAAACAGCGCTGCTTCTCTCTCAGTCTGACTCCCCCGCTGTTGCAGACAGGAGTGTGTGTGTGTGTGTGTGTGTGTGTGCGTGTGTGTGCGTGTGTGTGCGTGTGTGTGTGTGTGTGTGTGTGTGTGTGTGTGTGTGTGTGTGTGTGTGTGTGTGTGTGGGTACGCCAGCGTCGGACAGTGTGAGAGTGAACGCTGCAGTCAGTGGGAAGGAAGTAGAAATTTAAATCAATCAATTAATCTATCAATCAATCCGCGATTTTTCTTTTGTTCTAGATTGACTCAAGACCCATCAATTAGATCATCCAACATTGTTTAAAGGACTAACACATTCCCCTTGACAGAATCGCTTCATATTTAGTCGTTATGGTGCTTTCAACATAACCATTTGTTGTCCGCGATCTTGTTTTCTCCCGGAGTGAGCCGGGGAGGGTTATGTGATTCGGTTGTGGGCGGGTCCTGAGCCCAGGACCGTGGATTGTTGCCAATAAAGACGTGTGAATGGCCAATCAGAATCGAGAAATTTGCATGCCGTTGTATAACATCATTTAAATCTCAACTGAAAACCCCATCGGTTCAAACTCGCATGCTCACTGTAACCTCTGTCACTGTCCTATACCCCCCCCTGCTGGTTGTTTGTTTTGTTATTTTAACTTCACCGTTTTTATACTTCCTGTTGCTTGTTTTATTGTTAACCTTGACTTTTAACTGTCTTGTGTTTTTTTTAAATTTTTATTCTTATTTGTTCTATGATCTGTAACGTGACCTTGGGTGTCCTGAAAGGCGCCACCAAATAAAATGTATTATTATTATTATTATTATTATTATTATTATTATTATTATTATTATTATTATTATTATTATTATTATTATTATTATTATTATTATTATTATTATTATTATTATTATTATGTGCTTGTTTTTTTTCATATATTTGTAGGGCTGACCTCAATTAATCGACTAATCGATCGAAAGGAGCCGTAGTCGACTGCCAACCTCTTAGTCAAAAAATAAATAATAATAATAATAATAATAATAACAATTGTTAATCATTCTTTACCAAAAGCAAAGAGGCCTAGAAGCGTGGCATACCAGCGAGGCTTTCGCAGAGGACAAGAAGCCTTCAGTCGACTTCTTCAGACATTAAGCACCCCCCACAGCCCAAATGGAATGACCCACCCCCCCCCCCCCAAAAAACATTCGACTATCTGCAAATTTCGGCCATTCAAAGTCGACTATACAAATCCGTAGTCGGGGACGCGGGCCTATCTATTTGAAATCTCTCAAAACAACAAGTTTTAAGTCCGACTTAAGGAGGTTCAGGAACGTTACCTCTGACCAGGTGCTTCCTCAGGGCGCCGGTGATCTGAGACACCGTGGTGCTCTGGATGCTGCAGCCCAGCTGCTGGAGGAGCACGCGGTTCCCATAATGCAACAGGCCGCCCATGAAGATGGGGTAGAGCTCGAAGGCCTTCGCGTCGTCGTGCTCCTGCGGCTCCGGCCCGTGGACGCCCAGCAGGCCCTGCTCCACCTGGTCCAGCACGTCGTCGTTGTCGCGGTCCTCGCTGCGGAACATCTCGGCCGCCATGGTCCTGGCGATGGTGCCCTTCCTGTGGCCCACCACGCGCTCGTACAGCTTGGGGAAGAGCTTGAGCAGGTTGAAGACGGCGAAGATGCGCAAGGGGATGAACTTGGAGAAGATGGTGACGAGGGCGTTGACGTCCTCGCCCGCCTGGCCCAGCGCCAGGGACAGCTGCTTGGTCATCTTCTCCAGGACCGACTTGTTCTCCCCCAGGACCACGTAGAGCGCGGCCAGGTACTCCTGCATGGCGGGCACGGCGAACACGTAGCGCCTCTCGTCGCACTCGCTCATCCCCCCCCCGCCGCCGCCGGGGGGGAAGCCCTTGTTGCGACTCTTCACGCAGGGCACCAGGAAGAAGTCGAGCACGTCGGTGCGAAACACCGCCAGCCGGCGCAGCTCCTCGTCCGTCTTGGTCTTGCCGCCCACCCACTGCTCCAGCTCGTCCTCCGAGAACGAGGTGCGCTTGTTGGTCACGCCGTCGAACGCCAGCTTGCCGACCGTGCGCACCACCTGCAGCATCAGGGAGATCTTCTGCTCCTGCGCCACGCCGACCCCCGTCGTCGTCTCCATGCCGGCGCCCAGCACCTCGCCTCCGAAGTTGAGCCGGAGGAAGCTGGTGTAGATGCCCGTCAGGGTGCGGAGGGGCGCGCGGGCGTCGGTGAAGTGGAGGAAGTGCAGGGTGGCGCAGGTGAGCCAGCAGTAGGAGGGCAGGTAGCAGGCGGTGGCCAGCTGACTCTCGCGCTGCAGGTTGAGGTAGAGGAGGTCTATGAGGGCCTGCGCCTCGCGGGTTCGAGGGCTCTCCGCGGCGCTCTGCTGCAGCAGCCGGCTGGTGAAGTAGGCCCGCTGGCGGTCCGGGTCCTTGAAGCCGCAGATCTGCGCGTAGCGGCTGACGTACTTCTGGGGGATGCAGTCCAGGGCGGACAGCCGGGTGGTGACCAGCACGCTGGCCTGGAGGACGAGAGGCGGGACGGGTGTGAAGACATCATCATCATCATCGTCATTTATTTATTCGTACATGGAATTACCACAGTCCAACAGTACATATTAATATAATTCACCAAATTCCATGGCCGAAAGGAACAGGAAGAAGAAGAACTGTTATATATACCTGCCCCTACACACACACCGATAGACGTATTGCGTAAAAACCATGTATCTATACATTTGTACCATCACTATATCATTTTATAATTTTTATTTGATTATAATATAACTAAATCGTACTATTTATACTACACCATATCGGTACATCACTAACCTGAGACGTTACAGTCAGTATGGACAAACTAAACATGGTTGAACTTTGGATACAAACATCTGGGGAATAGAATAAAGTAGAACAGAACAGAGTAGAATAACAATAAATGGTCAAAATAAATGGTAAATGGTGCTTTTATCCAAAGCGCTTTACAATTTTTGTTCCTCACATTCACCCATTCACTCACACATTCACACACCGACGGCGGAGGCGACCGTGCGAGGTGCCGACCTGCTCATCCTGGGAGCAGTTAGGGGGTTAAGTGTCTTGCTCAAGGACACATCGACACGCCGCCCGGGAGGAGCGGGAATCGAACCGGGAACCTTACGATTGATTACCAGACGAGCTTTAGCTCTTCCTCCCAAGCCGTTGTCGCCCCCGACGAAACGGAAACCCACCTCAGGCTAGGGCTGGGCGATATGGTCAAAAATGTTATCACGATATATATCACGATAACATTTTTCATATCGTTCAATATTGACAATTAACAATATTTCTATTAGTATTAAAAAAATATATATTTTTTTTATTATTATTTAAACAACAAATGTATGTTTATTTTGCAGCAATTCTTTGTCGTCATCTTCAGTGTTACATCCCCTCACACTCCAGTTCTCAGGCTGCAGCTGGTTTGAAAGCTAAAGTAAACCAGCTTCTCTGCTGGCTGTGGCTCCAGGGGAGTTGAACAGTTCTGGCTCTGCTAGTTTATTTTCTATCTTTTGGCGCTTTTTTGGTGGACAAACCACCGCACATGTGCACCGTGACTCGTGACTGGAGTCTAGCTCTGCTAGCACACATAGCCTACCGTGTACAGACGGTTTCAAACTGTATTTTAAATTAGAAAGCAAACTAAATAAATGGACAAGAGAAATACAAATCTCAATTTGGTCAGTATTGTCATTTGGACGAGCAAAGCCATTACTTTAAGTTACAGGCAAGAAAGACGAGTCTGTCCACTGTCTCTGGTTTTAAAAGCTGCCCTGTTGCAGGTCACAATAGAAATAAAAATGTATTATCGATGTTATTTGTATTATCGATTATTATCAATTATTAAAATAATATATCGCGATAATTATCATTATCGTTTTATCGCCCAGCCCTACCTCAGGCAGCAGGTGAGACCCACCTCAGGAAGCAGGTACTTCTTCAGCAGGTGAAACTAGGGATGTCCAATATTATCGGCCGCTATTGGCATTCAAATGTAATATCGGAAATGATCGGTATCGGTTTAAAAAAAAAATAAAAAAAGATATTAAATTTTTTTTTTAACATTTATTTCACCTTTATTTACCCAGGCAAGCAAGTAAGAACAAATTCTTATTTTATTTATTGTCAAAAGTATGCATAATGTGTTAATTCCACGACAAGAGTTATGTAATGTTAATTACCTGAAATTATTCCGTTTTGGGGGGGGGGGGGGGGGGGGGGGGGGGACCCTGCATATATCGGTATCGGAAAATTAAGAGTTGGACAATATCGGTATATATCGGTCAAAAAAGCCAATATGGAACATCCCACCTCCGGCAGCAGGTATTTCCGCAGCAGGTTGACCACCACGGCCCCGGAGGGCAGCGCCTCGCCCGGGTCGCTGCACAGCTCCGTGGAGCCGATGCGGAAGTCCAGCTTCATCTTCTCCATGCCGTTGAAGAGGAAGAGCACGTCCCGGGCCTTGTCCCTGTCGCCGCTCAGCAGGGGCGTGTTCTGCAGGTGCAGGTACTTCCTGGTCACCAGGTCCCTCAGGGAGGCGGACCTGAGTGGAGGCAGGGGGCTCTAGTCACTGCAGTGTAGGGCTGCTGTCCCCGGAGCCTGTTCTTGGGCTTCGAACTTTCGTTATTAATAATAATAATAAAAAAAATATTATTAAAATAAAAATTCGAAACTGGGGGAGGGAGAGGGGAACGGGAGACGCAGCTGCAGAAGGTCAAACTACCCAAGAATTACCACAATACTATAGACAGGGGTGGGGGAAAGAGTGAAATAATCTCATTGATGACTTTCTTCCACAGCCACAGCCGTGCTGGAGAGTTTTCTTTCTGTGTTTTTAGTTCTTTCTTTACTTCTTTTTATCTAAATGTTTGTGCATAATACAGATGGGTCTGATTGATATTATTATTGTTTTTTTGTTTTTCTTTCCCAGTAGCATCTATGGTGTGTGTTTGGATGTTTTGCAGATGTGTTTTCAACAACTCCGGTGTGGGGGGGGGATGGGGTGGGTATGAGGGAGGGGAAGGGGAAATGAAAGGGGAAGAAAAGAAAAAAAGATGGAAAATGAATGATGTTGTAAAACCCATTGGTTTAAACAGAATAAATAGGCACATAAAAAAAAATATTAAAAAGAATACATATATATATATATATATATTCTTTTTTATTAAAAATAAAAAATTCGAATGTCAACGTAACGAACGAAGGTCCGAACGTTCGAACGCTTGGGCTCAGCCCTGCTGCAGCGCTGACTGAGGGATGAAGAGCTGTGGTCAGTGTGGGGTCAGGGGGCTCTAAAAATGTTCGGTAAAAAAGCCAACATCGAACATCCCTAATAACAATGCACATCATCATAACATCTAAACGTTTGCGAGAGGGAAGCTGGCACCTGGTCAGCTGGGACAGGTCCTCGCAGGAGAAGGGCACCAGCAGCTTGAACTGGGTCAGGGTGGTCCCGGCGCACCAGTCCAGGACCAGCTTCCTCACCACGGTGCTCTTGCCCGTGCCCACGGCCCCGTACAGGAGCACGTTGAGCCCCCCGTCCCGCGCCCCCCCCTGCTGCTCGAACAGCTGCTCCACCGTCACGGAGGAGGGGGGGGGGCCGGAGCCCTGCTGCAGCGGGGGGGCGGTCATCAGGTCCCCCCTCCGCTCCTCCCCCGGCTGCCTCTCCAGGATCAGCGGATCCACGTGCATCGTCTCCGGGGTGAAGTAGCCCCCGAACTGCTTCTCCTCCTGGGGCAGGTGGCTGAACCACAGCGCCAGCTTCCGCTTGTGGTCGGCGATGGGGTCTGCGGGGAGAGGAGATCGTTTCGTTTCGTTTAGTTTCAAACCTTTATTTAAACTCAAAAAGGCAACTGTGGTTTCCCTCATTTACAGTCACGTCGAGTTTACATACAGAGTTAAGCAGAACATACTGTACAGAGTTAAGCAGAACATACAGAGTTAAGCAGAACATACTGTACAGAGTTAAGCAGAACATACAGAGTTAAGCAGAACATACAGAGTTAAGCAGAACATACAGAGTTAAGTTTAGTCTACACCCTCCCCAGACTGACAGAGGAGACATGTGGTAGTCTACACCCTCCCCAGACCGACAGAGGAGACATGTGGTAGTCTACACCCTCCCCAGACCGACAGAGGAGACATGTGGCAGTCTACACCCTCCCCAGACCGACAGAGGAGACATGTGGTAGTCTACACCCTCCCCAGACCGACAGAGGAGACATGTGGCAGTCTACACCCTCCCCAGACTGACAGAGGAGACATGTGGTAGTCTACACCTGTCCCAGACCGACAGAGGAGACATGTGGTAGTCTACACCCTCCCCAGACCAACAGAGGAGACATGTGGTAGTCTACACCCTCCCCAGACTAACAGAGGAGGCATGTGGTAGTCTACACCCTCCCCAGACCGACAGAGGAGACATGTGGTAGTCTACACCCTCCCCAGACTAACAGAGGAGACATGTGGTAGTCTACACCCTCCCCAGACTGACAGAGGAGACATGTGGTAGTCTACACCCTCCCCAGACTGACAGAGGAGACATGTGGTAGTCTACACCCTCCCCAGACTAACAGAGGAGGCATGTGGTAGTCTACACCCTCCCCAGACCGACAGAGGAGACATGTGGTAGTCTACACCCTCCCCAGACCGACAGAGGAGGCATGTGGTAGTCTACACCCTCCCCAGACCAACAGAGGAAACATGTGGTAGTCTACACCCTCCCCAGACCGACAGAGGAGACATGTGGTAGTCTACACCCGTCCCAGACCGACAGAGGAGACATGTGGTAGTCTACACCCTCCCCAGACCAACAGAGGAGACATGTGGTAGTCTACACCCTCCCCAGACTGACAGAGGAGACATGTGGTAGTCTACACCCTCCCCAGACTGACAGAGGAGACATGTGGTAGTCTACACCCTCCCCAGACCGACAGAGGAGACATGTGGTAGTCTACACCCTCCCCAGACCAACAGAGGAGACATGTGGTAGTCTACACCCTCCCCAGACTAACAGAGGAGGCATGTGGTAGTCTACACCCTCCCCAGACCAACAGAGGAAACATGTGGTAGTCTACACCCTCCCCAGACCGACAGAGGAGACATGTGGTAGTCTACACCCTCCCCAGACTGACAGAGGAGACATGTGGTAGTCTACACCCTCCCCAGACTGACAGAGGAGACATGTGGTAGTCTACACCCTCCCCAGACTAACAGAGGAGACATGTGGTAGTCTACACCCTCCCCAGACTGACAGAGGAGACATGTGGTAGTCTACACCCTCCCCAGACTGACAGAGGAGACATGTGGTAGTCTACACCCTCCCCAGACTAACAGAGGAGGCATGTGGTAGTCTACACCCTCCCCAGACCGACAGAGGAGACATGTGGTAGTCTACACCCTCCCCAGACCGACAGAGGAGACATGTGGTAGTCTACACCCTCCCCAGACCAACAGAGGAGACATGTGGTAGTCTACACCCTCCCCAGACCGACAGAGGAGACATGTGGTAGTCTACACCCTCCCCAGACTAACAGAGGAGGCATGTGGTAGTCTACACCCTCCCCAGACCAACAGAGGAAACATGTGGTAGTCTACACCCTCCCCAGACCGACAGAGGAGACATGTGGTAGTCTACACCCGTCCCAGACCGACAGAGGAGACATGTGGTAGTCTACACCCTCCCCAGACCAACAGAGGAGACATGTGGTAGTCTACACCCTCCCCAGACTGACAGAGGAGACATGTGGTAGTCTACACCCTCCCCAGACTGACAGAGGAGACATGTGGTAGTCTACACCCTCCCCAGACCGACAGAGGAGACATGTGGTAGTCTACACCCTCCCCAGACCAACAGAGGAGACATGTGGTAGTCTACACCCTCCCCAGACTAACAGAGGAGGCATGTGGTAGTCTACACCCTCCCCAGACCAACAGAGGAAACATGTGGTAGTCTACACCCTCCCCAGACCGACAGAGGAGACATGTGGTAGTCTACACCCTCCCCAGACTGACAGAGGAGACATGTGGTAGTACTCTACACCCTCCCCAGACCGACAGAGGAGGCGTGTGGTAGTCTACACCCTCCCCAGACTGACAGAGGAGACATGTGGTAGTACTCTACACCCTCCCCAGACCGACAGAGGAGGCGTGTGGTAGTCTACACCCTCCCCAGACTGACAGAGGAGACATGTGGTAGTCTACACCGTCCCCAGATCAACAGAGGAGACATGTGGTAGTCTACACCCTCCCCAGACCGACAGAGGAGACATGTGGTAGTCTACACCCTCCCCAGACCAACAGAGGAGACATGTGGTAGTCTACACCCTCCCCAGACTGACAAAGGAGACATGTGGTGGTCTACACCCTCCCCAGACCGACAGAGGAGACATGTGGTAGTCTACACCCTCCCCAGACTGACAAAGGAGACATGTGGTGGTCTACACCCTCCCCAGACCAACAGAGGAGACATGTGGCAGTCTACACCCTCCCCAGACCAACAGAGGAGACATGTGGTAGTCTACACCCTCCCCAGACCTACAGTAGGGCAGTGCAAAGGAGGGAATTGGAATAATGACTGAATTGGGGGATCGGAGAATAACGTAAAAAAAAGATTTAATAAGTAAATGGAGACATGAAGCGTGAAGCAGGTCTCTAAAAGCACGCTTCATGGCCCCATTGACTTCCACAACTTTTCCTAACCATTTTCTGCTTCCGATATTTGAAAAATAAATGCAAATGCTTTTTGGATGTATTGAAAGGACTCCTAGATGTCGTCAAACCAGTTGGGCTACCCAGAAACATGGCCTATTTAATGAAGTGGGGTGTGTACCTGGTGAGACACCCTGACATATACATACTGACACACACACACACACACACACACACACACACACACACACACACACACACACACACACACACACACACACACACACACACACACACACACACACACACACACACATACATACATACATACATTACATACATACATACATACATACATACATACATACATACATACATACATACATACATACATACATACATACATACATACATACATACATACATACATACATACATACATACATACATACATACACACATACATACAGTACATACATACTAGGGCTGTCCCCGACTAAGGATTTGGATGGTCGACTAGGATTGGCCAAAATTTGCCGTTAGTCGACTATTGGTCGACTTAAAAAAAATAAAAATAAATATATATATAATATTTGTAAACTTAAAAAAAAAATGTAAAGCTTTAAAAGCTTCTTGTCCTCTGCAAAAGCATGCAATTGGTCCACTGATGGATACATCTTGATATTTGTCTAGTCTAGTGTGTTCATTAGATGGGTGAAATCCTCTTTCAGTGCCTCTGTGCCTGTTTTCGTAGGCAGTTAGCCTCTGGTATGCGTGCCATTAGCGTTAGCCACACTTCTTGGCCTCTTTTCTTTTGGAAAGAATGATAAAAAAAAAGAAAAGAAAAAATATTATTATTATTTTTTTTATATTCGACTAAGAGGTTGGCCAGTCGACTACGGCTCCTTTCGACCGATTAGTCGACTAATCGATTAATAGGGGTCAGCCCTGATACATACACATACATACATACATACATACATACATACATACATACATACATACATACATACATACATACATACATACATACATACATACATACATACATACATACATACATACATACATACATACATACAGTACATACATACACACACATACATATATACATATCCTTTGTGCCTCCCTAGAACTGCTGACACTCATGGGGCTTAAGAGATGAAATGATGGATCATGTTTAAAGCCATATCATTTTAACTGTTTACTATTTAAAAAAAGAATTCCCCATGATTAACGTTTAAAGCCTAATCTCAAGATATCTGTAACAAATTACAAATATTTCCGAATTTTAACCACTTATATTCGTGTTTGTTTGATACTAAGTCCGTTTTTATTGAAAAAAAACGGAGAAGCGGCCATATTCATCATATATCTATACATTTTAGACACCATATTACAGCGTGTGAAAACTGGACAAAATCCCTGTGAATAAGAATCTGCCATTATAAAAAAGAAAGGTTGACTATTTCTGTCAGAAATAGCGGTCAGAAATAGCCGTTAGTAAGCGTTAGTAAGCACCGGTTATTACTAATATATTACTAAAAGGTATGTATTGTTTTATAGTGCATGCCTGGTGTAATTATTCTGTTTATTTATCGATATATGATGTGAAAATCAGGGAGGAGATATTATTTAATTTTTTTAGACTATTGTGTTTTTATTGCGTTTTTATTGCGGTTTTATTAACATGGAAGTGGATGGAATGAAAATGAACGCCAGGGTATCTCGTGTAACTTTTTTTTAGAGCGTTTCAAATCATAATCTTTTGACATAATGAAGATATATGTAAAATGAAGATATTACTTCATTATTTCATGAAATAATAATAAACACAGACACCGCTGTGGCTGTGCTCACACACACACACACAAAAATTCAAGAAAGACAGAATCGGTACCAGGGAGGCACAAAGGCACACAGAGGCACACACATACACACATATATACATACATACATACATACATACATACATACATACATACATACATACATACATACATATATACATACATACATACATACATACATACATACATACATACATACATACATACATACATACATACATACATACATACATACATACATACATACATACATACATACATACATACATACATACATACACACACATACACATATACATACATACATATACATACGGTACACACATATATACATACATGGCAATACATGGCAATACATGGCAATAAAAACAAATTACCAAGCAACATTAAAAAAAAAATTCATGGCTAGAGAGAGTGTTTATCATTTTAGAGGGACATTAGCTTTAAAGCAACCTACGGTACGTATAACCCTTAAAAGTATGTGCATTGCAGTTTGTGGGGTATCACTCTGGAATGGTCTGGATGCGAGTATAAAATTAAGCAAAAATATCAATACATTTAAAGGTAGCTATAAACAAGCACTTATGGACACATATAAGAGAGAGGAGCTTGAGCAGTAATGTGACTGCCTATTATTTTTTCTCATTTGGATATTTGGAAACTGTACTTTTATTTAATTTTTTATTATTTGTTATATTATTTTTATTTGTATTAAATTATAATGTCAAATATTGTAAGGAAGGGGCAGGGCTTGATAAGTTGTTTTACTTCCCCCTGTTCCTTCTCGAACACTTATTGTATGGAAATAGTCTTTGACTATTTACCTTTTTGTTTTTTAAACTTGTTTTATGTTTCTATGTTCGAGACAAATAAAAATCTAATCTAATCTAAAAATACATACATTCATACATGCACTTTACAGATTCTACAGATTTTATATTGATTATTATTTACTAGTATTGTTATCATTATTTTATATTAATTAGTTTAGTTTAGTTTAGACTTTATTTGAACAGGGACAACACACGTTAATGAACATGAAGTAAATGTGTGAGACAGTGTTAGCCAAAGCTCATTTTCAACTGTTAGCCATGGGCCTGATGTTAAAAAGCCACTGAAAAAGAAAGCATAATATCTATAGCATGCAAACATTTAAATAAGAACAGGTTAAAAACACATCATGCTAAATATGGGTACAATTTTGCTAAAGAGCACATTGACGACTTACAGTACATGTATGTTAGCAGACATGTACAAACATAAGCACAAATACTCTGTATGCAGACGAACAGACAGACATGTATGGCAGCACTTGCTGACATGTACAAACATAAGCATGTACAGACAATGTACAAACAATGATAAGACGTATTAGGTACACACGATCATACTACATGTAGGCAAGCAAGCAGACAGGCTTCTGAAGGGCTGTTGTGTTCACATGTGTACTTATTTCTTAAACCTTTTCTTAAACCCCTCCCACCCACTATACACAGACTTGGCTGACAGGAGGAGCATGTTCAGTGCTAGGCTCACACTACCTAAATGCAGCACTGAACGGCTGTTATTCTTATTTGTGACCTGTTCTGTCTAAATGTTTAATGTTGAGCGATTTGCAGTGTCAAATTTCCCTCGGGATAATAAAAGTATTTTTATTCTATTCTATTCTATTCTATTCTACTTTTCCTTTTGCTGTGAAGCACCTTGAGACCTTGAGATAAATTAAATGTATTTTGTGCCTAAATGATTTGTCCGCTCGTACGTCCCAAGTATTCTATGGATAGAAAAGAGCAACACTGGGGCGCTCCAGTAGCACACCACCACATAGACAGAGTCGCGAAGCGGTCGTCCCGGGTTCGTTTCCCAAAAAATAAAAGTTAAAAAAAAATAAAAAAAAAGGAGCAACACTACCACTCCTACCTGGGTCAGAGGTCGTGGAGCACAGCGTCCTGGACGGCAGCCCAGCCGCTGGACAGACAGAGAAGAGCTGCCCTCTCCTCCTCCAGGCTCCTCCCAGCGGACCCACCTGCCTGTGGAGAGAAAACAATTGATTGATTGAAAACTTTATTAACAGATTGCAGAATGGGTACAATACAGTGCGGCTCAATACACACAATTGTTAATTAAGGGGATGCAGACCAGAGAAAGACTTTCGTCTTGTTTACATCAGGGTCCCCCCCATTTTCAATTCATAGTGACATTTATGACATACACAACATACAGTACTGTTTATTTACAGACAGAGTTTCTAAAAGAGAATATATAGGGGGAGGAAACTGTACATTGTGGTTTTTTGGTTCGTTGGTTGACTTTTTTTTATTACATTGGATGCCATTTTGTCACAGGAAAGATTTGCCTCTAGGGTGTAACCCAGGTATGTAATTTCATCTTTCCTTGTGACAATATTGTCACCCACACGCTTAAAGATTAAAGCTGCTGTGAGTGGTATTTTCTGTTCAAATAAGTGTCTACATGTTAAAATAATATCTCTACATTCCGACAGCCACCACTGAGTCTTTGGTCAGCAACATGGGTCGCTCAGTCCCTCCACTCTGCAGTAAACAGTCATCACTGATATAGTGTCTGGTCAGTAACATGGGTCTCCCAGTCCCTCCACTCTGCAGTAAACAGTCATCACTGATATAGTGTCTGGTCAGTAACATGGGTCTCCCAGTCCCTCCACTCTGCAGTAAACAGCCATCACTGATATAGAGTGTCTGGTCAGTAACATGGGTCTCCCAGTCCCTCCACTCTGCAGTAAACAGCCATCACTGATATAGTGTCTGGTCAGTAACATGGGTCTCCCAGTCCCTCCACTCTGCAGTAAACAGCCATCACTGATATAGAGTGTCTGGTCAGTAACATGGGTCTCCCAGTCCCTCCTGCTCTGCAGTAAACAGCCATCACTGATATAGAGTGTCTGGTCAGTAACATGGGTCTCCCAGTCCCTCCACTCTGCAGTAAACAGCCATCACTGATATAGAGTGTCTGGTCAGTAACATGGGTCTCCCAGTCCCTCCACTCTGCAGTAAACAGCCATCACTGATATAGAGTGTCTGGTCAGTAACATGGGTCTCCCAGTCCCTCCACTCTGCAGTAAACAGCCATCACTGATATAGAGTGTCTGGTCAGTAACATGGGTCTCCCAGTCCCTCTGCTCTGCAGTAAACAGCCATCACTGATATAGAGTGTCTGGTCAGTAACATGGGTCTCCCAGTCCCTCCACTCTGCAGTAAACAGCCATCACTGATATAGAGTGTCTGGTCAGTAACATGGGTCTCCCAGTCCCTCCACTCTGCAGTAAACAGCCATCACTGATATAGAGTGTCTGGTCAGTAACATGGGTCTCCCAGTCCCTCCCTGTGTTTCCTGAGCAATTTACTTATTTATTTAAAGGGGAACTAAGTAAATTGCTCAGGAAACAGCTTGGGAAACACACTAAAAGGTCAGTTTAGAATGTGTCTGGTGCCAAAGTTTGAAAAGGTCTATACTTGATGACATCACAGGTTTGAATTGTACATTATAACTGCCGTTTGGAGATTAGGGAGAAGGTTGTCTCTTTTCACTAAAATGACTGGACTGGTTCTTAATTTGGACCTAGCTCTCCGTTAACAAGGCAGTTGCTCAAACCTACTGAAGACGCCTCGTTTTATGATCATATCATTAAGATCTCTTCTTGTGATGTTCCCTGGAGCAGCTATCGTCAGACTAACCACCGGCAGGTTGCAGCAGGTATACCTCCAAGCCACAACACACAACCAATCTTGCACTAGGACAAGATAATAGATGTGTTTCTTGTTTATAGAACACACCGCGTTCGAGCCAAATAGGAATACCAACTGAGTCACGTGACTAGGTTGCTCCCTACCTGCGCGAGCTGCTGCGCTAAAAGAATTCAAAGGGGCTCTATGGAGAATTGATTGATTGAATGAAAACTTTATTTAACAGATTGCAGAATGGGTACAATACAGTACAGCTCAATACACACAATTGTTGAGGGGATGCAGACCAGAGAAAGACGGTTGTCTTGTTTACATCAGGGTCCCCCATTTTCTATTCATCATGACATTTATTTCATACAGATATACAGATATATATCATGACATTTACGACATACAGATATACAGTACTGTTAAATCTGCCCCCTCCATCGAGTCTTTTAAATCAAAACTCAAAACCCACCTATATCGCCTGGCCTTCCCTGACTCACTTTGACTCTTGCCGTACTTGTTGACATGTTGTTCTGTTTTTCCTTTGTCTATCCGTTGATTTTATTTTTCAGTTTATTTTATACTTTTCTTTGTACTTAGCTTAGCTATGTGAAGCACTTTGGTTGACAAGCGTCATGTTTAAACGTGCTATATAAATAAATTTGATTGATTGATTGATTGATTGATTGATTGATTGATTGTTACATTTATGACATACAAGATATACAAATATACAGATTACCAGAGATCCTAACAGAAACTATATACATACGAGGGGGAGGAAACTGTACATTAGGAGGGGGTTGGGTGGGGGTGGGGGGGGGATTTGGACATTTTTACGGGGGCCAGTTTCGAATTGCAGCCTCCAGTAGGTGCTCTTTGAGGGCGTTTTTTTTTTTTTTTTTTTTCTCCATTTTTCCTCCGATTTTCTCCCATCCCAATGTTAGTCGTATGCCAATTCCCAGTCCCTTCCTGGTCGCTGCGCACTTACCCCCCACAGTCAGATCATCTGGGAGAGTGGAGGCTACCACGTGCTTCCTCCGACACACGTCCAGCCAATCACCGCTTCTTTTCACCTGGCAGCGCGGATTCTCATCGAGAGGGCGTAGCGTGTGGGAGGATCACACTATCCCCCTCAAGTCCTATCCGCGCTTAGCAGGCGCCCCGACCGAACTGTAGGAGTCGCTGTTTACAACGACCCGGACCCACCCCGCCAGCTTCTCCCACCCTCTAATACAGCCAATTGTATTAGTGCAGACGGCCAGCCAAGCTGGTGACAACCCCGGAGCTGTGAGCTGAATTCGAACAGGCGAATCCAGCTCACAGCTCCGGGGTTGGTGACGAACGCAATCTCCGCTCGGCCACCTAACCGCCCTTTGAGGGTGGTTTTTGAAGGAGGGTAGGGATTGACATTATTTTACAGCTGGGCGTTCCACATTGTGCAGTGAGCAACAACAACTGACCTGTGCAGTGAGCTCATCCTGCAAGGACCGGTGACTCTCGCTGCCGGGACGCTGTGACTTAACTCTGAAAAGCAAACACAGACACAGCATTCAGACACAGACACAGTATTCAGACACAGACACAGTATTCAGACACAGACACAGTATTCAGACACAGACACAGTATTCAAACACAGACACAGTATTCAAACACAGACACAGCATTCAGACACAGACACAGCATTCAGACACAGACACAGTATTCAGACACAGACACAGTATTCAAACACAGACACAGTATTCAGACACAGACACAGTATGGTGTGCAGTATTCTCTGTGTGAGTGGAATCTTAAATGGGTCAACAGGGTGCCATGGAATGCTCTGAAGTTAAAGAACAGTGTCTCTAGAATACTTAGTAGTTAATTCAGTGACCATCAATACAATCTCAGGATTGGTGGGAATAAAGTACGAGAAGACGTCAGATGTACGACGTCTTTCTTACGGGAGCCTTCTCTCCCATTTCAACTCAGAGGAACACAGAGAGATGAATCCGCCCGCCGTCAGGAAGACAGCCCGCTGATGCTGCCAGACAGTTACTTACCTCGTTGCCAAACAGAGCCACTCCATTTGCAGGACGCGTCCCGCCAGCGTCTCCTGAGAGCCCCCCCGCCCCTCCAGTACAGCCACATCCCTCTGCAGAGTCTGTGGGAGGATCAATAACAAGTGTAAGAGCCAAATCTTGAAAAGTCATATTTTGAATATATATCTGTATTTGATATATTTACTAGTTATTGCATAGAAAATGAGCAGTAGTTTAATTTGTAATGCTGTGGTATGCTATCATAAGCCATATTTATAATTTAGTTTCGAATTATTCTAAGAATTAATGATAAATGTAGTGTAGATGTGTTACTACGCATGTGTGAGAGTCTAGACATGCCGTGAACATGTATTGTCTAGTTAGTTGTGAGACAGTGTCCATGCCGTTAAGAAGCACATCACTTTTTGACCGTAGTACGTTGATCCTAGTCCGGTCTATATCCTATGAAGATTGATGTTGTCTATTCTGTGACTGCCCGAATGAAAGTGAAGAACCTTCAAACGTCTCCCTGGAGTCCGTGAGTGTACATCATAATTGTGGATACAGATTTGTGTTAGCCATTGGACACGAGTCTGAAACCTTTTTACTGCCCGCACTGAAAACGAAATGGTAAACGAAAGTCTAAAGAAATTCTGCCATTACAACAAGTAATAACAAATCAGGGGGCGACTTAAGGAACAGAGGGCCAACCTCAAGACCAGGGGGGGCCACCGTGCTTTTTCTGTCGCGGCCCCCCAGGCTGTGGAACAGTAGTATCCCTGCCTCAGTCCGTCTTCTTGCCCCCTCGATCGAGTCCTTTTTAATCCCAGCTCAAAACGTACCTTTATTCTCTAGCGTTTCCTTGATCCTGACCTGTACCTGACCTGTACCTCCCCACCTCCACTAGGCTCCTCGCCCCCTCGACAGATGCCTTCAAATCTAGGCTCAAAACCCACTTCATACCTACTAGCCTTTCCCGTTCACTGACTCATGCCCTGTTTTCCTGTGTGTGTTTGCCTGTGTGCCCTCCCGTAAAACGGTGTTGTGATTGTTGTCTATATGTATCTATCATGTACACAGTAAATTTCGCAGAGTAAATTTTACTCAAACTGAGTACATTTGACTCAAACTGAGTACATTTGACTCAAACTGAGTACATTTTTACTCAAACTGAGTACATTTGACTCAAACAAAATGTACTCAGTTTGAGTAAGAATTTACTCTGCAAAATGTACTATGTATCTAGTTCAGTTCAGTTCAGAGTTTTTATTTGCCACATGGAATAATACAATCATAGTTTCTTCATTAAAAAATCATAAATAGCCATTCCATGGACAAAAGGAGCAGGAAGAAGAATAAATCTTATAATTACCTGCCCCTTATTCCTAAACTAACATGTAGTTTCTTAATGGTCGGCGTATAACCTTATTTACACAAATAATCATTTATACCATTATAAAAGAAACACAATCCACAGTTAAACAAGAAAAATGTAAATAATAATAATAATGATAAAGAATAAAAAAGAAAAGAAAGAGAAGAGAAAAAAAAAGATCTCACTATTCAGATCACATTTAGATTTTCATACTGACTAAAATTTTTTTTTTTATACATTTTTTTGAATTGATAAACACTGTTACATCCCTTAAGCTCGCTATGGAGAGAATTCCATAACTTTACACCAATAACTGAAGGACACATCTGTTTAAGTGTGGTACGTGCAAACTGATGTTTAAAATTCTACCCTCTGTACAGCACTTTGGTTACATGTGTCATGTTAAATGTGCTATATAAATAAACATGAATGATTGATTGATTGATTGATTGATTGATTGATTACCTGAGCTATTGTATAATTTTCTTGTCTGTTCCATGTTGTATGACCTGTCTGTTCCCCCTATAGGAGTAGCCACACAGAAATACGACTCTCCACCGTCTACACCCTGTTGTGATGTCACTGTTTGTATGTTAAGGGTGGCCTGAATAGAATGGCCGCCCTAGGGGGCTTTGCTTTGGGATAGAGTCTACAGCTCACCTCGTTGCTCTAGTTTACATGCATGGTCTGCACCTTCCAGCCCCGGAGATTCATGTAAGGTCACACCTGTCGCCGTGAACCTGCAATGAAACATGATCCTGTAAGTATGGCACGGTACGGCAGACCAATGACCTCCAAAAGCCAAAAAGGGTAATAATTATACAGTAGCCATATTCACAGCTGTCAACAAATGTACAAAACATTAGTAGCATATTGCTATCATTCATGTTAATCGTTTACAAACCTATAAGAGCACAAGTATAGATGTAGACGTGGACGAATGAATGAATGAATGAAAACTTTATTTAACAGATTGCAGAATGGGTACAATACAGTACGGCTCAATACATACAATTGTTAAGGGGATGCAGACCAGAGAAAGACGTTTGTCTTGTTTCCATCAGGGTCCCCCGTTTTCAATTCATATAGACATTTATGACATACACAACATACATGACATTTATGGCATAGGGACATATAGGTATTTAGTACTGATACATTTGTGACATAAACGGTATTCAAATATACAGTACTGTTACCCCTAGATCCTGACAGAGTATATACATATGATGGGGAGGGGACTGTACATTAGGAGGGGGTGGGTGGGTGGGAGGGAAATATACATACGGCGGGGAGGGAATATATACATGCGGTGGGGAGGAGACTGTCTATTAGGAGGGGGTGGGTGGGTGGGAGAGAAATATACATACGGCGGGGAGGGAATATGCGGTGGGGAGGAGACTGTCTATTAGGAGGTGGTGGGGGTTTTGGGCATTTACGGTGGCCAGTTTCGAATTGCAGCCTCCCGTAGGTGCTCTTTAAGAGCGGTTTTGAATGTGGGTAGTGATTCACATTCCTTTACAGCTTTGGGTAGGGCGTTCCACATTGTTGTGGCATAATTGCCACACCCACAACAAGGAAACATATTTAATTAAAACTAATATCCTTCCTCTCCTCTTGTGACAGAAAGTCTAGTGTGATCTTGTCTGCTCTGAGCTAGTAGCTGCTCCACCTCCCAGCTGATGCACCTCTTTTTGACTCAGCTAGACAGAGGAGTTTTGAGTCACAGTAGATCCGACAGACAGGTCACGTTCCCTGTAGCCCCGCAGTTCACAAAGCACTCAAACACATCCACTAAAAATCCTCCGTGACATGATGGGTATAGAGACAGTATTTTAGCAAACATTTCCATACTATACACATTGGAAAAATACAGAAATGAGTATTGAGGATAAACAAAGTTATGTTATATTGTGTATGTAGTGCTGTACTATATTCACTGCTGTCAAGTGAATCACGTTTTTTTTCTTTTCTTGTAATCTTTTAATATAAGTAAAAGTATATTCTATATTGTAATACACTAAATTATGTTATATCTAGTCAAATTAATGGAAGAACAAATATAAATGTAAGGGGGTAGGGATCAATAAGCTTAGCTTCCCTCTACTCCTTTTTTGGACATGTCTGCCAACCAAACACATTGCTCTTGACCTTTTGTTTATAATTCCTTATTTTATTTTAAAAAAAAATAATGTTTTTCTTTTAATGTTTTTTTAATTTGTTGCTATGATTGTTTGGTTCGACGGAACAAGATATCGTGAGTTGTTTGGAGAAATATGGAGAATAACATGTCCAAAAATAAACTTTTTCATTAATTCATTCATCATTTATACTCTTCTTCATCATCATCATAATCAATAACTACAATACGTTTAGAATATAACAGGTTGTCTTGTCCTGAAAGTTGTTTACAGTAAAGCTTCATGCTCAGGAGAAGTGAAACTAATAGTGCAGAAATTACACTTCTTACATTTACATTTACATTTAGTCATTTAGCTGAACGCTTTTATCCAAAGCGACTTACAAGTTCTGTACGACAGGCCATCAGGAAGGGCACAACTCTATCAGCTGAGTAACAATGTTCAAATGAACTTCTTCTAATGCCTATACTCCTTTCATGCAATATCCACCCCCACGGTCCCACCCCTAAAAACAATATGTTTGACGTGCTAAAAATATAAATAAATTCACTTTATTGCTATACTTTCCATTTTGCTGGTAAGGGTACACCTTGCTGCAAGATACTCCTGACCTGCAGACAGTGTGCTGTCATAAGTTTAACCTGTACAGTACTGTATTTGTAGATCTGGTATGTCATAAATGTATATATGTAGCAGTACTGTCTATCTGTATGTCATGTATGTCCTGATGAATTGAAAATGGGGGACCCTGATGTAAACAAGACGAAAGTCTTTCTCTGGTCTGCATCGTATTGAGCTGTAGCCTACTGTACTTACTGTACCCATTCTGCAATCTGCTCAATAAAGTTTCAATCAATCAATCAAACCTGCAGTGTCCTGACCTGACCTGAGATTATTGATCAACCGACTCGAATAAAGTAACGGGAATAATAATCGAGCAAAGAACGGTATTCCGTACTTGACGGGGGCGACATGTACAGTACGTTCAGTACTCAGGTCCAGCTGTTGCCTAATATCATTGAACTACTAAAACATAATCCACATGACCTATCCGCTCATATCAAGAGTTACACGTTTTGATCATCACATCCACAAGCTTTACCTGCTGCTATATTCCATACAGTAGGTTCATATTCCAGTCATCCCTCTGCCTCCGTGATTTCTACCTCTCTATCGATGTTCCTGATGACGTCAGCAGCAGACTGCGTGTTTGCTGCGTCAACAAGCCGGCTGCAATAAGTCTTTCTATTTCCGGCCTGAAATGGACCGGTGTTTTCAAAATAAATGTTTCCATTGCGAAGGGTTTTGATTGATTGATTGAATGAAAACTTTATTAACAGATTGCAGAATGGGTAAAATACAGTACAGCTCAATAGACACAATTGTTAAGGGGATGCAGACCAGAGAAAGACTTTCGTCTTGTTTACATCAGGGTCCCCCATTTTCAATTCATCAGGACATATATGACATACATGACATACAGATAGACAGTACTGCTACATCTATACATTTATGACATACCAGATTTGCAAATACAGTACTGTTTGTGATACAAAAAGAGTCCAGAAAAGAGTATATACATTTGACGTAAAAACTGTACATTGGGGGAGGTTGCGTAGGTGGGGTGGGTGGGGAGGGGGGGGGGGGGCTGTACATTGGAGGTGGTTCGTGGGTGGGGGGGGGGTCGGATATGGGGGTTTGGGTGGGGAACACTGTACAACTGTACAAGCAAAACTGTACATTGGAATATTGACAAAACCATACTTGGTCATTTACTGTACATTGGAGGGGGTTGGGTTAGGACATTTACATGGGCCAGTTTCGAATTGCAGTCTCCCGTCAAATCTTCTGCGTAAAATGTTGTTGAATTAACCCTTTCACTGCCGCACTGCCAAACGGTTAACCCTTTCACTGCGACAAACTACATTTTGTAAACAAGACTACAAACATCACAAAACAAACTGGTCAGACTTCTACTTGACCTTACCCCTAGAACCCACCTCACCCCTGCCCACTTTGACAACCTAGGATGGCTTATAGTAGACGACAGAGTACAGCAACTTGCAATGGGCCTGGTCTACAAGATACACTACACCACTAGATACCCATGTGCATGTCGAAATACTTCCCAAAGGTCAGTGAATACCACGATCACAACACCAGAGGGAGTTCCACAAATCATGTTCAACCCAGATTCGGCTCAAACAAGGGACTAAACATGTTTAGCAATTATGCCACATCAATGTGGAACGCCCTACCCACAGCCGTAAAATAATGTGAATCACTACCCACTTTCAAAACCACTCTCAAAGAGCACCTACGGGAGACTGCAATTCGAAACTGGCCCCTGTAAATGTCCTAACCCAACCCCCTCCAATGTACAATAAATGTCCTAACCCAATAATACACGAGACCCACTTCTTGGGACCAAGTACGGTTTCGTCGATAATCCAATGTACAGTTATATAATAATAGTTATATAATAAGACTATAATAGGGAGCAGGTATAAAATGTGAGTTTTCAGTGTGTAGTTTACTTTACTTGCTCATAGTATTCAAAAGTGTTTTATTGCCCATATTTATTGTAATGTATAATATAACTATATATAATAATATAACTACAGACCCTCATCTGCACCTTTGATCACACTGTTTACTTTCTCTTTCATTACATTCATTTCATTATATACCCATTACTTAATTTCACAATTCTCTTATATACTTTGATTCTATTGTCACCATATATGCATATACTGTATATGCCTACTACACATGTATTTATTGCTCCTACAAACACGGGAACTCTCTAACCCCTGCCCCCATCTCCGCATCTGGTGGTTGTCTTGTAGTGTTGGCCAAGGTGGTGGATGTCTCGGGGTGATGGCCAAGATCGCAGTGACTGTTCTACCCCCACATTGGTTATGTGCACCATTGAGGTCATGGATCAGCTTCATACCATCTTCTGTCCGACCTACAACGTCTAAACCATGCCTGTTCTAGTTCATTGCTGGGTTAAGTACTTATATTCTCTTCACATATATGCTTACTACATGTATCTATTCTATTCACATATATGCTTACTACATGTATCTATTCTATTCACATATAATGCTTACTACATGTATCTATTCTATTCACATATAATGCTTACTACATGTATCTATTCTATTCACATATAATGCTTACTACATGTATCTATTCTATTCACATATAATGCTTACTACATGTATCTATTCTATTCACATATAATGCTTACTACATGTATCTATTCTATTCACATATAATGCTTACTACATGTATCTATTGCTATGTCCGCCCATCACAAACACGCAAACTGTCTAACGCCTGTCCCCGTCTCCCTGTGAGTGGATGTCTCGTGGTGATGACCGGAGTGGTGGACGTTCCGTGGTGATGGCCGGGAGGATGCGACCCTCAAATGGATCCGTCATCAGCTCTATTTTCAATCTTTCAAAATGTTCTTATGTACCCCAGTTGCTATTGCATGTACTTATTTGTGTTTCATTACACGTATATATGTACACACTTACCAACTGTTTCGCCTGTTTTACAGCAACACTACTATCACCGACATCTAAGAAGAGAGATCCCCCCTTGAACGGCCCTTCTAAGGTTTCTCTCCTCCACATTGCCTGTGGTGCTTTTTTCCTATTGCTAGGTTTTTAGTGAGTTTTTCCTTACCTTCGCATGGGGTATGTCTGGGAGTGTTGCATTTATTTATTCATTTAATTATTTAACATTTTATTTTGGATTTCATGGTGTTTTTGTTTTGTTCTTGATTTATTGTGATGTTTCTTCTTGACTTGTTTAAAGAAGACGTGTCCGGCCTATGGGGACATTAACGTGCGTTGTGTTGTCGGGCCTTACAAATAAATTGCATTTGATTTGATTTGATTTATTGTTTAGACTGTTTATTTTTTTTATCTTTACTATAATTGTATTGCCCATATTTATGTATTTCAACTATTACCCTGCCCATACCTGTACCTCCCCTCCCCCCTCCCCTATGCTGCTATGACACCCGATTCTTCCCCAAGCACTTCAGCACTTTTATTCTGAAGACAACATTTCTTCACAGGATGTCTTATTTGAGCTTAATTAAGCTAGCTTGACATAGCTGCTATGGGCAATGCCCAAAAATTCAATGTGCAATAATATATAATTCTATGAATCAGTGCCACTGCCAACAAGCAATTCAAACACTATCGCCCCCTCCTCTGTTTACAAAAGCACACATTTATTGTACTTTAGATTTATTACAATAAATAAAGAAATCATGTATGTAAGTAAATTGCAAAGAAATCTTTGTCTTAATTTATTGATACCATGTTAAAATGAACCTGTCTTGACTTTTTTGTGTAGCATCCTTGATGTTTTCTGGAATCCTGTATTCTTTTAAATGTCAAATAAAATAAAAATAAAATAATGGGGTGGCAAGGTGGGGTCAATATTCTCCCTGGGATCCCAGAACTAAGGGACACCTCTGAGTATAATTAGCATAATCTCTCAAACAGTAGTTGTTGATGGAGATTTATTTCATGCATATGGGAAAAAAGACCTATAAAAAGGCCTATAATTGCCTATGCCCCTCTCTATATAAAAACTGACATGAAATATGTATGGTAAGTTTAGTAAGGTCATAAGTCTTTATTGGCATACCAGACACTTGCATTTCTGTACAGTGTAGTTTGGTTCAAAGAGACAGTGCAGTTTGGCTTAGAGATGAAATGATCAAGTCATTGGGTTCAACAGTCAGAGAAGGAACCGACACACAACGGGCCATAACACCCCAGATAAAAGATACAGTTAAGACTGGTTACGACAAATACAATAAACAAAACCAGTTCCAGTTAATTCTCTTTGGTTGTTCTCCAAGAATGATCTGAACCTCTACAGAGCGTTCCCCCGATGCATAATCTAAAGGAACATTTGGATAAAGCAACAAACCTGACGGAATGAAAACAGTAATAGTAAATAGTACTATTAATAATAATAGTAAACAGACGTAATAAGCTGTTTTCACGGCAGTACTGGACAAGGTGTGGACTCTATGACTCACGAGGATATAATAAATCATCTATCTTACATCAAATGGACTAACACAACAGTGTATACACACGGTACCGTATGTAATATAGGATGTAAACACGTATAAAAATAATCAAGATTAAAAGATAATTATTTCAACTAGGGTAGGATTTTTAATAGCCTATAGGCGTTAAAGATTTGATCACTGAAGTAGAAAAAATACACAGTATTATTATCTGTCTTAATCGTCCACTTCGAGGAAAAGCTTACTTTACAGACAAATATAAAACAAGTTAAAAAAAAACAATCTACAGGACAGACTTTCACAAACGGCAAATAAAGGCTCACAAGCTGCTAAGTTCAGTGACACTGCGACAAAAACACTGACAGAAAAGTGACGGACGGCTGAACGGGAGGTTAGCTTTCATACAGTAGTAAATAATGATCCAGTGATTAGAATTAAAGTCACTCACGTCCAGTCTTTCAAACAGACACAGTATCTCTCTCTCTCTCTCTCTCTCTCTCTCCAGTGCAACAGTAGAAGGTCCGCTCACACTTTGCGGTTTTTGCTAACATGGACAATGTTAAACACTCACGGTTTGTATTTGGTTCTTCTCTCTCTCTCTCTACGAGGGGTGTTCCGTCTCTCGTTTCAAACGGGATGCGACGACGTTATAGCTAAACGCTCCGAGAGAGAGAGAGGTGTATACGGTGTGGAACAATGCATGCGCCCCCCCCGGGTCTTGAATGGAGAACCGTAATCACACACCCCGTAATCACACCCCGCCGCCCCCCTAATCTCTAACATTTCCATGTCAACATTCCACACCATGGTGTGGTTTGTTGTCACTGAACCCGAGTCGTCTCTTTGTCTGTGGAGCCCCTCTCCGTCGCGCTGGTCTTCCTTTATACACCCGGGGGGGTTCGTTTAGAGTCCCAGAGTGTTTGAGGAAAAAAAAAAAAAAAAAGGAAAAACAAGGCATGTTTATTTTATTATTATTGATGAGATGCATCTTCTCTGCTCGTGGAGCAGGTCAGAGTTTGTGTCCGGTTCCTGTAGCAGCAGTATATGGACCGACCGTGTGAAAACAAAAAACAATCAGAAGATGAACTTCCCATAATGACAGCGGTTGTTGTTGTTGTTGTTCTTCTTCTTCTTCTTCTTCTGTGCACAGAACAGAGTCTCCAGGCAGGAGGAGAGTGGGGGGGTCAGGAGTCGCGAGCCTCTGTGTTGTGGAGGGCCCGGGCCGAGTGGGGGGGGGGCTACCGCATGGACTTGACCTTGTAGCGGAGGACGAGGTAGGTGGCGAAGCGCAGGATGAAGAAGAAGATGCCCAGGACGATGAAGTCCATGTAGAGCTTGGCGTCCTCCACGTCCAGCAGCTGCAGGACCTCCATGGGCTGCTGGAACTTGCACACCGAGTCCCCGGGGCACGCCAGCTCCGAGCGGTTCATCCCGTAGATGGACAGGATCACGCCCTCGAAGCCGTACCTGGAGGGGGGGGGGGGGGGGCACCAACACCACCACAATTAGTGAGAGTTGAAATAACGACGGGAGTTTCGGTTTCAGTTTATTCAGTTTAAAAAGGACAGTACTACACATTAATAAACATTTCTGTAAATGTGTCAGTTTGAGCCAGCTGGCTAATTCGCAACTGTATAGTCCTTTTGGCAAGATGTTATAAGACCGACCATACACCTAGAGAACAGAAGCATTAAAAGTAAAACACAGTATTTACAATACAATCCAAGCAATAATAAAAATACACAATGAACTGATTCAAAGTGATCACATGTTTGATTGGTTAACAACCAGGTATTGAGTTTTTTCTGTAAAGGTGTGGTAGGCGGCACAGTGTCTTAATTCAGTTGGTAGGATGTTCCAGAACTGAGTGGCTCTGACTGCAAAACAGGACTGACTGAAGGAGCTGGACCTAAACGGCACAGTACAGTCCCCCCTCTGGGTAGATCTGGACCTAAACAGCACAGTACAGTCCCCTCTCTGGGTAGATCTGGACCTAAACGGCACAGTGCAGTCCCCTCTCTGGGTAGATCTGGACCTAAACGGCACCACAGTACAGTCCCCTCTCTGGGTAGATCTGGACCTAAACGGCACAGTGCAGTCCCCTCTCTGGGTAGATCTGGACCTAAACAGCACCACAGTACAGTCCCCTCTCTGGGTAGATCTGGACCTAAACAGCACAGTACAGTCCCCTCTCTGAGTAGATCTCGACCTAAACAGCACAGTACAGTCCCCTCTCTGGATAGAGCTGGACCTAAACGGCACCACAGTACAGTCTCCTCTCTGGGTAGATCTGGACCTAAACGGCACAGTACAGTCCCCTCTCTGGATAGAGCTGGACCTAAACGGCACCACAGTACAGTCCCCTCTCTGGGTAGAGCTGGACCTAAACGGCACAGTACAGTCCCCTCTCTGGGTAGATCTGGACCTAAACGGCACCACAGTACAGTCCCCTCTCTGGGTAGAGCTGGACCTAAACGGCACAGTACAGTCCCCTCTCTGGGTAGATCTGGACCTAAACGGCACAGTACAGTCCCCTCTCTGGGTAGAGCTGGACCTAAACGGCACCACAGTACAGTCCCCTCTCTGGGGAGATCTGGACCTAAACGGCACCACAGTACAGTCCCCTCTCTGGGTAGATCTGGACCTAAACGACACAGTACAGTCCCCTCTCTGGGTAGATCTGGACCTAAACACCACAGTACAGTCCCCTCTCTGGGTAGAGCTGGACCTAAACGGCACAGTACAGTTCCCTCTCTGGGTACACTGTAAGAAAAAAAGCTGCAAGAAAACGGTAAATGTCTGGCATCAATGGTTGCCAAATACTTACTCTCAAATTACTGTAAAATCAAATACATTTACAGATTACAACTTTTATTTAATGGTTAATATTTTTGATAAAGGGTAATTTACTGTATTTGTATGGTATTTACACTTAAAGTAGACAAACAAAAGTAATCTGTAAAATAATACAGTGAATTTCCAGTGAAAAAACATTTATTTGTTTACAGTGTAGATCTTGTGGACCTATTATGAGATGTTTTTTGTTTGATAAAAGTACTAAGAGGTGGAGGGGCCTTGCCATTTAAGATCTGGAACAGTAGGCAGGCATCAGTGTATTTTGTCAGGTTTTCCCAGCTGAGGATTCTGACGAGTGTCTGATGATTACGCTATTAGAACTCTGTACATACATCAGATTAGCACTGCACTACTAAACTATGTGATTTAATGCTCCATCTATGTCTTACCTTGATTTTGTCTATTTTGCTGCTATCTATTTCATGCTAGTTTTATACTTTTATTATTATTTTTTTATTTCACCTTTATTTCACCAGGTAAGAAGCTTGAGCTCAAATAGCTCTTTTTCGAAACACCTGACATAGAACAACAACAAAGTTAAAGTCAAGAACAATCATACAGGACAGTCAATGAGACAAAGGACAGAAAGAGAAAGATAAAAAGAGCAAGCAGCAGTCCGGGAGAGCAAATGCTTAACCTGAGAAGCATTTGCACACTCCCATATCGGTCATTAACTCAATGGCGACCAACAATGATTATATACGTGTTTGGCCGACAACCGCTGAGCGCCAACCACGTATATATACATTATTTGATCGTTTCTCCTTTTTTTCGATTTTAATATCCTATACAATGTCAGGGCCCGTATGTTGCCGGTAGAAGGCATACTGCGACGCAGAGGGTGCAGTACCGGCCATATCCTCCCAGGTGGCGGTATAGAGCACCCTATGAAACCTTGTATCTTGGCCTGTGCGTCGATCAAATGTCTCCGTTGTTTTTTTTTGTGCAAGCTGAGCGGTTGTAACGGTCCGAGTGAGAAGAATCAAATGCTCCCGATGCATGATGTGTGGTGGATTATGTTGGTGACACGATGGACATCAATACTTGGAATCACGATCAGATAATTGGAATATTCTTTTTGGGGTACATCCTAGTCAAGGTAAGGGCTATATGATAACAATCTTGCATTGATCCAACCATGTCTTCATATCGATCCGAACATGTGTGTGTTACGCTACTCCACAACGTATGCCGTTGGTGACGATCAAAGCATAAACAAATGACCCCCCCCCTTTCATGCATTCATGATGAAACATAATTCCTATGATATAGATTTGATTTGAGAATAATAGCGGGTCGAGGCAAGAAACGGCAACGGTTATAGTGTAATACACGCATAAGGCTATTCCTCAGCATTTCTGGAATTACCACGGTATAAAACGGGAATGTATGGATGCATTTATTTTTTTCACATATTGAACGATAGATACTCGATGTCAAATGGGCCATAGTATTGTATCCATAGCTATAATATAGAATATAGTTATAGCTCTACAAACAAGGTGACTCACTCCTATCTTTTAAAGTGTGGCAGTGCTACCACAGGGCCAAGGCTAATAGCTGGCAGTCAATGAGTTAAAAGGTCAGTAATTAGTGTTTTAAAAACTGCAAAGTAATAAAAGCCAGGGCCCTCATTTATCAACAGTTCTTAGAAAGTCTTCTACTTTCGTTCGTAAGCACAGAATTTAGAATGTGTGTACGCACAAAAAAAACGGGATTTATCACACGTGCGTACACAGGTCGTACGCACACCTGTCTTGATAAATATCACTTTGATCCTACGCTGGAGCTCGTGCACGGTTTTAAGTATTTGCATACCAGAACCGCCCCGATTATCCATATATGGTAATGAAACACCCCCATGGGATGTGAAATAATGGACTGACCCGAGGGAAGCGTGTATACGAGACAGGCTGACAGACATGTACACGTACGGTGATGTCGGATATGATATCTCAGACCATATTAACTAATAAAGACCGTGCTGGAATATGACTGCCTTTTTCCGGTTTGTTTGATTAATACCCAGGGATTAAAGTTCTCCTCAATTTTATTCCAAATCGCGACGGATTTTCCGTCAATTTTCTACCTGCTGCATATGATTTCTAGAGGCATACAATCTATTTTGATGTCAGTATTGGGTAGCCTATATAAACAATAATACGAGAGCATATACAAGAACAATGAATCTCACTGCCATGTATGATGTAGCCTATACGCCATGTGTATAGCCTGCCTATGTGATCAATAAAAACGCGAACTTGAATCCCATCATCATATTTACATAGTCTGTCCACTATGTTTATTACTTTGTTATTTCCCCCCCCTATCTATGTAAAGCGAACTTGCATGGGTCTCTTGAAAGGCGCTATATAAAATGAAGCTATTATTATTATTGTTATTATTATTATTATTATTATTATTATTATTATTATTATTATTATTATTATTATTATTATTATTATTATTATTATTATTATTATTTATTATTATTATTATTATTATTATTATTATTATTATTATTATTATTATTATTATTATTATTATTATTATTATTATTATCACGTCTGTGCGCGGACCTAACAAAAAAAAATACTGTCTTTTACTGTTAGTCTCAGTGAAGTTTCAACGGAGCGAGGTAATCTATTCTAACCAACAAATTGCGTTTATTATTATCATTATTACACCCAGTAGTACTGATTTATATATCTTCTACCCAGTTTAATCACCTGTATAGGCTACATTGTATTTTACAGTTTTTGGTCACATTTCCCTCGGGATGATTAAAGTATTTCTATTCTATTCTATATATTGCTGTTGCACTTTACTGCTACATTTGCACTCTGGTTGAATGCCAAACATCTTTTCATTGTACTGTACTTGTGCTGTATGATGACAAGCCATTTGAATCTAATCTAATGTAATCTAATCTAATCTAATGTAATCTAATTAGTGCTGTCAGGCGATTAAAAAAATGTATCTAATTAATTACAGGATTTGTAATTAATTAATCTAATTAATTGCATAACCATTTTATGCCCGATATTCTATATTCTATAATCATATTTCAAATTGCATGTGTCCGGATGGCAGAATTCAGTACTGTATCTACAAAACCTTCTGTTTAATCATCTTCTATCTATTAATTTGCTTAGATTTTTCAGGTCTGGTCAATTTGAGCATAGTGTTATTCACAGTCAAAGATAAAAAAAAATTAATTGATATTCTCATTTGGTTCATTACAATTTACTCAAGCCTAGTAACAGACACAGTATTTCTGACACTGGGAATACATTCCCTGAGATCCATAGATGTCCATAGTGTATTCTACGTTCTTATGGAATGAATGAGATAAAAAAATAAAGTTATAAAAAAAAGTATAATAGTATAGAAGTTGGGTTTTACGTAGGGATGTCCCGATCCGATCACGTGATCGGGATCGGCGCCGATCACGTGCTTTTCAGAGGATCGGGATCGGGAATTTTTTTTAATAAAAATCGGCAGTCAAAAAAGATTTTTTTTTTTTTTTATTCAACAAACATGACCATGTTCACGTCTTAAACTCATACGGAGGCCTTAGTTTTGGTTTTAAATTACATATAATATATCATTAATGTATTTATTGTCACACAGAGCAGAATAATTGTCCACAACAAACACATTCCCTTTAATTTACACCGTTGCAACAAACACATTCCCTTTAATTTACATCACAACAACACGTCGCTCCCGAAACACGGTTATCCACTGACTTGAGCAGCTAGAGGTTTGGAACTAAGCATTTTAAAATAGAAAGTCAAGCCAGTCCAACAGCAATTGCAATGTTTGCAAGGAGGACATTCCGTGTGGAGGAACAACTCATGAAGCAGCAAGCTGGAGGCCGACTTTTCAGACTAACTTTTCACCTGGATAACGTCAATTGTTTGCTGTGACTGAGGATTATCGTCGGCGTTTCAGACCGTAAGTCGAACACTGAATGTATACTAATGTGCAAACATATATTGAAACTTTTAATATTTCTCATGAAGCACATTTCTCAGGGTGAATGTAATAACAAGAGCCGCCGCGCTCGCGCCCCCCTCGAGGGACTATAGGCAACAGAGGGGCTTGTCTTGCTCCGCCAGTTTCTGACAAAAATGCGTCAAAATTGATTACTAATGTGAAAGATCGGATCGGGAACGATCGGGATCGGTAGATATTTAAAATCGCATGATCGGGATCGGATCGGGAGCAAAAAAAGGCGATCGGGACATCCCTAGTTTTACGCTTCAATGGCTTTATTCAAGCAACTATCTAACGATCACCCTAATAAAGAAAAAGTGCTGATTTTGTAATGCATTGAGCATACAGGAACAGGGTGGAAAGGAATCCCAACCTGAGCATGACATAAGAAGCAAAAATGGCCTACAGGTGAATACGGTCAATGCCCTGCCCTGGCAGGTGTGACGGGGGGGGGGGGGGGGGCGGAGGGTCTACACACCTGACATACGACACATACGAGCTCCACTGTAGATACTTGGGGATGGTGTCGAAGTTGACAAAGAAACCGGAGAAGAGCAACACTGGGATGGCGGTGACGGGCCCCACGAACGTCGCCACCTGGTGGACAGAGAAGAGGAGGAGCTTGAGACATTAGTCAAAGAATAAGTCAATCAATTAGGGCTGCCAATTGTAACGTGTTCATTTTGCTGATTTGTTTGAAAACCTTAACACATGCAGCTTGGATCAATAAAGGAACATCTTATCTTATCTTAAAAATGTTTGACCCTTTTTGACCCCAACCGCCTCCCATAATAATTGTATAAAAGTAAATAAGTCATAATCATGCCCAGGATCATAATGTTGCATAATCTGTTATTATGATACAATTGAAATGAAATAGAGAACGACAGCTGTGTGACAGTCGGATGTTGAAAGAACGGATACAGAGATAATGAAGTGAAACAAATAAGGAAACAAAGAAAGTCCCTCATGGATACATTATTATTATTTATTATTATATTATACAGTATTATATGTTAAGATAATATAAGATCAGATATTCCTTTATTGATCCCCTTGGGGGAAATTCAGGCATCATAGCAGCGTGGGGGAGGGGGGTACAGGTATGGGCAGGGTAATAGTTAGCCCCTTCCGTGACTGTGATGCACAGAGTGAATACACAGTCCCTTATCCCACCATGTAAAATTCCTACAATTAAGTCTCGCTTTTCTTTTCTCGTTTTTTTTTCTTTCTTTTTTAGAAACTGGTCAACACGGCTCAAAATGCGGTCACAGCGCAGGCGCATCAGGCACCGAAAGCCGGCAAAATAAAGCCGTTTTGAGCCACGTTGACAGTTGACCATTTTTTTTTAATTTATTTTATATATTTTTATTTCATTTTTTGAAAGAAAAGGCACAGGTACAGGCATACAATGCACATAAAACATAAATTTAAATGATTTGCCAATTACACGCATTGGCTTGCCCCTTGCCTCATTTAAAATAAAAAAAATCCTACCCCCTAACCCCCCACACTACCACTGTTGACAAAAAAAAAAAAAAAAAAAAATAATAATAATAATAATAACAATAATAATAATAATAATAATAATAATAATAATAATAATAATAATAATAATAGTAACCCCCCCAACCCACCCCGTCATAGGCCTGAGGAGAAAAATAATTGAACAAAGTTTCAGTTTCTAAAAATTATTTTAAATGTTTATTAGCAACGCCGAGCTTTCAAACCCTAGCGTTTGTCTGTCCGAAACCCTTGTGCAACTGTGAGTACCTTTGAAATTTCTCTGCAATACTTGTACGAGAAGCGCTTTGATAGAGAAAAGGGAGACCGACTTAATTGTAGGAACTTTACACGGTGGGATAAGGGACGGTGTATTCACTCGGTGCATCACAGTCACGAAAGGGGCTAGGTAATAGTAGAAAGACATAAATACAGGCAATAAAAGTTATAGTACAGTAGAAAAGTATAATGTATATATATTTAAAAAAAAAATTGTATTGATCTTTTCCCCCCTCCTTTTTCCTCCAATTTTCTCCCATCCCAATGTTAGTCGTTATGCCAATTCCCAATCCCCTTCCTGGTCGCTGCGCACTTACCCCCCACAGTCGGTCTGGGAGAGTGGAGGCTATCACGTGCTTCCTCCGACACACGTCTAGCCAATCAACCGCTTCTTTTCACCTGGCAGCGCGGACTCTCACTGAGAGGGCGTAGCGTGTGGAAGGATCACACTATCCCACTCAGGTCCTATCCACGCTTAGCAGGCTGTAGGAGTCGCTGTTTACAACGACCCGGACCCACCCCGCCAGCTTCTCCCACCCTCTAATACTGCCAATTGTATTAGTGTGAACGGCCAGCCAAGCTGGTGACAACGCCGGAGCTGTGAGCTGGATTCGAACAGGCGAATCCAGCGTCTCCGGTGTTGGTGACAAACGCAATCTCCGCTACGCCACCTGACCGCCCTCAGTATAATGTATATTGTAAACAATATAGTTAACTCTGAATATACGCATCTGAGCAAGTAGGCAGTGTGATCAAAGGTGCAGATGATGGTCTGTTTGCCCTACTATGGGTTACATTACACATCCCCGTGGGTAGGTACCTGTAGTGAGCTGGACGCCGCCCCGACCAGCAGCCCCAGCGACTGGGCCACCAGCGCCGTGCAGGTGGACAGGGCCATGAAGAGCAGGAAGCGGGTCGCCTCGGGCGGCTGGTCCGTCATCCAGTACACGATGCTGCAGTACATGATGGGGCAGATCACCTGGGGGGCACCAACCACCCACGGCCTCGTTAGAACTGCACTCAGACACCTTCTGACCCTTTCACTAGTCAAGTCAAGTCAAGAGTTTTATTTGTCACAGCATACAAGTATACAATGAAATGCGGGTGGTCTTGCCCGCAACGATGTGCAATACAGTGGTACAACATGTAATAGAATCCAATAAACAATAAACAACATTGTGCAATAAACAGGTAACATAGTGGGACATCACGGTATTTGTACATAGTTATTTACAGAGCATGAAGGACATGCTAGGTCCCTTGGTAGTGCAATACACTGTTACTATACTATTTTTAAAGTGACCTTTCCTTTGTGGCCATAAGTGTGGGTGTGTGCACTACCACACTGCAGAAGGTTCACCCTTTCACTACCACACTACAGAAGGATAACCCTTTCACTACCACACTACAGACGGTTAACCTTTCACTACCACACTACAGACGGTTAACCTTTCACTACCACACTACAGACGGTTAACCCTTTCACTACCACCACAATACAGAAGGTTCACCCTTTCACTACCACACTACAGAAGGTTAACCCTTTCACTACCACACTACAGACGGTTAACCCTTTACTACCACACTACAGACGGTTAACCCTTTACTACCACACTACAGACGGTTAACCTTTCACTACCACACTACAGACGGTTAACCTTTCACTACCACACTACAGAAGGATAACCCTTTCACTACCACACTACAGAAGGTTCACCCTTTACTACCACACTACAGACGGTTAACCTTTCACCACCACACTACAGAAGGTTAACCCTTTACTACCACACTACAGAAGGTTAACCTTTGACTACCACACTACAGAAGGTTAACCTTTCACTACCACACTACAGAAGGATAACCCTTTCACTACCACACTACAGACGGTTAACCCTTTATTATCACACTACAGACGGTTAACCTTCTGTAGTGTGGTAGTGAAAGGTTATGTAGTGTGGTAGTGAAAGGGTGAACCTTCTGTAGTGTGGTAGTGAAAGGGTTAACCCTTTGGTAGTGTGGTAGTGAAAGGGTTAACCTATAGCAAACACTAGAGGGCACTGTGTAATTCAACATGATGCAGTGCCTGTAGCAAACACTAGAGGGCGCTGTGTAATTCAACACGATGCAGTACCTATAACAAACACCAGAGGGCGCTGTGTAATTCAACATGATGCAGTGCCTATTACAAACACTAGAGGGCACTATGTAATTCAACACGGTGCAGTGCCTATAACAAACACCAGAGGGCACTGTGTAATTCAACATGATGCAGTGCCTATAACAAACACTAGAGGGCACTGTGTAATTCAACATGATGCAGTGCCTGTAACAAACACTAGAAGGCACTGTGTAATTCAACATGATGCAGTGCCTGTAACAAACACCAGAGGGCACTGTGTAATTCAACATGATGCAGTGCCTGTAACAAACACCAGAGGGCACTGTGTAATTCAACATGATGCAGTGCCTATAACAAACACCAGAGGGCACTGCTTCACTACGTGGTTGGATTAGATTGAGCTGTGTGTCACTAGGTTGTCAGACACGGCTCTACACTCTTCACTTGTCCTCTGCCTCACCTGGAAGGGGATGTCAGCCATGGTCTTGGCCAGGTAGTAAGCCTTCAGGCTGTACCAGTAGTTCAGATGTTCCCTCAGGAACACAGACATCTCCAGAGGAACTGACACAGACACAGACACAGACACACACACACACACACACACACACACACACACACACACACACACACACACACACACACACACACACACACACACACACACACACACACACACACACACACACACACAGAGAGAGCAGTAGCATTAGATTAGAGTCATTCACCAGACTTCATGGTGTGGCAGTTTGACTTGTTTAAGAAATACCATGATACCTTTTCCCCTCTCTCTCTCTCTCCCTCTCCCCCCGCCTCTCTCTCTTTCTTTCTCTGTCTCTCCCCCCCTCTCTCTCCCCCCCCTCTCTCTCTCTCTCTCTCTCTCTCTCTCCTCTCTCTCTCTCTCTTTCTCTCTCTCTCTCTCTCTCTCTCTCTCTCTCTCTCTCTCTCTCTCTCTCATCTCTCTCTCTCTCTCTCTCTCTGTGTCTCCCCCCCTCTCTCTCTGTGTCCCCCCCCCCTCCCCCCCCCTCTCTCTCTCTCCCTCTCTCTGTGTCTCCCCCCCTCTCTCTCTGTGTCGTCCCCCCCTCTCTCCCCCCTCCCCCCCCCCCCTCTCTCTCTCTCTCTCTCTCTCTCTCTCTCTCTCTCTCTCTCTCTCTCTGTGTCCCCCCCCCCCTCTCCCCCCCCCCCTCTCTCTCCCCCCCCCCCTCTCGCTCTCTCTCTCTCTCTCCCTCTCTCTGTGTCTCCCCCCCTCTCTCCCCCCCCTCTCTCTCCCCCCTCTCCCCCCCCCCCCCCCCCCCCCCACCCCCCCACCAGGTAGATACTCACAGGTGAGCACGGTGGGCATCAGGGCTCCGAACATGAGGAAGAGCATGGAGAAGAAGAGGAAGCCCGTGTTGTTGAAGACCTTGCTGGCGTCGTTCCCGATGTTCAGGTAGAGCAGACCGATACAGCACGCCGATAGCGATGTGTGACATCAGTCTGAGGTGGGTCAGGACCTGCACAGAGGACGAGACGACGACACGATGGAGGCCAGGCTGCTTCCCCGGGCCTCTGGCATCATCAACCATAGATATATATAGAACACTAAGGCGGAGTCACCAGCGTCACTGAACCGCCGCCATCTTGCCAGGGGCAGCCTTGAGTGAGAGTGAGTGAGCTGCACAGACAAAAATACTCATAACTCGCTGAAATATTGACGGATTTACAAACGGGTTGGTTTGCTATAAACATCAAATATGTAGTTATGATACTGAATACTTATACATTTTTTTTTAAAGATGTTTTTTTTTACAAACCGCTTGAATCATAGCCACGTTAATAATGCTTGTAATAAACCAAACCGTTTGTAAATCCGTCAATATTTCAGCGAGTTATGAGTATTTTTGTCTGTGCAGCTCACTCACTCTCACTCAAGGCTGCCCCTGGCAAGATGGCGGCGGTTCAGTGACGTCGCTCTCCATTGGCCGGCAGCGCGGGCAAGCTATCTAGTGTTCTATATATATCTATGTCATCAACCACCCCTCTGGTCACCCAGCCGCAGGCCTCTTTGTCCCCCTCCCCTCGGGCAGACGCTACCGCTCTATCACACGCTCTACCTCTGGGTTTACTACGAGCTTCTTCCCCAGTGCTGTGCGCAGCCTGAATAACTCCAAAGGCTAGATTTGTATATTATCCTATTTTGTTTTGGTGTGTTGTTACTAGTCAGGTTGTGGAAGTGCTGTTTCTGTGTGTCTGTGCATCACGCACTTTGATTATATGCACTTTTACTGTAAATTGTGCCCCTATGCATTATTATGCACTTTACTATGATATGCACCTTATAGGGGATGTTGATATCAACCTTAGCATTTGTCCTTTTATACTGTCTGTGTTTTTTTTTAATAATTTTTTCTGTACTGTTTCTACTCTGCTCCTGTATTGGATTAGTTGTAGACACACACAGGGCTAGATCCACAAAGAATGGATTGCACAGAGCAAGTTGCACCCTTACTTACAATTCATCATGAATTGAAAATGGGGGACCCTGATGTAAACAAGACGGAAGTCTTTCTCTGGTCTGCCTCCCCTTAACAATTGTGTGTATTGAGTCTTACTGTATTCTACCCATTCTACAATCAGAAATTTGATTGATTGAAAATTGTATTAACAGATTGCAGAATGGGTACAATACAGTACGGCTCAATACACACAATTGTTAAGGGGATGCAGACCAGAGAAAGACAGTGTGCTACGAAGAAATGACAAGCATGACTCCTCTGTCTTCCACAAATAAGCGACATCACTGGCTAAACTGAAAGTGAATTGACCCCTGACCTTAGTTGACCCCTGACCCTGGTTGCCGGGGGCGTCGCTCAGTCACGCACCTGGTCTCTGCATATGCATATGAACGTCCTCTTGAAGAGGATGCAGAACTGCGTCGACGTGCTCGTGGCAAACGTGTGGCTCTCGATTTGTCCCGAGTCCTGGGGAGAGGAAACGGAAGAAGCGTGACATTAACGTCAATAATGAAAAGTAAAAAAAAAACGTTTTCTTTCTTTCACCTAATTGATCTATCTCAAGCCCCGCCCTCTTTTCTCCATCCTCCAATCAAAACCGTTGCTTTCCTCGGACACATTTAAGAGGGCGGGGTTTGGGATAGGTCAATTGCGTGTTGAAATAATAACATCATCAGGTAGTATGTTGTTTTTCTGTTTTTCTGTTGTTGTATTTTTTGTTGCCCCCTTTCCCCCCCCCCCCCCCTTTTTACTTTGTAACAGGATTAGAGGGTATCTAACAAACACATGATTTACTTTAGTCTTTCATTTCATTGCATTTAAAAAAAAAAATTGTAATAATAATGAAAATTGTATTCTCTTTCCTAAAATGTCTATGCGAACCCGGGGGTCTGGGAGGGGGGTTAAGAAGCGACCTGGGCCGTCTCGCAGCCACACAGGACCGCCAGATCGGAGGAAGAGACTGTCACAACAGGATACACAGTACAGGACTATACTGACGGACCATCTATATACTGAAAAGACACTTTTTTGGTCACAAAAAAAGGTAGTAGGGAGCGACATAGGGCACTAGTGTAGTATGTACTATGTCCACCTTGCGGCTCTTTGTGGCGCAGACGTCCTTCTTGTCACACAGGCTCTTCTTCTCCTCCATGGAGCACATCCCTCCCTGCACGGCCTCGAACAGCACCGGGTTCAGGTCGCCGTACTCCCCTGAGGCCACCTCGATGACTGAGGACGAGAGACAGAGACAGATGTTTAACCTGAGGCCACCTCGATGACTGAGGACGAGAGAGACACACGGTCAGCTTGAGGCCACCTCGATGACTGAGGACGAGAAACAGAGACACACGTTTAACCTGAGGCCACCTCCATGACTGAGGACGAGAGAGACAGAGACACACGGTCAGCCTGAGGCCACCTCCATGACTGAGGACGAGAGACAGAGACAGACGTTTAACCTGAGGCCACCTCCATGACTGAGGACGAGAGAGACAGAGACACACGGTCAGCCTGAGGCCACCTCCATGACTGAGGACGAGAGACAGAGACAGATGTTTAACCTGAGGCCACTTCCATGACTGAGGACGAGAGACAGAGACACACGTTTAACCTGAGGCCACCTCCATGACTGAGGACGAGAGACAGAGACACACGTTTAACCTGAGGCCACCTCCATGACTGAGGACGAGAGAGACAGAGACAGACGTTTAACGTGAGGCCACCTCGATGACTGAGGACGAGAGACAGAGACAGGCGTTTAACCTGAGGCCACCTCCATGACTGAGGACGAGAGACAGAGACAGACGTTTAATCTGAGGCCACCTCCATGACTGAGGACGAGAGAGACAGAGACAGATGTTTAACCTGAGGCCACCTCGATGACTGAGGACGAGAGAGACACACGGTCAGCTTGAGGCCACCTCGATGACTGAGGACGAGAAACAGAGACACACGTTTAACCTGAGGCCACCTCCATGACTGAGGACGAGAGAGACAGAGACACACGGTCAGCCTGAGGCCACCTCCATGACTGAGGACGAGAGACAGAGACAGACGTTTAACCTGAGGCCACCTCCATGACTGAGGACGAGAGAGACAGAGACACACGGTCAGCCTGAGGCCACCTCCATGACTGAGGACGAGAGACAGAGACAGATGTTTAACCTGAGGCCACTTCCATGACTGAGGACGAGAGACAGAGACACACGTTTAACCTGAGGCCACCTCCATGACTGAGGACGAGAGACAGAGACACACGTTTAACCTGAGGCCACCTCCATGACTGAGGACGAGAGAGACAGAGACAGACGTTTAACGTGAGGCCACCTCGATGACTGAGGACGAGAGACAGAGACAGGCGTTTAACCTGAGGCCACCTCCATGACTGAGGACGAGAGACAGAGACAGACGTTTAATCTGAGGCCACCTCCATGACTGAGGACGAGAGAGACAGAGACAGATGTTTAACCTGAGGCCACCTCCATGACTGAGGACGAGAGACAGAGACAGACGTTTAACCTGAGGCCACCTCCATGACTGAGGACGAGAGACAGAGACAGAGAGACACGGTCAGCCTGAGGCCACCTCCATGACTGAGGAGGAGACAGAGACAGATGTTTAACCTGAGGCCACCTCCATGACTGAGGACGATACAGAGACAGAGACAGATGTTTAACCTGAGGCCACCTCCATGACTGAGGAGGAGACAGAGACAGATGTTTAACCTGAGGCCACCTCCATGACTGAGGACGATACAGAGACAGAGACAGATGTTTAACCTGAGGCCACCTCCATGACTGAGGACGAGAGACAGAGACAGACGTTTAACCTGAGGCCACCTCCATGACTGAGGAGGATACAGAGACAGAGACACACGTTTAACCTGAGGCCACCTCCATGACTGAGGACGAGAGACAGAGACAGACGTTTAACCTGAGGCCACCTCCATGACTGAGGAGACAGAGACAGAGACAGACGTTTAACCCGAGGCCACCTCGATGACTGAGGACGAGAGACAGAGACAGACGTTTAACCTGAGGCCACCTCCATGACTGAGGACGAGAGACAGAGACAGACGTTTAACCTGAGGCCACCTCCATGACTGAGGACGAGAGACAGAGACACACGTTTAACCTGAGGCCACCTCCATGACTGAGGACGAGAGAGACAGAGACAGATGTTTAACCTGAGGCCACCTCCATGACTGAGGACGAGAGACAGAGACAGATGTTTAACCTGAGGCCACCTCGATGACTGAGGACAAGAGACAGAGACAGATGTTTAACCTGAGGCCACCTCCATGACTGAGGACGAGAGACAGAGACACACGTTTAACCTGAGGCCACCTCCATGACTGAGGACGAGAGACAGAGACAGATGTTTAACCTGAGGCCACCTCGATGACTGAGGACAAGAGACAGAGACAGATGTTTAACCTGAGGCCACCTCCATGACTGAGGACGAGAGACAGAGACAGATGTTTAACCTGAGGCCACCTCCATGACTGAGGACGAGAGACAGAGACAGACGTTTAACCTGAGGCCACCTCCATGACTGAGGACGAGAGACAGAGACAGACGTTTAACCTGAGGCCACCTCCATGACTGAGGACGAGAGACAGAGACAGATGTTTAACCTGAGGCCACCTCCATGACTGAGGACGATACAGAGACAGAGACACACGGTCAGCCTGACGCCACCTCGATGACTGAGGAGACAGAGACAGAGACAGACTTTTAACCTGAGGCCACCTCCATGACTGAGGACGAGAGAGACAGAGACACACGGTCAGCCTGAGGCCACTTCCATGACTGAGGACGAGAGACAGAGACAGACAGATGATGCTATTCAAGTAATTCAATTAGACATTCAATTAATTATGTGAACCAGATACATAAAGCAAAAATAAATTAACGCACATCCTCCGTTCCTTGGTGCCGAGCCAAACGTTGTCTCTGCTGCTATTATTTGTCACAATTTAAAACACCTTGGAGCATCAAAAGTGAGTCGCGAGCCCCGCTTTGTTTTCATAGATACATAAAGCCCCAATCAGTGATCCACATCTTAACGAATGGGTAGGTTCTGCCGTCTAAAAAAAAAGAAATAGGAACATGTTTTCATTCTTTAGTTGACTGACTGAGCTCTTGATACAAGGACTAACACTAGACAACATGCTGTCATTCTCTAGTTGACTGAGCTCTAGACACAAGGACTAACACTAGACAACATGCTGTCATTCTCTAGTTGACTGACTGAGCTCTTGATACAAGGACTAACACGAGACAACATGCTGTCATTCTCTAGTTGACTGACTGAGCTCTTGATACAAGGACTAACACGAGACAACATGCTGTCATTCTCTAGTTGACTGACTGAGCTCTTGATACAAGGACTAACACGAGACAACATGCTGTCATTCTCTAGTTGACTGAGCTCTAGATACAAGGACTAACACTAGACAACATGCTGTCATTCTCTAGTTGACTGACTGAGCTCTAGATACAAGGACTAACACGAGACAACATGCTGTCATTCTCTAGTTGACTGAGCTCTAGATACAAGGACTAACACTAGACAACATGCTGTCATTCTCTAGTTGACTGACTGAGCTCTAGATACAAGGACTAACACGAGACAACATGCTGTCATTCTCTAGTTGACTGAGCTCTAGATACAAGGACTAACACTAGACAACATGCTGTCATTCTCTAGTTGACTGACTGAGCTCTAGACACAAGGACTAACACTAGACAACATGCTGTCATTCTCTAGTTGACTGAGCTCTAGATACAAGGACTAACACTAGACAACATGCTGTCATTCTCTAGTTGACTGACTGAGCTCTAGATACAAGGACTAACACTAGACAACATGCTGTCATTCTCTAGTTGACTGAGCTCTTGATACAAGGACTAACACTAGACAACATGCTGTCATTCTCTAGTCGACTGACTGAGCTCTAGACACAAGGACTAACACTAGACAACATGCTGTCATTCTCTAGTTGACTGAGCTCTTGATACAAGGACTAACACTAGACAACATGCTGTCATTCTCTAGTCGACTGACTGAGCTCTAGATACAAGGACTAACACTAGACAACATGCTGTCATTCTCTAGTTGACTGAGCTCTAGACACAAGGACTAACACTAGACAACATGCTGTCATTCTCTAGTCGACTGACTGAGCTCTAGACACAAGGACTAACACTAGACAACATGCTGTCATTCTCTAGTTGACTGAGCTCTAGACACAAGGACTAACACTAGACAACATGCTGTCATTCTCTAGTCGACTGACTGAGCTATTGATACAAGGACTAACACGAGACAACATGCTGTCATTCTCTAGTTGACTGAGCTCTAGACACAAGGACTAACACTAGACAACATGCTGTCATTCTCTAGTCGACTGACTGAGCTATTGATACAAGGACTAACACGAGACAACATGCTGTCATTCTCTAGTTGACTGACTGAGCTCTAGATACAAGGACTAACACTAGACAACATGCTGTCATTCTCTAGTTGACTGAGCTCTAGATACAAGGACTAACACTAGACACATAAACGTTGGTAATGTTGGTAAACATTGGAGTGAAACAGATATGGGTTGAGAAAGTTCCAAATAGCTTATATTCCACCTAATGATCAAATTCCTCAAGAATGGACACATTCATATGCATATAGTACAAAAAAAAGGACGGATTGAACCTTTAACGGGTGAACGAACACCTCACACGGCAGACTTATTGTAATGTGTGAGAGATGAACGAACACCTCACATGGCAGACTTATTGTACTGTGTGAGAGATGGAGAGATGATGAACGAACAGCTCACAGCAGACTGAGAGATGTTATGAATTGAAAATGGGGGACCCTGATGTAAACAAGATGAAAGTCTTTCTCTGGTCTGCATCCCCTTAACAATTGTGTGTATTGAGCCGTACTGTATAGAATAGAATAGAATAGAAATACTTTAATTATCGGGCAGCTACGTGGCGTAGTGGGCAAGGCGCTCGCCACGAAATGCTGGAGACGCTGGGCTCGTCAGTTCGAGCCCAGCGCTCCACATTTGCTTTCAGTTTAGCTGGTCGTCCGTACTAATACACATTGGCCGTATTAGGGGGTGGGAAACTGATGGGTGGGGATCGGGCGTTGTGGACAGCGACTCCTACAGGTCGGTTGGTGCGCCTGCGCAGTAGAATCAGGAAGTGTCGGGGGCAGCGTGAGCCTCCCACGCGTTACTCCTCGCCACTGAGAGATCGAGCTGCGCAGGTGAAAAGATGCGACTGCTGTTACCTCAAGTACCGGAGGGGACTTGTGCTATGTATGACTTAGTCCACATTGCAGCCGGCTTGTGGGAGGCAAGAAACAGCGTCCGTGACAGGGGAGGGTTGAATTGGATGATACGAAATTGGGATGGGAGAAAATATAGAAAATGGGAGAAAAAGTGGATAAAAAAAAAGAAATACTTTAATTATCCAGAGGGAAATTTGACACCACAAATCGCTCACATTAAACATTTAGACAGAACAAAGTCACGAATAAGAATAACAAAACAAATTGCCTAAAAATAAGAATAGAATAAAATATACAGTAAAAAATATACAGTACAAATATACAGAAGTCTACAGTAAGTGTAATATTGAACAGTGTTGTTTCAAAAGTAAGAGTCCAGGAAGATGGTAACTGTCACCCTGTGCTCAGTGATGCAGTGAGACACAGTGATGCAGTGAGACACAGTGATGCAGTGATGCAGTGAGGCTCAGTGATGCAGTGATGCAGTGAGGCTCAGTGATGCAGTGAGGCACAGTGATGCAGTGAGACACAGTGATGCAGTGAGACACAGTGATGCAGTGATGCAGTGAGGCTCAGTGATGCAGTGAGGCTCAGTGATGCAGTGAGGCTCAGTGATGCAGTGATGCAGTGAGGCTCAGTGATGCAGTGAGGCTCAGTGATGCAGTGATGCAGTGAGGCTCAGTGATGCAGTGAGACACAGTGATGCAGTGAGACACAGTGATGCAGTGAGGCTCAGTGATGCAGTGAGGCTCAGTGATGCAGTGAGGCTCAGTGATGCAGTGAGACACAGTGATGCAGTGAGACACAGTGATGCAGTGAGGCTCAGTGATGCAGTGAGGCACAGTGATGCAGTGAGACGCAGTGATGCAGTGATGCTCAGTGATGCAGTGAGACACAGTGATGCAGTGAGACACAGTGATGCAGTGAGGCTCAGTGATGCAGTGAGACACAGTGATGCAGTGAGACACAGTGATGCAGTGAGGCTCAGTGATGCAGTGAGGCTCAGTGATGCAGTGAGACACAGTGATGCAGTGAGACACAGTGATGCAGTGAGACACAGTGATGCAGTGAGGCTCAGTGATGCAGTGAGACACAGTGATGCAGTGAGACACAGTGATGCAGTGAGGCACAGTGATGCAGTGAGACATAGTGATGCAGTGAGACACAGTGATGCAGTGAGACACAGTGATGCAGTGAGACACAGTGATGCAGTGAGGCTCAGTGATGCAGTGAGGCTCAGTGATGCAGTGAGACACAGTGATGCAGTGAGACACAGTGATGCAGTGAGACACAGTGATGCAGTGAGACACAGTGATGCAGTGAGACACAGTGATGCAGTGAGACACAGTGATGCAGTGAGACTCAGTGATGCAGTGAGGCTCAGTGATGCAGTGAGACACAGTGATGCAGTGAGACACAGTGATGCAGTGAGACACAGTGATGCAGTGAGACACAGTGATGCAGTGAGACACAGTGATGCAGTGAGACACAGTGATGCAGTGAGGCTCAGTGATGCAGTGAGGCTCAGTGATGCAGTGAGGCTCAGTGATGCAGTGAGACACAGTGATGCAGTGAGGCTCAGTGATGCAGTGAGGCTCAGTGATGCAGTGAGGCTCAGTGATGCAGTGAGACACAGTGATGCAGTGAGACAGTGATGCAGTGAGACACAGTGATGCAGTGATGCAGTGAGGCTCAGTGATGCAGTGAGGCTCAGTGATGCAGTGAGACACAGTGATGCAGTGAGACACAGTGATGCAGTGAGACACAGTGATGCAGTGAGGCTCAGTGATGCAGTGAGGCTCAGTGATGCAGTGAGACACAGTGATGCAGTGAGGCTCAGTGATGCAGTGAGGCTCAGTGATGCAGTGAGACACAGTGATGCAGTGAGACACAGTGATGCAGTGAGACACAGTGATGCAGTGAGGCTCAGTGATGCAGTGAGACTCAGTGATGCAGTGAGACACAGTGATGCAGTGAGACACAGTGATGCAGTGAGGCTCAGTGATGCAGTGAGACACAGTGATGCAGTGAGGCTCAGTGATGCAGTGAGACACAGTGATGCAGTGAGACACAGTGATGCAGTGAGGCTCAGTGAGGCTCAGTGATGCAGTGAGGCTCAGTGATGCAGTGAGACACAGTGATGCAGTGAGGCTCAGTGATGCAGTGAGGCTCAGTGATGCAGTGAGACACAGTGATGCAGTGAGACACAGTGATGCAGTGAGGCTCAGTGATGCAGTGACGCTCAGTGATGCAGTGAGACACAGTGATGCAGTGAGACACATTGATGCAGTGAGACACAGTGATGCAGTGAGACACAGTGATGCAGTGAGGCTCAGTGATGCAGTGAGACACAGTGATGCAGTGAGACACAGTGATGCAGTGAGACACAGTGATGCAGTGAGGCTCAGTGATGCAGTGAGACACAGTGATGCAGTGAGGCTCAGTGATGCAGTGAGACACAGTGATGCAGTGAGACACAGTGATGCAGTGAGACACAGTGATGCAGTGAGACACAGTGATGCAGTGAGACACAGTGATGCAGTGAGGCTCAGTGATGCAGTGAGGCTCAGTGATGCAGTGAGGCTCAGTGATGCAGTGAGGCTCAGTGATGCAGTGAGACACAGTGATGCAGTGAGACACAGTGATGCAGTGAGACACAGTGATGCAGTGAGACACAGTGATGCAGTGAGACAGTGATGCAGTGAGACACAGTGATGCAGTGAGACACAGTGATGCAGTGAGACACAGTGATGCAGTGAGGCACAGTGATGCAGTGAGACACAGTGATGCAGTGAGACAGTGATGCAGTGAGACACAGTGATGCAGTGAGACACAGTGATGCAGTGAGGCTCAGTGATGCAGTGAGGCTCAGTGATGCAGTGAGACACAGTGATGCAGTGAGGCTCAGTGATGCAGTGAGACACAGTGATGCAGTGAGACACAGTGATGCAGTGAGACACAGTGATGCAGTGAGGCTCAGTGATGCAGTGAGACACAGTGATGCAGTGAGGCTCAGTGATGCAGTGAGGCTCAGTGATGCAGTGAGGCTCAGTGATGCAGTGAGACACAGTGATGCAGTGAGGCTCAGTGATGCAGTGATGCAGTGAGACACAGTGATGCAGTGAGGCTCAGTGATGCAGTGAGACACAGTGATGCAGTGAGACACAGTGATGCAGTGAGGCTCAGTGATGCAGTGAGACACAGTGATGCAGTGAGGCTCAGTGATGCAGTGTGACACAGTGATGCAGTGAGGCTCCGTGATGCATTGTAGAGTCTGATGGTATTGTACCCATTCTGCAATCTGATCATAGTACAATTTTCAATCAATCAATCAATCAATCAATCAATCAATCAATCAATCAATCAATCAATCAATCAATCAATCAATCAATGAGAGAGACGGAGAGCCGGTGCACCTACTGAAGTCTGCAGGGTTGTGGTAGGTGGGGCAGTGGAGGCCCAGGGTCTGTAGGTAGGGGATGAGGTGAGGCACCGTGCCCTTGTAGATACACTGTCCCTGACTCAGGATGTAGAGCTGGGGGGGGACAGACGGGAGGAGACACACGTGTACAGACCTGGGTATAGATATATATAGAACACTAGATAGCTTGCCCGCGCTGCCGGCCAATGGAGAGCGACGTCACTGAACCGCCGCCATCTTGCCAGGGGCAGCCTTGAGTGAGAGTGAGTGAGCTGCACAGACAAAAATACTCATAACTCGCTGAAATATTGACGGATTTACAAACGGTTTGGTTTATTACAAGCATTATTAACGTGGCTATGATTCATGGTTTGTAAAAAAAAACATCTTTAAAATCTTTTTTTTTTATAAGTATGCAGTATCATAACTACATCTTTGATGTTTATAGCAAACCAACCCGTTTGTAAATCCGTCAATATTTCAGCGAGTTATGAGTATTTTTGTCTGTGCAGCTCACTCACTCTCATTCAAGGCTAACTGGAGCAAGATGGCGGCGGTTCAGTGACGCTGGTGACTCCGCCTTAAGCTATCTAGTGTTCTATATAGATATCTATGTATGCAACAACTCATCTACAGAAAACAGGTCTGAGATCAGCACTTCCCACGGTAGACACTTAAAGGGGGCACTTCACCAAACGATGATGCCGATTTATTTTGCCCATAATCTCTGAACCGAGCGTTCAGTCCACTGCTTGCGTGATACGTGACCGGAAAGCGACCTAATAACACGAGCTACACAAGGCGCATGTGTGCGATTGCATACTGTATGTGGTATATTATTTCAACAAAAACCTGACAATATTATTTTATCAAAGAAAAAGAACCAGCTCGGCTAATGAGTTGTCAGCCATCCAGACACCGCTTGGCCTCCTGCCAGCCTACTATTGACCACTGTTGGCTAATTGATGAGGTTGAAAACCATAGGCTACTCTTTTATACATCACCTATACATCATTGAGCTACAGTTAACCTCTTAAGTCCGATCGGCCCCATCTATTTCACATCACAAATAGATCAATACAGTTCGTATTAAGTGATGTTGTGTTTCTTTTTCAAATGTAGCCAAGAGTAAAGACCCTCAATCAAAACAGCAGTCAAAGTGTATTATTTTCAGCACTACGTTTGTTTAGCAATGATTTTATTATGCACGTTATTATGCACGTTATTATGCGCTTGTAAAAATCTCTTTGCATCGGAAACCGGATGATTTAGACTCAAGGACATAACTGCGTCATGAAATCGTTGTAGTCCTAAGAAAGAGGAGACCCAGGGCTTTCGATGGACATCGACATTTCATAAAACTACACTACCCAGCTCACACCAGCCGCAGTCAAAGCTGCAGCCGTTTGACGTGAAAAAAAAATATTGACGTGAAAATCGTGATTATATATCACGGGTCGAACAAACCTGAACGTTATTGCCGTAAAATACAAAGTATATTGTTGCTTTACCATTCTGTGAACGTCTAGAAAAAAAAACATGTCGCAATCCGGTAAGAAATGGCGGAGCTATGGACATTATACAAAAGTAACTGTATCAGTCGATAGTCGATTTCATTCACGGTCTTTGCTGCCCTGTAACGGGTGCCTGGTGGTACTAAATCCAGATTTAACTCTGCCATTGGAAAGAGGAGTTTTGGGCCGATCCATAGATGTATGACTTGGCCATAATAAGGTCATTTATAGGCTTGGTATTCTATATTATACATTCATATTTCAAATAGCATGTGTCCGGATGCCAAAATTTCAGTACTGTATCTACAAAAACCCCTGTAAATCATCTGCCCTTTGTTCATTTGCTTAGACCTTTAGTACACTTGATCTCAAGAAGGTGCTGAATGAGCTAAGTGGCAATTTCTCACTTCTGGTAAATGTTAGCATGGTGTTATTCACCGTCAAAGATGGAAACAATTTAAATTATATTCTCCTTTGGTTCATTACAATTTACTCAAGCATAGTAACAGACACACTATTTCTGACACTGGGAATACAGTCCCTGAGGTCCATAGATGTCCCTAGATACCAAGAACATGCAAATGGACCTTGTAGAAGTGGAGCAATCTTCCATTTACTTGGGTATGTACTTTTAGGGGAATCCTCTGAAAATATGGCCAGGGCTTAAGAGGTTAACAGAACACAAGGATTCCTTGTCCTCCGATGACATCAATGTCAACAACATTCAAACTCGTAACTCTCAATAACTGTCAAATAGTTGAAAACCTGTTAGAGCTCTGTGATATGTGTGAAATGATGTCCAAAATAAATCAGCATTGTTTTTCCGGTGTAGTTCCCCTTTAAATCATAGGCTATGAATAACTATTTATCCAGCCACCCAGCCAGCCACCCACCCACCCACCCATTCATCTAGCATCTGTTGACCCATCCAAACAATCTTTACATTTTTGATTCTTTGGTTCATCAGTTCAGGCGCTACAGTAGGTTGTTTACCTTGTCAAACATCTCAAAGAGCTTGGCGCTGGGTTGGTGGATGGTGCAGATGATGGTGCGCCCGCCCAGGGCCAGAGAACGCATCAGGGAGACCACCTGGTAGCACGACGCACTGTCCAGACCGCTGGAGACGGAAACAATCAATTAGGGAGGAGGCCAGGAGGACAACTGACCCCAAACCCTGGTAGTTAAGCTAGTAGCATGGACACAACTGACTCCAACCCTGGTAGTTAAGCTAGTAGCATGGACACAACTGACTCCACAACCCTGGTAGTTTAGCTAGTAGCATGGACACAACTGACTCCACAACCCTGGTAGTTAAGCTAGTAGCATGGACACAACTGACCCCACAACCCTGGTAGTTAAGCTAGTAGCATGGACACAACTGACTCCACAACCCTGGTAGTTAAGCTAGTAGCATGGACACAACTGACTCCACAACCCTGGTAGTTAAACTAGTAGCAGGGACACAACTGACTCCACAACCCTGGTAGTTAAGCTAGTAGCATGGACACAACTGACCCCACAACCCTGGTAGTTAAGCTAGTAGCATGGACACAACTGACTCCACAACCCTGGTAGTTAAACTAGTAGCATGGACACAACTGACTCCACAACCCTGGTAGTTAAGCTAGTAGCATGGACACAACTGACTCCACAACCCTGGTAGTTAAGCTAGTAGCATGGACACAACTGACTCCAACCCTGGTAGTTAAGCTAGTAGCATGGACACAACTGACTCCACAACCCTGGTAGTTAAGCTAGTAGCATGGACACAACTGACTCCAACCCTGGTAGTTAAGCTAGTAGCATGGACACAACTGACTCCAACCCTGGTAGTTAAGCTAGTAGCATGGACACAACTGACTCCAACCCTGGTAGTTAAGCTAGTAGCATGGACACAACTGACTCCAACCCTGGTAGTTAAGCTAGTAGCATGGACACAACTGACTCCAACCCTGGTAGTTAAGCTAGTAGCATGGACACAACTGACTCCAACCCTGGTAGTTAAGCTAGTAGCATGGACACAACTGACTCCAACCCTGGTAGTTAAGCTAGTAGCATGGACACAACTGACTCCACAACCCTGGTAGTTAAGCTAGTAGCATGGACACAACTGACTCCACAACCCTGGTAGTTAAGCTAGTAGCATGGACACAACTGACCCCACAACCCTGGTAGTTAAGCTAGTAGCATGGACACAACTGACTCCAACCCTGGTAGTTAAGCTAGTAGCATGGACACAACTGACTCCACAACCCTGGTAGTTAAGCTAGTAGCATGGACACAACTGACTCCACAACCCTGGTAGTTAAGCTAGTAGCATGGACACAACTGACTCCACAACCCTGGTAGTTAAGCTAGTAGCATGGACACAACTGACTCCACAACCCTGGTAGTTAAGCTAGTAGCATGGACACAACTGACTCCACAACCCTGGTAGTTAGGCTAGTAGCATGGACACAACTGACTCCACAACCCTGGTAGTTAAGCTAGTAGCATGGACACAACTGACTCCACAACCCTGGTAGTTAAGCTAGTAGCATGGACACAACTGACTCCACAACCCTGGTAGTTAAGCTAGTAGCATGGACACAACGGACTCCCCAACCCTGGTAGTTAAGCTAGTAGCATGGACACAACTGACTCCAACCCTGGTAGTTAAGCTAGTAGCATGGACACAACTGACTCCACAACCCTGGTAGTTAAGCTAGTAGCATGGACACAACTGACTCCACAACCCTGGCAGTTAAGCTAGTAGCATGGACACAACTGACTCCACAACCCTGATAGTTAAGCTAGTAGCATGGACACAACTGACTCCACAACCCTGGTAGTTAAGCTAGTAGCATGGACACAACTGACTCCACAACCCTGGTAGTTAAGCTAGTAGCATGGACACAACTGACCCCCAACCCTGGTAGTTAAGCTAGTAGCATGGACACAACTGACTCCACAACCCTGGTAGTTAAGCTAGTAGCATGGACACAACTGACTCCACAACCCTGGTAGTTAAGCTAGTAGCATGGACACAACTGACTCCACAACCCTGGCAGTTAAGCTAGTAGCATGGACACAACTGACTCCACAACCCTGATAGTTAAGCTAGTAACATGGACACAACTGACTCCACAACCCTGGTAGTTAAGCTAGTAGCATGGACACAACTGACTCCACAACCCCTGGTAGTTAAGCTAGTAGCATGGACACAACTGACTCCACAACCCTGGTAGTTAAGCTAGTAGCATGGACACAACGGGCGGGAACTCAATCTGGGATCCTTAGGACACTTCTACTCATGTACAATAGAGAGCAATCCTGACCGGCAACATCACCTCCTGGTTTGGGAATAGCACTGCACCCTCCTGGTTTGGGAATAGCACTGCACAAGACCGTAGCAGACTACAAAGAGTGACACGTTCAGCCGAACGCACAATTAGAGGGGGGCTTCCCACCCTCCAGAACATTTACAACAAGCGGTGCAAGGGGAAGGCTAAGAGAATTATTAAGGACTCGAGCCACCCGAACAACTGCCTCTTTGAACTGCTGCCGTCAGGCAAGCGATACCGGAGTCTTATGGCGAGCACAGAAAGACTCAGAAGGAGCTTCTATCCCCATGCCATCAGGCTGCTAAACGAACAATAATCGCTAAACGAACAATAATCACTATGCAACAACCATCAAATGCACACAGCACACACACCCACACGCACACACTCACTCAAACAAACAACTCACTGCAGCACCCACTCTCCACACTTTAGATCACACAAACACACTTACACTTTATATTTATTGATAAAGGATTTGCACTACAACTCGTACACCTACTGTGAATTGTACCTAAACTGCACCTCGTCCATTTATGCCTTGCACTATATAGTATTGTATATTAGTACACTGCACAGTATTGTATATTGTATGGTAACTACGTCTACGAACATTGTACATATGTCTAAACTGAACACTGTGACCTCTTTTTTTACTTCTAATTTTTACTATGTTTTTATTTCATACTTATCTTGTCATGCACAGTCTCTGGAGCGCAACAGTAAGAAGCATTTTGTACAAAAGTATTCTGTACTTCTGTATGACAACTATTAAAGAAACTTGAAACTTGAAAACTTGAACCCTGGTAGTTAAGCTAGTAGCATGGACACAACTGACTCCACAACCCTGGTAGTTAAGCTAGTAGCATGGACACAACTGACCCCAACACTGGTAGTTAAGCTAGTAGCATGGACACAACTGACTCCACAACCCTGGTAGTTAAGCTAGTAGCATGGACACAACTGACTCCAACCCTGGTAGTTAAAGCTAGTAGCATGGACACAACTGACTCCAACCCTGGACACACAGACACACAGACAGACAGACAGACAGACAGACAGACAGACAGACAGACAGACAGACAGACAGACAGACAGACAAACGCACACACAGCACCAGCTGTGCTCTTTTGCTCTAAAAGCCAATACGAGTGATGCTACCCTATAGTGTTTTATTCTTCAGCACCATGTCTGTCTTCACCTGGTGGGCTCGTCAAAGAACATGACGGGGGGGTTGTTGACGAGCTCCTGCGCGATGGCCAGCCGCTTACACTGACCCCCAGACAGAGAGCTGGTACGGGTGTGAGCGCACTCCTGGAGCCCTAGAGCGGTCAGGATCTCATTCACCTGGACAGGGAGCGCGGGCGAGAGAGAGAGAGAGAGAGAGAGAGGGGAGAGAGAGGGAGAGAGAGAGATAGAGGGAGAGAGGGAGAGAGAGAGAGAGAGAGAGAGAGAGAAAGCACACCTGAAAATTATACACACAAACACGAAAACCAAAAGTAAGTGTCGATTTTCTTTTCCATGTTGGTTCTACTATAGTCAAACTTCTAGGCCTAGTGTTGTACACGTATGTAAAACTTGTGTCACGCCTGTAAAATGTTGTATGTTTTCAACTGACCAGTGCTTTTTTCACATCTGCGCTCTCGTTGAGCTTCAAGTTGGCTGAGACCTGCAAAAAAATAAAAAAAAAATAAAACATGAACATGTGTATTATATTCAACACATCCCATATGAAAATTAACTTTGGTAAAACTACAGTATTCCACTATAGAGATGTACCACAGAAACAGGCTACTGTAGCGACTCACCATGAAATGAATATACTATTCCTGTGGTTTTTCATACACAGTTCCCATGGTGATACTAAAAACACAGTAAAAACACAGTATT